>NC_051177.1:101044815-101344814 GCF_013339695.2 Rhipicephalus sanguineus | reverse complement strand
GGCCGTCCGGTGTTATAAAGGCGGTCTTTTCTCGGTCTCTCTCGTCGACTTCAATTTGCCAGTAGCCGGTCTTGAGGTCCATCGACGAAAAGTAATTCGCGTTGTGGAGTCGATCCAGGGTGTCGTCTATCCGTGGGAGAGGGTACACGTCCTTCTTTGTGATTTTGTTCAGGCGACGATAATCGACGCAGAAACGTAGGGTCCCATCCTTCTTCTTCACTAACACCACGGGAGACGCCCACGGGCTGTTGGACGGCTGGATGATGTCGTCGCGTAGCATTTCATCGACTTGTTTCTTAACGGCCTCCCGTTCCCGCCTCGAAACCCGGTAGGGACTCTGACGGAGTGGTCGAGCATTTTCTTCTGTTATGATGCGGTGCTTAGCAAGGGGCGTTTGTCGGACCCGCGATGACGACGAGAAACAGTCCCTGTATTCCTGCAGAAGGCGTCGGAGCTGTTGCTGTTGGCGAGCGGGAAGACTTGGGTTTACGTCGAAGGGTGGCTCAGGGATCGTCGTCGTAGCTTCGTCAGAATCTGAAAAGGCAAACGCATCGCTGACGGCCAAGATTTCTTCGATGTATGCAATCGTCGTGCCCCTGCTCAGGTGTCTGAATTCCTGGCTGAAGTTCGTTAGCATCACGCTTCCTTTTCCTTCATGCAACCGAGCAATGCCCCTTGCGACGCAAATGTCACGGTCTAGCAGCAAACGCTGATCGCTCTCGATGACACCTTCGATGTCTTCAGCTTTTTCGGTGCCGACGGAAATAATGACGCTGGAACGCGGCGGAATGGTCACCTGCTCTTCTATCACATTCAATGCATGGTTCCCTGGCGTCGCGCGGGGCGGGAGCGCTTTATCTGAGGTTAGTGTTATCGACTCGGACCTCAGGTCGATGACGGCGCCGTGTTCACTTAGGAAGTCCATTCCAAGTATTGCATCCCTGGAGCAGTTTTGTAGGATTACAAAGCTCGCAGGATAAGTCCGGTTATTGATGGTGACTCTCGCCGTGCAGACACCAATCGGCGTTATCAGATGGCCTCCAGCGGTGCGGATTTCGGGGCCTTCCCAAGCGGTCTTAACTTTCTTAACTTCGTGGCGAAGGGCCCACTGATGACGCAATAGTCGGCTCCAGTATCGACGAGAGCGGTGACGTTGTGGCCGTCGATGAGAACGTCGAGGTCGCTAGTTCGTCGTCTTGCGTTGCGGTTGGGTCTCGGCGTCGGGTCACGGCTGCGTCGGTTTGTTCCGCTGCTTCCATGTTGCGTCGTCGGATCTTCTTTGGTCCGCAAGATCTCGTCGTCAGGGGTCTGTCTGGTTCGCGTCGTGTTCTGAAGGTTTCGTCGCGACGTCGTCGTCGTCGGCGGAGGATCTTCGGTAGTTCGTCGTACAGCAACCGCACCTCCATCGGATGCTGCCCTTAGTTTTCCGGATACGGGCTAGGCGACCGGCCCCGGTTTGGGCCAGTGTACGGCCGGCGGTGCGGTGACATGTAGCGGCCGGGCGACGGCGAGCGTGAAGGACTCGTTCTTGCCACTGCGTTCCGGTTAGGTAGTCGTCGATGTCGCGAGGCCGTTCGCCTGGCTGCGGTCGCGGCGCGTTGATGGCGAATCCTCGTAGTCCCATCTGTCAGTACTGGCAGCGGCGGTACGTGTGGCCGGCCTCCCCGCAATGGTAGCAGAGCGGGCGGTTGTCGGGGGCGCGCCAGACATCGGTCTTCCTCGGGGTGTAGCGCTGGCCGACAGGTGGGCGGTAGGGCGTCGGTGGCGGCGGCGGCGTATGGCCGACAGGTGGACGGTAGGGCATCGGTAAACACGCAAAGGGAACACAGGCATGCTGCTTGGTGTTGAAGGGCACTGCACATCACTTGTAGAATCTTCAAGTCTTTTGCCTGGGCGTTTCTTTATGCTAGACCTTGTTCGTGGTAACCCTTTTTAACTGATAAGGACGGTACTGAACTACAACGCAACACTGCTGAGCACTATTAATGTGAAAAGAAGCCGCAGCGTACTATCTGTCATGTCTGGTGTAAAAATGTAAATACCGATGTACCTCATGTGATTATCGCGGTGCTCGGAGGAGTACAGCAGCCGTGTTCACGTCCGTTAGTCTTCGTAAGAAAATATCCGCCAAGAAATACGCATTTCCTCTAACGCTCGCGAGTAATTTGCTCTGTCTAACATTACGGTGGGTGCAAATATGTCTGAGTCCCTTTGCCATCAACCTCTCTCGCACTCTCTAAGCCTTTATTGAAATAGGCAGTAAAAGCCAGTTCAGCTACTGTTTGATCTTTTCTATAAGTAGCATGTATCATTGCCTGAGGCTACCTGCTTACCGGGAAATTGTTGTCATTCCGATAGTTTCTGCCCACCCACTTTTCTGAAGGAACCCAACGCTCCCCTCTCTTCACCCCATACAGTACGCAACTACAAACCTTCCTTTGCTGTTCGCACGATTCCATCTTCTTTCCGCACCTTTTCTTTGCGCACAAGCTTGCTCTTTTCTTCCTGTGCGATTGAGGTTGGGGGAGAGCTAGCGAGATGTGCATAATAACGCTGCTAACGGAGGCAGGCGCTGCCCTGGAGTGCAGCCATCGTCGAAACGTTGGCTGCATGCTTTCAGCAACCTTCCTTTTTCGGTCGCCACGAACGTAGTATACGGCATTTTACGAGGCGCCATATTAAACGAACATCTCCGAAGAAGAACGCGAGCGAAAAGGTCGAGGAAGTTGCGAAGGTCAAGCCCCATCTTCGAGGCAAAACGTAGCTCTGCGCGCGCAGGTCGTGGCCTCGCGATTGTCGAGCCACAAGAAGGGTTCCGCGGCCTCCCGAGGGACCCCAGAGCTCTTTTGGTCTCTGCGGCCGGCGGGGTCCGTACGCCTCCGCTCTGTAGGCGATTGGATTATCGTATTTGCAAGCTTAAGCAAACAGTGGCGGCATGCCTCCATCATTTTTGGGCCCCGGCAATCCACGTGTTGTTCTTCCGTCCTCATACGCAATTCCCCCCGCAAAGAAAGGGGCCGACTAAGAAGTCGTGCTGCCCTCCTATATTTCTCCATTCCCCAACCTCCCGTTTTCCTATTCATCTCGTAGGGCGAAGTTCCCGCGTGGCGCTTGTGTTTGTGTTTCTGCGCGCGGCATACAGAATGACGGCCTTCGTATACACGTGTTCTGCAGCAGCGGCAGTGACTCGCTGAAGCACCGGAACAATAGGCGAAGGATGTTGCGTAGGCGACTAACACCCACCTGCGGCGTATGGAAACATGCACAGCATAAAGTACGCAAAAAAAAAGTACACGTCAAGAAAGGCGAGCTAAAGTGGGACGGTTAGTTCGGTCGCTGACGAGTTCTCGTCTTTTGTATTACATTCGTGGCACACGTTACCAGAATTGAAAAACAAAAAACGAAACAACAAGAAATATTCGCAGACCATAGTCGTGTTGTGGAAGATTGCAACAACGTTTGCTATACTGAGGGTCCCTTTCAGGCCAATCGGATAAAACATTTCTCGTCGAAGCAAAGCCAACGCCAAGCTCCCTCCGGCGCCATCAGAAAGCCTCGAAGAAACAAGTATATTCTTTTCTTTTTTTGCTAACTTTGCGCTTTGAGGACGGCAAGTGAATGCAGTCGTAACGTTATTTTCTTGCGCGTGTATGGGCATTTAGTCACTAAGCTGCTGTTTCATGTGCCGGTCTATACATGTAACTTAACAATGTTTTGCAACAGCTTTCAATGCACAGGCGAATGTAGACACCGAATGTTGAACTCGGAAAAATTATTTCACGGAAGATTTTCGAAAAAATCGATAGTTCTTGCGATACGTCCTATAACGTCATCACCCGCGGCCAACAACGAATGTGTTTTATGTACGTTTCAAGATGTCACAAAACTACGCGGTAATTCAGGATTGAAGCGCTCACGTAACGAACCGACATTGTTGTGGTGTTAAACATGTATCTACGCGTTTAGGATAACGAGACGAACTTTGATCTGCACGAACGAGACAAATGGATTTCATTTACTCATATATTAGAGAAGCTCATGAGAGGACATGCTCTAGCATTCTTATAAAGCAAGTAATCTTACAGAGTCGTAATGGACCAGCTGGCGATAACAACCGATTTTCAATATCTTTGTGTCGTTATAAAATTTTTGTCGAGTCTGGGCAGGCTACATTACATCACCATCTGAAAGTAAGCACTGTACTACTGAACTTGATAGGGAAAGCCATTTTCCGCCACATCGATGTCTCTGTTGGGAACGTGTGTCAAATTATTGTGCACGCACTGAAGCAGGCAACGGAAAATTTAGACGATTCTACCGTGAACATTACCGTGGGCAACTTATATACAGACTTTATTCGAACGCATATATTTTTGCATTGCCGCCCTCATTTTAAATTAACGTTGCAATTAAGGAAGTCTATGACATAACAAACAAGGAATGGCGTGGGTGACATTGTTACTGCAACGCCACAAAGGGCCCACGGAGCTGTACCAAGCGAAGCTCTGGACGTAAGATGAACGTTGATAAGCATTTACATAGTATTACCGTGTACCGGCATGACATGCTATCAAGTCACCGCTTTAGAACAAGTTCAATGACTTTACATACATTCTGGGCCGAACGAATTAAAGTGAGCAGCACTCGTTGGAAGCCACGTCAGAGTCGGCTACTCCGAAATGACGAAGTTTTTACGGAACGAAAAAAAAAAATAAAGCAAGTCGCACGAGGCTGGGTCACAGCAGAGCTGGTGGCACGTTTCAGTTTCTTTTGTTAACCATCTGTACAGAATGCTTGGGCGGTCACTGAGAGCGTGCCGGTTCATGAGGATGATGACAACTTTCTATCTACGACACACGGCAAACTTCGACCATAATAACTCTGCTGTAAAAATCGAAAAAGAAAGGACAAGAACAGAAAAAAAAAAAATCTAAAACACTCCAAATAACACGAACAAGGGCTCACATAAATGTCACTGAGGTACAAACGCCGAAAAGCACAGATGAGAAAGAACGAGAAGCGACAAGCAGATCAATCAACTTGGTGCCGAGTCGACGCTAAACATAGCATGGGTTTATGGCACATCAGAAGATTGAACTTAAAGATCGGTACAGAGACGGTGTCTCACTGATCGTCTTTGTAATCATAAGCGAAGATATCGCTTTCTAATGTATGTTGACTGCTTCGTTTATAACGTCGTCGTATACGGCGTTCTCTCGTTTCATGACGAGCTGATGACACTGATGAGCTTCGAGCTGTCTCCGAGCGCGAACGGGATGGAGGTGTTCAAGGTCGTTGTTGCCGTACGCGTGCAGTGCGCAGCAAAGCAGCACGGATCGAAGAAAGCTTGTGGCCTGCCCTCTCTGGCAGGCAAAGGAACGCGCGATAATTAGCGACTGTCGGGTACAGAGGTTGGCGGTGTATAGAGGCGCGAGATGGGGGCCGGACGAGCGCTCGGTTAATCTGCGCGCGTTCTTTGGGTGCTACGCGCGATGATGAGCGTATTTGGCTTGCCGCTGGCGATGATGAGCGTATTTGGCTTGTCGCTTGCCGCTGCGCAATGCCTCAGCGACGACTTCGTTGTCTTCACTGGCTTGCCGGGATAGGTGACACTCCACCAGCGGGAGTTGACATAAAGAGATCGATAAACAGGTGGTTGCAAGCAGAGCTTTCGATGAGGAGTTCTATAGGTGGCGGATGTCCGTGACAGATTACTGATGGCCGCGTCGAAGGCGAGCTGGCATCGTCTGTAGTGCAAACTAGAACACCTTGCCGAAGAGAGAGAGAAAGAGAGGCAAGAAAAGGCGGGGAGGTTAACCAGACGCATGTACGGTTTGCTACCCTGCACTGGGGAAAGGGATTAAGGGGCAAGAAGAGAGACGGAAGAAAAGAGATAGATTTACAGAATCACGCGCACACTTGGGGTAGAACGTCAAGTGGACAGGCGGTCGCAGAGACCAGTTGACTTTAAGTACTCCAGTAAGGCTTTCGTTTCCTTCTGTGCGTTGGAGGCATACGTGTCCATGGTCTTAGAATTTTGTCTGCGGAAAATGGTGCTGAGTCCAATCAGCTCAGAAGCATCCGGAGCGGGTATCGCTGGGCGTCAAAGCGAGCTCAGCTGCACAGGACGTGCTCATATCCCCTTTTCGGTCCCGCATGAGTCGCTTAAAGAGGCGTCCGCCAATCCGATGCGAAACGAGTGCGCCTTTGTGAATGCAACGCTTATGCAAAGGCGGCATATTCGGAGCGAGAAACACTTGCGATTGTAGTTGTAGCTTTAACGAAGGAAGTTCATGTAGATGACTAGAGGCCGGATGTTTAGGCACTAAAAAAGCTCGTTTTAGGCGCCAAAAATAGGCAGGCAAAACAACTTTTTTAGGCTTCCAAAATCGTAAATATAGGCACAACGAATACGTGCGCGACCTCTATCTACGACAGGAAAACAAAAATGCTATTGCTCAAGGTGGCACAAAGGGGCCAACATTTGAACATAGCCTGCTTTGTCCTGCACGGTTCGCACTCCCGTGTTCTGCAGAGTGAATCAAATGTGCACTGTCGAATCAACACACTCCTGGGTGTCTTTCCGGCATGATTGAGAAGGGCAGAGCAGGAGCAGACAATTGCTAAAAGACCCGAAGGGAGGGATTCCACCTATTGGCCGGGTCGAATTGCGTAGAGCCAATTTCTCCCCTGGCAGTGAACCACTGGCGTACCCAGGTGGAGGGGGGGGGGGATTCAACCTCCCCCCTTGCCCTAAACTTTTCAGAGAGAGAGAGAGAAAGCTCTTTAATGAAAAACAGATAATTCTGCCGGCGTACCCAAAGGCGCCTACATGCTACTCTGTATAGGGGAGGGGATTGAGGACAGAAAGGCCCTAAGAGGAGGAGGGCAGGAAAGAAGAAGGAGAAAAAAAAAAGATAATATGATCATGGTATGTACATGTCACAACCTAATGATGTTGATGTAAGTTAAGTTACAGTTTATCAATTCGGTTAATGTGCTCGAGAAATCTGAACAGAAATTTTAAAATCTGACGTTGCTTAGAAGGAGAGGACATAGGTCCAAGTATTTTCCCGAGATCTAGCGGTGCTTGGGGATGTTTTCAGTTTTGCGTGTGCATATACACGCTCACATACAAACGCATGCACGAACATATATAAAGTATGGTTGTCCCCTGTCTCCCCCCTCCTGAAAAAGATTTCTGGCTACGCTACTGCAGTGAACACCTTAAAAAGTATATTACAAACAAATCAAAAGCTGTGTGTACATCACATTTTTCTTTCTTTTTTTGCTCGTCACTCTCCTTTCCGCTGACGGATCTCCGCGGTTTCGCATTCGCCAACCGCTCGGGCCATGTCAGCGCGGCGGCGAATGCTCGCCGGCGTGTCCCGCTTCACTGCTGCATGCTAGCGGTCGTTGGTTGGTTGATCCCCATAGTTGCCAACAGTCAATCTTACGCGGTAACATGAATAACGGTCTCAAACAGCACCCGGGAGCGAAACTTGAGGCTAAATAGCGTTCATATAAGTGCCAATTTTGAAAATAGGCATTTATAGGCATTTGTAAGCATTTAGGCACGAACGCCAAAAATAGGCATTTATAGGCACTATAAAAACACTATAAAAGCCCTTCTTAATCTGGTCTAATTCATGATTATATATCAAAATGGCGCCATAGGAGCGCAAGGAACAAAATAGGCATTTGCCTAAAATCCGGTCTCTATAGATGACACCTTTGGAAGCTAAGGGACGACCGAAAAGTGTGCGTAAAATTTTTTGCCGAAATTTTATTGCTTAACTTTGCATCTGGCATCGTGCTGATGTGCAGTTATTAAAGACGATAGTCTTTCTTGGGGAACTTAAACGCCGAAATTTTGGTCTGTCTTTCTGTCTGTCCTTCTGTCTGTCTTTCTGTTTGTCGGCACGTCCCTCGATTCAGCCACTCGGCCAAAGTTGAACCACTTGCCCAAGGGCCAGCCATCGTGAACGGCTGACTAGGTTCATACTTGTGTACATTGTTGATCAAAAAGCAAACATTACGCATATCTGAGGCGCAACATCACTAGGTAAGTATTAGACGGTGTGTTCCTTTAACAGAAAATACATAGATACGCAATTTTAAAGACCTTGATGGTATGCGTTTAACGTTGAGACTTAAAAGATTGCCACAGCTGAAGCGATCAGCGGTCCAAGCCGAGCAAGCGCGAGCGCCAACAACAACCGTCTTCGTCTTCTTCTTTCGCAGGCGTTCTTGTCTGCGCCCTACCATGTTACAAATCACTCCCCCGCGGAAAAGGAGCCATCCTGGCGACCTAAGGAACAGGTACAAGTGGTGGGTCATAATGCGGCTTCAGTCGATCGACGTGAACAGTCTCGCGGCCGCGACGACGGCGGTTCGTAGATGATTGAACAGGCTCAATCATATAGTTAACTGGGGATGCTTGACGTAGGACACGGTAGGGGCCTTCGTACTTAGGCAGTAGCTTTGTGGAAAGGCCAGGAGCGGAGGAGGGAACGCGAAGCCACACCAACGTTTCAGGCGAATACGACTGAGGAGGCAGGTTTTCGTCGTGACGGTCCTCCTGGCCCTACTCGCCCTACAATGTTACAACCCTAGTTTCTTAAGGTGAGCTGAAAATGCGACTGCGCTGAAACTTGTCTTCCTCCGTGCCCTCTGCACAAGCTCATGTTGTGTTTCGGTTTTGGTTCAGTATTGCATTGTACGAATGACAGGGGGCGCCGCTCTGGCATTCCTGTTTTACCCAGGCGACGTGTAAAGTTTGTGGAGAGTACTCGTTGAGTGCGGACGTTTCTTCTCCTTCGGCGCATCGCGCCAAACAGCGTGTTCGGGCTGGCCGGCGTCTCCACCGGTCGCGTTGGTCACCGCCGGTCTTCGCCTGCCGCTGCGCCGGGACTACCAGCCCGCAACACAGCACTCATGTTTCCCGACGTATTGCCAGATGGCCCATATCTCACGCAGCGCCTCTTCTATCGTCTTTAGACGACATTTGCAGCGAAGCACGCAGATACGCGGCCAATTTTTTTCGTCCTGGCAACATTCCGATCAAGCTTTCTTTACAATGTTGCGATGGGTTACCATAATGCGTGACTTGTTGCTGGACGTTTCAGCTGAAGTATATATATAACTACGGGGCCGACCAACCGCGTTTAACACGCCTAACAAGCGCAAGGGTTTTAAGAGACATTACTGGACATTACTGTTCTCCGCAGAAAACAAGGTGGGCCGCATCTGCTCAGCGGTTGGTAAGAAGATAGGCAGGCCAAAGCAGTGTGAAAAAAGAGGATATGCCATTAAGCATGTAAGGCAGTTCGTTCCTTGCGCACGTGGTGTTGTATATAGAATACCACTGTCGTGCGGCAAGGCATACATCGGGCAAACTGGTAGATGCCTCAACATGCGTTTGCGAGAGCACATCAGCTCTTTAATAGGAAGGCCGTTCACGCATCTGGCGATGCATTGCAGGGGATGCGATCAGGGTAGCTGCAAGCCTGCATTTGAGCAGACAGCTGTAATCTACAGGCACAGGGGCTCCGCGGAGAGGGAGATTATAGAAGCCCTCTTTATCCACAGGGAGGGGCCGGATTGCATCAGTCACCCCTCTGTCAGTCTGCAGGAAGGGGAGATAGCCTATCTACAACGTTACTTCACGTAGGCATGCTGAGCATATGGTTTTATTTTTTGGTCGACTCGTTGGGTTAGATTTGATTTCACTGCGGCATAAATGTGCCTTTCCTGAATAAAAATATTCCAGTGGCTAGTAGCGCGTCGTCCCATGTACTTTTCGTTGTGTGCCGTTTTCTCGCGCCCCTCAGTCATCATGAACAAATTACCAACTCGCCCAACTTTTTCTTTACTGGACAGTTCCCTCATATGGAATTCTTTGTTGTCCTCCAAAAAGCGCGGTGCTCTGGTGTTCTTGCGAAATTTTGATGTATATGTACAAAGCCTGCGCGGCTCTCCGTAGATTGCGACGAAGATGTATGTTTTCATGCAGGCTTATTTTGCACATGCCTCTCGTAAGCTTTACATGATAGCTTTCACGGAAAAGCTGGAGACTGTTACCGTGTTATATTCCATCACTGTGTGGTAACATAAGCGTGCACTCAAAGAATAAATCATAGTTTCAGTCAGTAAAAGGCGAAATAGCACTTTTCTGACCACCTCCTCTCCCACACACACACACACACACACACACACACGCAAAATTTGCTGCGCGAGCATTGTGCTCGGCTGTTCCACCTCATATGAAACAACCCTGTGAGAGGAAAAAAAAAAAGAGCTGGCTATCGACTGACACTCGACCCCCAGTACCACGCTTTTTCTTTCTTTTTTTTTGTGCGCTCAGCACGCATTTCAGCCTCCGAGTTTTGTTTGCTCTACTTGCCGACATCGCATTAAACCGGCGGAATCGCGTTTTCATTATGTTCGCTTCGCGTATGTGGCTGGCGTGTCCTGCTGCGTGTCGTGTTGCCCCCCCCCCCCCCCTCATCCCCGCTCCTTTAGTTGCAGGCGAATGCGCTCCCTCTTGCTGAATTTTCTAATGCAATTTGTAAATGAGCAACCGATTAGCATACCTGACGACGCGGGACCATCGTGTTCAATTAGCGACTTGCCGGCGAACAAAGCAGCCGTCGATCGCGCCGATCACTAACGAGTCGCTCAAAGGGACGCAGCCGTGCTTTATGCTTGATTTCTCTCTCTCTCTCTCTCCTTACCTTTCCCAGCGCGCTTGCTATTTCCGATAAATTTTCCCGGCATTAAGCGAGCACGTGTCGTACGCGTACTGATGTGCACACTGCGGGGGTGACCGCGTTTGCCATGCCGGAGTCGCGCTGCACACGACCGTCGTCACAACTCCGCGTTTATCACTCAGCGCCTGCGTTGTGCGCTTCTTTCCGGCCGTCCCCGTCTCCGTGGTGTTTCCATCGAAGTGTTTATATCTCCTCTTCAGCACGACATGTAGAGTTTTTACTGATTCTTTCATATCTTTATCGAAAACCAATACCGGCACTCATCGGAGTGCTCCCGAGAGCGTAAGAGAACTAATATAATCAAGCACGTGCATGCAACACGCATGCGCATACAAACAAAAGCACAGGTGGGCGCACCCTGAGCATAATATTGTTTTTCTTCCCTCTTCAGCTAACGCGTGACAAAGTTGGGATAAAAGCGTCGTGGGCGCACTCATCGTAGGTAGCAAGGAGATAGCAAAGACAGGGATGTAGTTACTTTTATTATATGTATACCCTTGTAGAATGGCAAACTAAGTTCCTTTGAAGTGGCTCTTTCTTTCATTAACGTTGAAGCGCTTCTCTTCGAAACAAGTTTCCTTTTCTGTTCATGCGATTTCAGTGAGCAACTCAGCAAAGCACAAGGTGCTGGACAGCCTATAGTCGCTTTTGTGCCACTAAATTCGACATAACTTCAAACAAAAACTGACGAAACGCAAAAGGAAGTATAGTTGATGGGATGGTGAAATTGCCCATTAGCAGCACGAAAAAAAAAAAAAAAACCATGGAATGACGGTTCCACGGGTAGTCGACCCTATAGTGGATAACGAACATTGTGCTTAAGAGCTTAAGATGAGGGTAGACCCCTGTCTGAATCTTCGGCCAATCAGTGGCTCACTGCTAAGTTTGGGGTAAGCGGGGCGGTCTTTAATCTAGTGAGCGAGTGCTTCTCTAGCATCTAGGAAAGAATGAATGTGATTTAGCTGAGGTTGTTGCAGTAACAAAGCCCTCGTAGAAAAAAACAAAACAAAAAACAGTATCCTCGTGGGGTTTTCATTAATTGTGGAGCATTGTAGCTTTTGTCGCTTTAGCTCCATAAAATTTAACTAACTAACTAACTAACTAACTAACTAACTAACTAACTAACTAACTAACTAACTAACTAACTAACTAACTAACTAACTAACTAACTAACTAACTAACTAACTAACTAACTAACTAACTAACTAGCTAACTAACTAACTAACTAACTAACTAACTAACTAACTAACTAACTAACTAACTAACTAACTAACTAACTAACTAACTAACTATCTAACTAACTAACTAGCTAACTAACTAACTAACTAACTAACTAACTAACTAACTGACTGACTGACTGACTGACTGACTGACTGACTGACTAACTAACTAACTAACTAACTAACTAACTAACTAACTAACTAACTAACTAACTAACTGACTGACTGACTGACTGACTGACTAACTAACTAACTAACTAACTAACTAACTAACTGACTGACTGACTGACTGACTGACTGACTGACTGACTAACTAACTAACTAACTAACTGGCTGACTGGCTGACTAACTAACTAACTAACTAACTAACTAACTAACTAACTAACTAACTAACTAACTAACTAACTAACTAACTAACTAACTAACTAACTAACTAACTAACTAACTAACTAACTAACTAACTAACTAACTGACTGACTGACTGACTGACTGACTGACTGACTAACTAACTAACTAACTAACTAACTAACTAACTAACTAACTAACTAACTAACTAACTAACTAACTAACTAACTAACTAACTATTTTATTTTGTGGCAATAACATGTATACCCTTGACGCATATACTGTCAGTCTATCACAGCTCCTTGCCCTTTAGCCTCTGTCTCCACTCCGAAGGAAAGGAAGGCGTGGTATGTGTCGGCGGGGTACGAGGTGGGGGATTACCGTATTTGTAAAAGAAAAGGTGGCGCTACCTTCTACAGCCTATAAGTGAGCACGGCTCAGCGCTACATGGAAGGGAACTGTCGCGAAGCAGTTGCAGGCATATATTGTTCCGGAGCAGAGCTTCTCTCTCGGTTACGGCCATTAGGCCTTCTCCATCGCTTGTATACGGAGAACCATTGTGGACATCGTATACTGGCCAGTAATGGGGCCCGTCGACACAATGCACGCGGCGCTAAGCAAAGACGGATTGCATGAGGTCATGCAGCGTAAAACGGCTTCACTGCCCGGCAAACACTCGCGCATTTCGTGACCGCCGACACTGCTTACACTTACAGAGGCCATAGCTGCTTGCTCCCGTGCACAGAGCGCTAGCGTCCAGTCGTTCCATTATGTGTACCTCGTTAGTCCTAGCAACGGCCGATGGCATGACCACGAAGATATATATATATATATATATATATATATATATATATATATATATATATATATATATATATATATATATATATATATATATATATATATATATCAGGGCTGGGCAAAGATACTTTGAAATTGTATCGCGATACGATACAAGATACTCAGGCAAGAAGTATTGGAGATACAGATACAAGATAACACCGTAATAATTGTATCCGATACGATACTTGCCACTTGTATCTTAAGATACTTCGATACATTCGCAAATTTGTTATTATAGACCCCCACAATGTAGTAGCGAACGCCTATGCACAAAAAGGTTTGTTTGAAAATTTCTTTTATCTGACCAATATTGTTTCATTTTAATGAAATGCCTGTTAGTATCTCAATAGTTTTGTCCTTTTTGCTCAAAGTGCATTAGCTTACTTCCGACAGAACTTATTGGTGTTTGTTTTGGCTGCTTAACTGGACAACTCTTCACTGACAGCGGCTCTTGCTTGTCATTTTTGTAATTGATGAGAGTCACTGCTCAGCTTTCCGACCAGCTAGCCAGTCGCCACCTAATCACTAGAACTTCAATAAGAAGCCTTCACACGATGACGCAAATACCGGTGTGGAGATTTACCTTATCTGTACCGAACAATGCAATACCGAACCACCGGTGTACAGCAGCAGCAACGCTGCTAGCGACATTTGTCGTGACGCATTGTGTATACGTATAGAACTCATAAAACTGCAGTGACTTTTCATGTTCTACTTATCTGCTGGCGTAAAACGTTCGTTATAAGTATGCTCACTAACGTGCAAACTTAACAATCTTTTTTCAACGAGAGAACATGTGTGCCTCAGAAATGCCTAATACCTATTGTGTTATCACGTGGTGGTGACGATGAAGAAGGAGGCAGTCACTCTGATATAGACGAAACTGCTCATTGGGCAAATTGTGTCCAAAAAAATATGTAACTCAATGTACAAGCAAAAGAACACTGTACACTGATAGCGGCAATAAATGTCGTTGGCCTTTAGTATTTTGATCATCGGTGGAAGGCGTGGTCACATCAGCGATACAACCTTCCAGCGTTACCGCTGGTGCTCGCGTAAGCTCCCCAATGAACTACAGTGCTCGCATCCTGCGCATAATTTTAATAATATCATCACAAAACCACGATATGATTATGATGGACGCCGTAGTGGAGGGCCACCTGGGGTTCTTAACGATCACCTGGGATTTTCGACCACCTGGGGTTCTTTAACGTGCCCCTAAATCTAAGTACACGGGCCTCGAGCATTTCGCCTCCATCTAAATGTGGCCGCCGCGGCTGGGATTCGCGTGTAATCTTCACAGAGCAATCCGAAACAACCGCGAAGATTCTGAAACATCGCGGCGCGGCTTGAACCGAGCGCTGCTAATATATATATATATATATATATATATATATATATATATATATATATATATATATATATATATATATATATTTGCGGTTTAAGGCCAATCGCACCAAAATAAACAAATATATATAGTATAGCTGCGCAAATCGTCGCAGCACACCGCTGTTATTCACGCTATTGCTACATATAGCTCCGATTACCTGGCGATTAGTAATAGTAAAAAAGAAAAAAAGGAGGCCTAAAAAAGGAAAGTAAATATATGTAAATAAGCTAGAAAAGCCGTTCTGCATCGCACATTTATCGTGAATAAGTATTGAAACACGATACAGGCGGCACCTCTAATAGCTATGTCAATTAGGCACGAAGTATCGTCCACTTACTTGTTAATGTAAGACAACAAAAATATTTAGTGCCTATGAAAAATTGAGTGAAACGGCTCGTTGGTACGTCATGAGAAAAACAGATCATTTGGTATAGCAATGTTTCTCCAATCCCCTTCCTAACTTTAAGATGGCTCCTAATTATTTCCATAATTACAGTGCAAGCTCAATTTTGCTGTTTTGCTAAGTAATAAGCAGGATGTTTGGTACTGTATACTCAGTGCACTCCCGCATAATTACATAAATATATAATCCCACATAATTACATATTTGCTTTCAAAATCGCCTTGGCAGAACATTGAACTCATGTGAGATATAAATGTGTAAACAGTAGCAGAAATAAAGCAGACAGTTCAAAGTAAGAATAAAGCAGAGAGCTTATTTTAGCAGCACATTGCAAGGGACATATTGCTGTGACAAGACCGGAAAAAACAGTTCAGAGCCCTAGGTAATGTATAGGACGCAAAAGAAGGACATGTAACTAAGAAAGCACTTGTGCTAACAATCAAATTATGATTTCAAAAACTCTTTGAATAAAGATAGCAGGAAGGTAATAATAACAATTGTATAGGTCTAACGTCCCGAAACCCCGGTACGATTATGAGGGACGCCGCAGTGGAAGGCTCCGGAAATTTCGACCACCTGGAACATGCACCTAAATCGAAGCACATGGGCCTGAAGTATTTTCGCCTCCATTGAAAATGCGACCGCCGCAGACGGGATTGGATCGACAGCAGGAAGAGAAAGATACCATACACGAACACATCTTCTGCTAGGTAACCGCTTCATCTATTAGATCTAGCATCGGTACTAGTGGTGCTATAGTTAGGATCTTATTTGCGCATAACTCAATCGCATGTAAGTCGAACTTACATCCACAAGATCCTTCAAATCGCTGATGTGTGAAAGATACGAGACTCAAAGCAACCCTATGCCTCCGACGTCGTAACGAAGCATCACGCAGGGGAGCGACATCAGAATTTGCGCGATAATCACCACACGCATTGTGGTACGCGGCGCTGGACAGTGGATAAGGGTAAGTGTCATGGCACTGGCATAAGAAAAAAGAAAAACTTCGAGAAAACGAAAGGCCCGTGAGCTAAGCATAGAAGTTTGCGCGCTTGTTCTGTCGAGACTACGCGAGCGCTGTCATGTTGCTCTGCTCCACCAAAAGGGGCGCGCATATCTCATCGTTTGCCTCACTGGTGGACTCTGGCGGACAAATAAAATCATGTCACTGCGCTCAGTTTTATTCAGGCGTTTTGTAGGCACCAGAAACAGCTTGAGAAGCGGAGTTGAGCCATCGATTATTCTTTCTTACGGTGGTGTTTCTATAGGAGTATCTTGTATCTTGAGATACACGATACAATATTTAATGTATCGGAAATACAGATACAGATACTCGTCTTGTGAGACGTATCGCGATACAGATACAAGATACCCAAAGAGTATCTAAGATAGTATCTAAGATACATGTATCTTCGATACTGCCCAGCACTGATATATATATATATATATATATATATATGTATATATATATATATATATATATATATATATATATATATATATATATATATATATATATATATATATATATATATATGAGGGACAAAAGAAAGGGCGGGGACAGGAATAGCTCTATGGTGTCGGCCTTAGGACAAAGAACTGGATCCGGAGTTGTGATTTGGTGCGTAGTGTTCTGGCTGAAAGCGGTCTTTCTCTTCTTTCACCGCAGTTCTACGTACGCAGAGAGGGCAGGCTCGGCCGGCACTGCGCTGTCGGCCACTCGACACGCTGGCAAAGGCCGAGTGGTTTTTGGCCGTCGTCTAACGATGTCGCCGCCGCTTTTTGCGTCGTCCTGCACAACGGTCGATAACACTTGTCCCGGCATGGGGCGCGGCTCTCCGGCTGCGCTGTCTTAATTAGACGGAATTAGCTGGAAACGGCCGCGCCCGCTGTTGCTTTCGCGTTGGCAGCGGTACTGCACCGCCGCTTCTGTCCCGCGTCTCCAGTGCCCCGAGCAGGCCTCTGCCTCGAACGAGTCATTAAAAAGAAGTTTCAACATAATAATAATAATTGATGGGGTTTTATGCGCTGAAAGCACGATATGATTATGAAGCACGCCGTATAGCCGAGGGCTCCGGAAATTTTGACCACCTTTTTAACCTCTCTTATTTTTATACTTCGCAAAACCTCTTTTGTATTGCGGAAACAGAAAGGAAGAAACACCGCATCTTCTTCTCGGTTAAGTTTGTAGCTAATTGAGTAACGCATTCAGTCACACTTCATAGTAATATATTTTTCTGCACTCAGACTTGAGAAAACATGGCAATCGGCGAGAACGGCACAGTTCGCGCGCACCCCACTTCGTCGTCTCCTTTCTTCGAGCCGACGCGCAAGAAGAAGTAGGCGCCACAAGTTCTGTACACTACTTTCCCAACATCTACAGGTACCGCATTTAATGGGCACACAAATGACATGGGGTCGCTATGTATTTATCGTAAACCAAAACACCGATGTTTAATTCACGACAAAGCTACATATTAAGGTGCATTTGAGAGTGTGAGTATATACCCTCAAGAGGAAGGTATATAACAGCTGCATCTTATACCGGTACTTACCTACGGAGCAGAAACCTGGAGACTTACAAAGAGGGTTCAACTTAAATTGAGGACGACGCAGCGAGCGATGGAAAGGAAAATGATAGGTGTAACCTTAAGAGACAGGAAGAGAGCAGAGTGGGTCAGGGAACAAACGGGGGTTAAGGACATCATAGTTGAAATCAAGAAGAAGAAATGGATATGGGCCGGGCACGTAGCACGTCGGCAGGATAACCGGTGGTCGTTAAGGGTAACTGACTGTATTCCAAGAGATGGCAAACGCGTGAGGGGGAGACAGAAAATTATGTGGGTAGATGAGACTAAGAAGTTTGCAGGCATTACGTGGCAGCAGAAAGCACAGGACCGGGTTGATTGGCGGAACATGGAAGAGGCCTTTGCCCTGCAGTAGGCGTAGACAGGCTGATGATGATGATGATGATAATGATGATGATGATGATGAGAGTGTGAGATATATCGAAGATGCGTCGCCACTGCCGCCACATTCGACGCAGCACACAAAAGAAAAAAGAACTAAAGAAAAAAGAGAAAAGGTGAAGGCTAAGTGCGCTTACAGTTCCCCCTAAAAGAAAGTTTAGTAGAACCACGTCAACTTTCCAAAGGTTCCTTTTCACAGACCATCGTTGGAAGTGGTGAACAGAGCTAAGCCTGCCTTAACAGTAGCTACTGTGTTCGTGGCGGTCGCCTTAGTCAGTTATACTTTGGACACAAGTAAGTCTTGGTAATGCACTGACATCGCGAGATGTTTGTAAACAAGAAGATGTGCGCGACACAACTAGCTCGGACTATTTCTATAGATAGTCGACTTTGTAAAGCTTCTTTTTTTTCGTATAGCGCTCGTTAACATCCCCATTTCGATCGGAACGAGGGATTTCGACAAGTATATCGACAAGTATATACACCAGGCGATGCTTACCGAGACAGACAAGCGAGGCATAGTACAACTGTAAGTGTGTAAGAAGTTTCCCCAAGTCTTCATCGCTTTCCCGTTTTCTGTGTGCTTTTGTTGATACATATGCGCAACGCGAAATACCGGAAACGGGGTTCTTGCTACTCTCAGCATATCTACATATTCATGTCGCGCACGTGCACCCACGCGAACGCTGGCTGTTTTCGCGAACTTTCCGTTTTTTTTTTCTTTTCCTGCGCGAAACGGGTGCCGCTTTTCTTTTGCACCTTGTGCGAGGGGGCGAAATGAGGACGCGAGAGGGAAGCGCGGCCCTTTTGCCATGTTTAAATTACTTGCGCGCCCATGGAATGCCGACGTATACCTCACGAAGTACTTGGCACTGCGCTTCGCACTATACGCTAACCCCAGCCCCCCACCCCCCCTTTTCCAAATCCATGCGCTGTTGAGTTGGGCCGGCTTATGCGTTCGCAGTACGAAGCTTTCAAGCCCTTCCGGGAGACGAAACTTATGCCAGCATTTTTGGGGATTGCGAACGCGCGTGCGGTGTTTTGACCTTTCCTCCCCGATGCTTCAATGCATCCCGATTCGGTGTACAGTCGCGAAACCCTCTGCGGCAGCAGCTGTCTTTTCCAACATACACATTTCGTTTGTTTAATACCGAGGGCAACTCGGGCTGCTTTCTCTACGCAGAGATAGGGCGAGTTGAGGTTGCAGAGTTGCGATCCTAACAAAAATGGATCGTGCGGCATGGTCTTTTGCGACTCTGAACTGCATCCCAAAGATGGGCTCGAAAGGCTTCGCGAACCACTGTCTCTGGGCAAACGTTGCAACGCGTTCAGAGCTGCAGGTAGTACGTCCCGCTTATACAAATAAGACGACGCAGAACACCCGCTAAAGCAGCCAGACTTTGTTCAGTATGTTCCTGCTGCAAGGCGGCCGTTTGTGGCGTCGATGCGCTTCTGCAGCGAGGTGTCGTCTGCACTCAAGAGCTCAAGGATCAAGCTCTTCTTACTGAAAGCCGGCTTTTTTTTTTTCTCTTTTTTCCCCTTGAGGCTACATAAGTGCACTTGGTTTTCAAAACAGGTTTAAGCACTTAGTGGAGACGGCGTATATAGAAGCGGTCTTAGAAGTCTTTTCATTGTAGACTGGTGAAACGCACCGCGATGCAGTGTTCTGTGTAGAGCTTGACATGTCTGAGTTGTTGTGTTCTGGGAGCTCAGACCGACAAGCAATTGAGATGCTTTTTTTAACACGAGAGTGTTTTATGCCGGGGTCCACTAAGACTTCAGTGACGCATTTCCGTCACGGAAACGACGTCGAAAAAATGCGCATGATCAGATGACAAAGAAAAACTTCAAGAAGAAAAGTTCCATCAGCGCGAGTCGAGCCCACGACCTCTCGGTCTGCGACAACAGATGCCGAGCGCACTATCCAATGCACCACGGTCACACACTGTGGAGGCGTTACAAACGCGTCTTTTATATCGCACACTTTCCTGTTGCAGTGCTCTTGGTCGGTGGGGTAGTGTCACCGTCTGGGAGCGGTGAAGTGAATTAACGCATCATGACGTGGCCTACGCGATTTCCTCCTGTAACGCGTCGTTGCTACGCGCCCGTCCCATTCGGCGCGTTTCTAATAGGCGAAGTACAATTTTGTCAATGCCTTAACAGACCGCGAAGTGGCGACATTAGCCAAAGCCTCCACCTCGCTTATAGCATCCACCCATATTAAAAAAAAATCACAGCATATCCACGGAGTGAATGATGATGAGTGGGCGAAGCTGCGGAGGTTCATCGGTAAACCGTGAATCTTCCGTGAATTCTGCCCAGTACATCATCACCGACGTGAGATCGGGCGCGTTTATACTAAAGGTTCGATGAGTTATGACGACTTGCAGCTCACTTTAATTTTACATGTACGCTGTGAATTTTCATTGTTTAGAAAACCATTGCTTTAGAAAACACCTTGCGTCTTTCGTTAAGCAGCTGGCGTCTTTTTCGTTTTGCTTTAGAAACATCTGGCGTTCTTTCGTTTTGTTTTTACAAAACATCTGGCGTCTTTCGTTGGTTTATTTCATCAATCAACGGCGTTTTGAACAAAATTTTTATTGTTTAATCACGCACAGGAGAAATCTCACCAGGCACTACCTTGGAGGTAAACAATGGCTGCTAATGGGAATGAGAGACAGAAGAAGTCGGCTTTTAGCTAACACTTACACTTCTACAGAGACAGAAGAATTCGGCTTTTAGTTAACGCGCACGCTGCGAATTTTTTATTGTTCAACAACGCACAGGAGAAATCTCCCACCGGCACCACCTTGGAGGTCAAAGGGTAAGACTTGTTACTCACTACTACGAGCACGACGAGGGACGAACGGGTGCCGCCTTAAGGAGCTTCGCCCCTAAAAAAAAATTGGACCATATCCCCGAAGGGAAGGCTGATGGGATGCGAAGCAGCAGCGTTGCGCACGGGTGGCGTCACGGGTTGAACGGCGCTAACGCGGGTGCTGCGGTGAGCGCTGGAAGATTCGTTTGAAGCGAAACTCGGTGTAGCGTTTACTGGTGCAAACGTTTGTTTGAAACGCAGACACGGGAAGCAGCCGGCAGCTGCTGCGCTCCGGTGGGTGAGGGAGAGAGTGACGTACCAATGCCACCTAGAAAAAAAATGGACGTACGCGAGCATCTGCGAGGGAAGCGTGCGAGGGGTGCGTGTCGTCAACGCCCAGCTGCGGCGTGACTATAGTGAACTGCGGGTAAGTGCGGGTAAATCAATAACACCCAAACTTTGTGTTATGTAAAATGACTTTTTGAGGGTCCGGATTTTGCGAAATTAGCACCTGCGCCCTTTTTTCGACGCGGACGTCGAGAGAATGAAACATTCTTGATGTGACGAGAGTGTTGATAAGTTCCCAGGGTAGTACGCAGCACCTAGCTAGGGGGTTCCCACCCTTCCACCGCCAGCGAAGACCCACTCATGCCCACCTTCACTCTCGAGATAAATTCTTGATCGTGCAGTTATTTAATATGTAATTCAGGTTAAGTGCAGCGTTCTACACATGGCAGGCAGCTGCTTGCTCAAATTCGAAGACAAAAAGGCAGGTAAGAAATCTTATTTATTTAAGGTGCAGCGAATAATGTCTAGCACCTGCTCAGTTTAAGATGTTTTGCACTTTCACGCTTTTTGATGCTACGCTGGTTTAGGCTTTTTGTGAAAAAGTGGAGGCGTGTCGTAACATAAAATGCCGTGACTTCGGCTGTGAGTTGCTCAGAATGTTCTGGACATCCAAGTTCAATCTTCTTCTTTTGCTTAAAGTGACTTAAAACATCGAGTACACTGTCAGAATGCAATTCCGAAAGACTAAAACATTCAGTAAAAACATTTTCCAAATTTACGACAAACGTATACAGCAAACTTGACGGGTAGAGAAGGCCACCATTGTCTCGCGTGCGTGTGAATGTAGCCAGGTTCAAGCATTCTGCAGCCTCTTTAGTCATCAAGAGACGAGTAAGGCATGCCTCACACTCTGACTTCAAGATGCACTTTCGGGCAACATACCCGGCAATGTAGAAAATAAGTCTGTTGTCACTGAAAGCTACAACACAAGATGAATGGTCAGGGGCACTTTCTGTAAGCAGGTCTTCTGCTGCACTCAAGTCTCCCGAATCAAGCAGTTTGTCAACAAGTTGTTGCTTAGCACTTGGGCTAGCTTGGAGACCAGCGTCTGCAGGCAGAAGAGCACTGAGAACTCCTGCTTTGTAATTTCCTCTAGATACTGAGCGTGCTAGGTTGCTGAAACTCAGGCAGTTAATTGTGATGATAAACTGCTGGGGTGTGGGATGGGTGTTGCAGCCAGAAGACTGGCGTAGAATTCCAAAAAGGCGCTCGACAGGGTCTTGACTTAACCTAGACGTCATGAGGTACCTATAGCCGAGATCTTCACATAGGTACTTCAAGAGGGTAAGCACACTTCCTCACTTCCTATTGTCACTCGTAGTCCTGTCGCTGTAGATTTACTGAGGAATCCTTGTTGCCCTTCTGTGCAATTTTCCCAGCTCTTCAAAAACTCTAGGAATGAATCAAGTTTCTGTACAGCAGTACAGTTGGGCCGCAGCGCCTCGGAAGGAAAGCGTGATGTCATGATCTCGATGAGGTCGTGAATGACTCTGCAAAAGGGAATGAGAAAGGGTTATACTCTGTACACTGCATTGGTAGTAGAAAGGGTTACTAAGCAGAAAGAAAAAGGCACTACATTAGAGAAAATGAGCAGCACGTACCTGAAAAAATTCAGTGTAGCTGTGATGTCGCCAAAACGTTCCTCAATCGTGGTCTTGTAGAGCTCCATCCCATCAATGACATTTTTCCCAAAAAGCTGGAACGCAAGTGAGACCCTCATCCTCTCGAAATTGTTGGGGTTCGTGTGACTGTTGGTGATCCCAGGCATTGCCTGCAAGGTGACACAATTCCTGGTGCTGTCCTCTCTGATTGCCTTACGAACCACCTGCATAGAGACCTGAAATAAGTGCAATGTGATAGTTACTCAACATATCGCCCTTTTACGAAAACTGAAAATGCATAAAAGTCCGGTGTGCACTTTAGCTGCACAAACTTACTTTTCCTTCGGGAACTTGATAGTCAGACTTGCGCAGACATTTTATTAAATGTGGGAAATCCGAGAGGAAGTATAGTTGACGACTGGGGTGCACAGTACTGCATTTGGTGCCGGTCAGTGATGCAGCAATGCCCATTTTGGTCTACATTTTTCTATTCCATGTTGTGCCATCTGAAGTAATGAAGTCCACTCGCAGCCCAGCTTTTTCTGCTAGAATCACGGCTTCGACCATGATCTTGGCTAGAAGACCACCTTCTACGTTTCCACGTGTGCCAAATGCTCCCAATATTTGAGTCCATTTGCCTACAAAAGGCACAAAAATGAAGACCATGCCATGGTCACAGACAGCACGCTTGTCCTCTGCTGAAGTGAAGGGACCAAGGTCAACAAATCCCTCCAAACGACCTGCTGTGGTTACGGAAAGGTGTTCCGAGAGTTTCATCTCATCTACTATTAAGCCACCATGACGCGAGAAATCATCCATTGTGGAGGTCGTCTTGCTCAGCACCTCAAAAATCTTCTCACTGAATCCAAATCCAGTCCTGTACAATTTCAGATATTTACAAAGTGTGGACTTGCTTGGAAGCACAAGGATTTTTTCCTTCCTCAAATGTTCATACAAGCGTGCGCTTTTCATCTTCATAATTAAGCATTCAAGCACCCACTCATTTGAAAACTTCATTCCTCTGGTGCTTTTACGTGATGACGCCTTAAACATAAGAAGAGCTGCCTCACGCTGTTTAGGAGAAAGGGATGCCATCTTTTCAGTCAGTTGCTCCTCTGCAATAGATTTGTTCTTGATCATCATTTCATTCAACTGGTTCTTTAAAGAGTTCGCACTGCTTTTAAGGCGTGCTGTTTTCCGCCTTAACAACTTGAGTCGATGAGCAAGGGTTTTTCTAGTTGACAGGCACACAGCGGCATTTAAGCAGGACTTTCTAGTAAGCAGAGATTTTCGGAGATCCTTGCATTTTATGCACATCTGTCCTGAAAGTGAAGAAAAAGGCAGGTGCACAGTTTAGTAAACATGTCAGTAAAGATCGTGTGACTGTGCACAAATACAAAAAAAAAACATCATCTAGTCGTTTCAGCAAAGGTGAACCAATAAAACAGGCAGACAGTCAACAAGTTAACTATCAGAAATTCTTTACCCCGCTCACTGATCACCATTATTCATACGTGACCACCAATATTGCCGCTACACAACGCCGCAGAGGCTAGCTCTGTACCTAAAAAGCTTACTTTACATAATTGGTTCACCTTATCTGGAAATGGTTGTAAAAGAGTAATACCTTCTGCTGGTGCTGCTCCGAAGCACTGTACGCTGGAGACGCCACTAGCAGTGATGGCAGTTGCAGCTCGCAACTTTACTGTCAGGGAGTGAGAAATCCTACTGAAGTCCTCAATGTCCATAGCTCCTTTGCAAGCAGAGCTTGCATGTGCATCTTGCAAAATATTGCGTGCATCAGACACAAAAGTCACTGCTTTTTCAGCACACAGCACCCCTTGAAAATACACCTTTGCAGTAAGTTCTCTTCCTAACCCTGTGAAACACACAACTTTTTCGTGCCACATCTCTAGTCTTTTGTTCATTTGGAGAGATGTTGTCACAAAAGCTACGGTCTCCAGACTCTGCAATTCAATGCGGCACCAATCCTGGGAAGGAGGTTCCATGGTCCGGAGATAGTCGAGAGAAAACGAGACGCTGTTTGCTGCAGGCGAATCTTCATCCACTGGTGCTCCACCATCATCCTCGTCGCTGCAGGATCGGCTTTGTTGGCACGCTTTCTTCTGCTGCGATTCAGTTGACGCCATGGCTTTCCTCTTCCTTTCTGGCCTTTGTCGCGGCTTTGCGGTGGAGAGATACGATGGGCAGCCTGGAAGCAGTGTTGGCACGGCGTCTGGAGCAAGAGACGGCTTCCCTCTCGGAATCCGCACTTCGTTGCCGTTTATGACATGCACATAGTCGCGCAGAACGAAGTGCGGTTCAAAGTGGTGCTCGCATACAGCAGAAGAAATGCTGAAAGGTTTATCTTTCCTGTGAAGGTTGCGCTCCCACTTCTTGCGGAGGTCGTCGTCCTTCGGTGCGGCGAAGAGCGACGCTTTTGGCCCATTCGGGTAGCCCGTGCGGCAGCCCGGAGCGAAGCAGTGCGAGTCTGTCCGCCTCTTCGCCATGCCGCGGGCTGCACGCGGCGAACACGCTCAGGGCACACGATCCACACGAGAAGGCACTAAAGCGCAACGGGTGCTCCCAACACTCGCGACACGTAAGCCCAGCCAAACTAGCGCGTTGGACAAGAGAACACGTTGGTGACGTTGGCACGTTGGGCCCAGCCGCCCGCACGATACCGCCGCCAAACACACTATGAAAAGGAGCAGCAGCGCCCCCACCAGCCCTAGCGGCCGTCCAGAGCGTACAGGGACGCCGGGAAACCAGGCGCGCCCCTCCGGTCATGCCACTACATCTCTTCTAGTTCACTATAGGCGTGACCTACTTGGCACCGCTCTAACACCTGCGCCGAGGGAAGCGCGTTGCCTCGCGTTTGTGCGGACGGACAGCGTTACACAGGCTAGTCAAAGAGCTGCTACGCATCTAAAAATAGCTCTGCGACGCGCGCCTACCCAGCCTGCCTCGCCTGTCTGTAACACCGCGCTCCCCGCTTACGCTCACCTAGAGAAAAGTCGTGGCCGGGATAGATGGGAGACACGACATTCCCCAACATGGGACATTCCCCAACATGGGAGACACGACGCGCGTTGCGTTACCCTCTGGTTCGGCCGTGGTGTTCAATAACTCTTTTACATGCCGCGGGATGGTGACCTTAGCCCAAGTTCTGCGTCCAATCAGCGTCGCTCTTCTGGCTGTCAAACCGTTTTCTCTGATTACGCTCTCACCGTTAACTGCTACAGCTACCACAAAGATTTGTCTAATCAGTGATCATGGACGTTAGTCGTCGGGATGGAGATGTGCTACCAAGCGTATGCGCGGGTGCATCCACGTTAAACTGTACTTTCGCTGCCAAACACCAATGGACATTGTGCAAGCTGTCTTATATCAATGTACAGTAAACATTCCACTACTTCTGTAATGACACGTCTTACTTTCGTGCTATGCCGATTGCTATGACGGAGAGATCAACCATGCTTTTACCTCTTTCTTTCTTTCTTTCTTTCTTTCTTTCTTTCTTTCTTTCTTTCTTTCTTTCTTTCTTTCTTTCTTTCTTTCTTTCTTTCTTTCTTTCTTTCTTTCTTTCTTTCTTTCTTTCTTTCTTTCTTTCTTTCTTTCTTTCTTTGTAATTGAATGCTATGATGCAGTGTAAGAAAGGGCTCCGCTGCATTCGGCGGACGGCGGACAGCATACAGTCGGTGGACGAGGTAAAAACGTATCTTCAAACGAAATTTGTCCCTTCGGACTATACTACGGGTGCAGATTATCTATGAAAAGACTTTTATCTGAGGGCAAAGTTGAGCCCGCGGACTAAAAATTGGGCGTCGACTATAGTCCAGAAAACCCGGTAGTTTAGCCAGTCCAATATAGATACTACATTCATCAGCAGGTCCGGAGAACGTTACTGGAAAAGCCATTTGATGTGTCAACATCACAGGGTCCCTCGACACAAGAGTTGACGCAAGAACAGTCAATTTCTGACCCGAGTCATTGCGACTACATATAAAGAAAAGGGAGAGCAGGATTAAAAAAAAAGATTAGAAAAATATGTGAAGAAACGATACACAACTCACTATGGGAAAAACGTTAATTAAGGGCCCGGCAAACACACTGCGAACATAATAGAGTGCCGTCGCAAAGGTCCGTGTCTCTTGAATTAGGGAGGAAGGAAAAGTCACAACTGTCATAATTGAATAAACGAATCCTTCCATCTGGATCGACGGAAGCGGGGAAGGCACCTATATACGAGCGTATCTCCAGATTTCGAGAAAAAAAAAGAATAATTCCTCTCGTAGACAAATAATTAAACGCGACGTTCGTCTCTTCGAGCGTAAAGGAACCACATGCGCAGTTCTGGGCGTGCTGCGTGCGACGACAATGAGACAAAGGAAGAAAAAAAGAAAATAAGCGAGAAATCGGATGTCTCGATTCTTGTCAGAACTTCATCCTAGGAAATTGAAGAAGGAGAAGGATGAGAAAAATATACGTATAAAAGAAATGTTCAGCTGGTTAGACAGGCTGACAGCGAAACGGTTTCAAGGAGCGCATGCTCGCAGTCGTAATAAGGTATGAACGGCGAAAAAAAAGCAACGTTAAAGAGGACAACGGGCAATGCCGCGAGACTACATGGAAAGCAGTGGCTCAAAACGTGTGTCTTAATTCATTCAATTGTTTTGCCAGAAAGAGAGAGAGAGAGAGAGATACGAGGGAGAAAGAAAGGAGGCACAAAGAAACACAGAAGCATCCGTCAGCGGCAAACGCTGCCGCGCAGTCCGCTCTAGCTTCAGTCTCGGGTTGGATATAGAGAGGCTAATTTTTCGGACAAACGGTCCGGATTAATAGGAACTCAAACAGGCATGTCCACTGGCGTTGACACACGCTCCCCGCTGCTGCAGGAACGGTTCGACTCCGCCGTTTTTTCTTTTCCTTCTTTTTTTCTCCCTCGTCACAACGGCGGCTTGGGTAACGAGGCAGGCGGTTGGTTGTACGAGGTAGCGAAAACGTTTGCACAAAAAGAACGTGCACGCTATTCAGGACACGAAACCTAGGAGAAGGGGCAGATGACGACTGCGAAGGCTGACGAACGAGCAGGACGTATGCGGTGCCGGATAAACGGTAACAGAGAGAGATAGAGAAAGAGAGACATGGCGAAAAGGAAAAAAAAAAAATGGACAGTTCTGTTGTTTATCATTTCTCGCGCGTTCTGGGCCGATTGGAGACGGAGCGTCTTGAGCTGTATTTCGAGTGCCACGGAAGGAAGGAGGAAACGAAAGAAAGGCAGGGACGTTAACCAGCGCTTAGACCGGTAGGTTACTTTGCACTGGGGAAGGGGAGAAGAGGAATAAAAATTAGAGAGGAGGAGGGAAAAGTTCCCGTTGCCGCCGACTTAACAAGAGTTCCGCGCTTCACGTCACAGACGGCGAATCAATCCGGCTTCGTTAAAAAAAATCGCAGCGTCGCTTTAGTTGCCTTTCGGAACTGTGTTGAGCAGTCCCATGGTCCCAAGATCTTCGCGACGGTGAAAGCGTTTCCGTCCTGGCGATATAGAGCAGTACGGAGAGGAAGCCTCTTGTTTGCGTAAGGCGGACAGTATCACATGAGGTGTTCAATAGTTTCTTCGACAGCGCTGTCGTCGCGCTCGCCGCTGTCGGTCATTTCGATCTTAACCCACATATGCCCAAACTCAGAAAAATGGACAAAACAAATTTTTTTTGACAAAAAAGTGTACTTCTACCCTCAAAAGAAAGCACACGTTCTTTATTTACTGCCAGGTAAATGCAACACTGTTTTTCAAGCCGTCCTATACACACAGGACAATGGCCATTAGGGGTGCTATGTGCGGGTGTGGTAAGCCTTGAAACATTTCACGTGCACACCGACATTGCACTCCTTCCTCTCGATGACGTCTTTCACACAAATCACGCGTTAGCCCGGAGAAAGCGGTCGGCACGTGGCAGCATGAAAAGCAAGCAAATGTCTAGGCTTGGACACATTGAGAACGAGGCCTGCTTGATGTGCTGTAAGTGGCGCTAGTCACCAGCTAAAGAAATGGCGATGTTAGAGTGCATCAAAGAAGCGGCCTATATGTAGGACACTGGCATAGGCGTGCGCAAGGGGGGGGGGGCAAGGGGGCGAGAAGGGGGGGCGCAAAGTCAGCCCTATACATTGTAGGGGGGGCGAGCAGAGGGGCGCAAAGGCAGCCGCATACATTGACATAATAGGGAGGGGGGCGCTGCGACGAACCTTCGCCCCCCCTGAAGGGGAACCCTGCGCACGCTTATGGACACTGGGCACATATGGGTTAAATGAATGCCAGAAATATCAGCGGTGATTTAGCGGTAAATGCGAGAAGAATGTGTTTGCATTACATTTTACCTTAAGACAAACAAAGCACCGAAGCTTCAAGCCACACTTCAGACGAACGATTCATGTTTTTAAAAAATATTTCTCCTCCTAGGGGCCGCGTATTAAACACCAGCAACGAATTCGCTCATGTGTGATGGCACACTTTCAGGAGCCCTCCCTCTTTCGGCGATACAAGCGTGTTTAACTTGTCAGGTCTGCGTAGCGAAAAGTATTCCGAGAATATACTGCGCTTCGTGCAACGTCCGCAAGAATGATGTCGCGAAAAGTTGCTTCTCTCCGTATTTAAAACGAACGCTCGCTGCTTAAACTTTGCAGAGATGCGGATGAAAGCTGGTTCTCCGTTGTTCATTAATCTCGCGAAAGAGCCAAGACCCGGCCCACGGACTTTAGTCCCGTGCGACTGGCACGCGCACGAACGTGCGCGGAGCGCGGCACCCGGTGACAAACGCGCCGGCAACGACAAGGACGGCGGCAAAGTGAACATTCTTCTCCGTAGCGCTGGCAACAAGGCCGTGTCTGCCAGCCACTGGCGAGGACGTATACAGTATACGCTACAGCTCGAGCAGCGTGCGAGAACAAATTTCTTCGAACCGACTCGAGCTCGCGGGAACTTGGGCAAAGTGGCTTGCGAAATATCGGAGCCCGGCAGAGGCGGCGGCTTGGGAAAGTCAAGTGTCTTGAAAACGAAAAGGCCCGCTCGGTTAAAAAGGATAGTGTGGGAGAGAAGGTGCGGTTAAGTTCAAGAAATTGTCCCGCGCTTGTCGCGAAGGAAGTGTGTTGTCAGGGCAATTAATAAGCACCCCGCCGCAGAGACTGGCGAGCTGAACAGTTTTTCTCGACGCTGTTGCCGAGGGGGCAACCGTCTCGACTGAACGCGGCAACGCGGTTTGGAGCGTAGGAAGAACAGGCGCGCGAATTCCAGCGCTTCTTTTTTTTTTTCTTGTGTATCTTCGGTAAAAAATGAAGACCTGCAGGAGACGTACCCCTTACATATTCGAGTCAGTGTCACTGTTTTGTATTAGAACCGTGATAGGGCGGGGATGCTTTGGGTAGGAGAAATGTGCAAAATAAAGAAAGAGATGCTAAAGTGAATTGTCATACGAGTTCAAGTGCGGTCTAACGATAAAAAACAACTACAAAAGAAGTAAATTCTTCGGCGCTTATGCGCCGAAGGACACTACAGTTGGTTTGTTTGGAAATAATAACGAAATGCATGTTCATTTTTTTGTGGGGACGCCAAACGCGGTGAGGAAGGAAGTTCAGTAAGATTGACAGTTGGGCGAGTTGGTCACTAATCATCGTGACTTGTTTGTGAAGCAGCGCACGGAACATGACTAAATTTTCTGTTTTCTGGAATTACAGTAGCTATACGAGTGTATTTTACTCGTATATTTTCTTGTGTGCTTTTTTTTGTCCTGCTCCGTGCCCTTCGTCACAAACACGCTATCATTGCGGGACGGGAAATTGCTTGCACACCTTTAAACACCTTGTAAGAGACGTGTAATGCTTAAAATTAACGTACTGTGCTGGCGACATCGCTTTGATTGTATATGAATCCGTTGCTCCGCATTACAGAGATGGCGAAGCGACTGCGTATACGTCGCATTTTCGAGCGCGTGGCGCAGGGAATTACGGCGTCCGCATCGCCGACAGCTCAAGACGGCGACAACGACGACAGAAAATACACTTTAAAAATAGAGCGCCACTCCGAGCGCGCGTGCACGCATAGAAGCGCGATCGCTTCCATGTGTGCGCGCAGTCTGCGCTCCAGGAGCGGTGCACTGAGGCGCCTTAAGTCTGTTCAGCGCCAGGCCGCTTGACCATGGGCATTTGTCTTGTGGCTGGAATGTCGCGCGAGAAAATTCTCGCCGCCACCGCGCGCTAAGCGATGCAACAGACACTGCTGTGCGCAGTGCGGCAACGAAGGGATGATCGCGGCGCGAGCTTTTCCTTTTGTCTTTTGTTTTGTTCTTGGACGCGCCTGCATCTTCCCGTGTTGGCTGTTGCCGCACTTCGCGTTAGAGCTCACCGCCAGCTTCCACGCACGGGAAAACGTGTGACCTTCTTTCTTCATCATCGTCAAAGTCCTTTCTTATGGTTTGCCCGTATGTGGCTCCTGCAAAGTCGCGTGGCGAAGTGGTAAGCAGGGAGGAAGGGCGTTCCGACGGGAACCCGCGTTTTCTGACCTGCTCTCAAGATTAATAACTTCCGACGAGAGGTAAGAAGGTAAAGAAATGAGAAATTTGCAAGGAAATATATTTGGGGACTGCGGAACGCGCGATGAAAATTGTTTTGTGTCCCAGTGGGTGTGCAAGATAAGTTTTAAATCGCGTTGCTGGCGATTCATTCAGGGGTGACAGCTCAGTTAAGTGGAGGAACTCTAAAACTATGCTGGTTGGCTAGCATCATTCACCAGTTCGTAACTGGTTCTTAACGTGGTCTCATTTGCTGCGTCTTGTAAAGGTAAATTTTTCGAACAGTGCAGGAAGTTTTCAGAGAGAAGAGCTTTGTATATGCTCAATTGAACGATGCTGAGCTGAAATAATTTCTTTGAATACTAAGATACGGCGAAGGTTAAAGGCATTCTGAGGAGTTCTTTGCAGTCGCATAAATTCTGTAAAAGCGCGATAGGCTAGGTAGTTGGACTACAGCAAATGCATTTCGCACGATGCCATGCGTTTACGGTCACACGTGATAAAAAAAAAGAAAGAAATGGCGCGCGCTCGACGAATACCTATTTATGGGGTACATTTTAGCGCAAACTATGAAAGAAAGCACGGGAAAAGAGTAGGAGAAAGCAGAAAGTTCGAGCGCTAAACTACTCTTTTCCTGTGCTTGCTTTCATAGTTTGCGCTAAAATGTACCCCATAGATTTCAACCAACTCGCCCAGCAACAAGTCTTACTCGAATACCTATTTGCAAAGGAAGAAGCATGCAACACGCATAATTACGCGCAAAACAGCAATAAAGTGATTAAAATTTCTCGTTGGGGCGGCTTTTCGACAGAACATGGATTTACAGTCACCATGTTCGTCTCGCTCGCTTAGTAATTTTGCGTACTTCATTGGAACACATCAATGCCTCGGGGACAAGCACATGTATGAATTGTTTGATAACTTTGATAGAACGTGGGAAAAACAGCGCTAAGATGGGACATAGACCAATGGACCAGACAGATTTTCGAGGCCCACGTCATTCACACGCGCAGTGACGCATCCGTGAGCATGGCTTCCATATACCTGCTCAAGAGAGATCATTGAATAATCTTTGCGCATGTGCCGTTAAGAGTGCTTTTCTTCATATCATTTTTGTGCTTGTTTTTCCGAGGGTATATATTTCGCTTTGGCGAAATAAAGCTCGTTGTTGTTAGTCAGCGCGTGGTCTTGTCGCTTCTTTCTATGTCCCGTCTTAGCGCTGTTTTTCCGAAGTTCAGTATGTAGGGACAAGCCCGCATGAACACTCTATATAACGGTTGAGCATGTGCGTTATCCTGGAGACTGTCGCATTAAACCGCATTGTCTGATTGTACTGTTAGCGGCCGGTGATCGTCGGACATCGATTTTTAGACTGTCGCATTAAACCGCATTGTCTGATTGTACTGTTAGCGGCCGGTGATCGTCGGACATCGATTTTTAGACTGTCGCATTAAACCGCATTGTCTGATTGTACTGTTAGCGGCCGGTGATCGTCGGACATCGATTTTTAGACTGTCGCATTAAACCGCATTGTCTGATTGTACTGTTAGCGGCCGGTGATCGTCGGACATCGATTTTTAGACTGTCGCATTAAACCGCATTGTCTGATTGTACTGTTAGCGGCCGGTGATCGTCGGACATCGATTTTTAGACTGTCGCATTAAACCGCATTGTCTGATTGTACTGTTAGCGGCCGGTGATCGTCGGACATCGATTTTTAGACTGTCGCATTAAACCGCATTGTCTGATTGTACTGTTAGCGGCCGGTGATCGTCGGACATCGATGTTTATTGCTGGCGGCTGCGACGTCCAGCGGTGGCTGATCAGCATAGCAGGCCGTTTCTATCTGCGAGTATGTACTGCAGCTGTAGCTTCTTGACCGATCGTCTTTTTCGTCACGCGCCTTCCTGAGCGGCCGCTGCTAGCGCCCACTATACAAAGATAGCGGCGTTCTCAAACCAATCGGGGAGAGTGCGACATCCCAAATATCCAGTCATAGAGGTCATAGCAGCCTCTAAGCCAATCATAGCTGACCATCAGAGTGCCCGGGGTTTTTTGAGCATCTAGTAAGCTGTCAAGGCTATGCGGTCGCATTGCATCTCGTGAAGCGCTTTTATTAAGGCTTTCGCCTTAATAAATGCAGTTGTTAGTACAGCGGCGCCATTGTCTATCCTCCCTTTGTCCCTCATTTTGAGTTCCGCTGCTCGAACCAGTATTAGCATTGAACCAACTAGCTCATTTGAATACCGTTTTCATAACAAAATGTAGGATAATTTTTATGAAACGCCGTATAGACGTCATAATTAAAATTCATCGTTGCCGCTTCCATCGCAAGGCAAGGGCGAAGGGCCGTGTGCGGCATCGCCGAACTAAACAAGAATAACCACAGTGACTGCATCGAAACTTCAACTCCGAAGTTGACTCTTTCCAAACAGGAAGGAAACGAAAGGAATACTAATGTTCCGGAATCTCGGGGACGGCACTTCCTTTCTTATTTTATCCCGCACCGCAACATTCTCACGTTTTCCTTTTTTCCTAAAAGAGGATGCGTGCGTTTCGGGGAAGCGAAGAACAGGTGAGTTGAAAAATCAGCTTAATCTTCGAGACCTACATTAGTTCTTGCCTTCCTCCGCTGCTTCATGTCGTATGCGAGGTTATAACTCGTTTTGTTTACTCGTACAATTTTGTTTTTCTTTCCTCGGCTGTACGCGTGTCGTTCTTCACTGCGTATATAGCATTAGGGTCTATACATTCGGCGCCGGAAAACCGGTCTCGGTTTCAAATGACTCGAGGACTTTTCGCAAATGAGGTGAAAGTTTCGCTTCTCTTCCACTTCAGCGACTACGACCTGATTCGGACTGAGACTTCGTATCCGAAAAATGGCTCGCTAAAAAAAGAAAAAAAAAGAAATGTCAGTTTCGTTAGAGTAAAGTGTTCGATCGCTTCTTAATTCTTTCTCCTTCTTTGCCATGTTCAAAGAGCCCATTTGTAATGGTAACAGAAATACTTGACTACGTTGATGGCTACGCAGTGGGCCTCATGTCATGGAGGACACTCCATATTCAATATAGACGTGTTTTCGTTTCCTGTACAATGGTTTATTGGTGATGTGGGGTCGTTCATCGAGTGATACTAAACCCAACGAGCCGTTTTGTGTTGTAGATGCTTCCATTGTTTAGAAGGCGAACTTGCTAGAGTTGTCACACTGTTCGACAATTTCCTCTTGATATTCACCATGGTATACCTTGTGTAATGACGAAGAACGACAACGGGGCTCTGGCGCCCCGTTGTCGCTCTGGCGCCCCGTTGTCGTGATGAAGAGAAGAACGAGGTTCGGAATAGAACAGCCGGCCTAGTGAACAGGCGTTGTCTCTGTTTCTCTCGTTACACTTGGTATGGCGTTAGACCTGTTCTCGCTGCTTTTACCATTATGAGAGGCTTGTACCCGCATTCTAATTCGAGACGCTAGGACGGTGGCGTTGCTGGCGTAGTCCTTGAAGATTGCAGAGATGTATGTAGACGTAGATCTTTGTGATCAGTTCGCAAAAGGATAAATCCCACTCTTACTAGCGTCGTGCGCGTCTTCTTCCTCAAAGAGGCGGCACGTCGTAATATGATAGCGAAATCGTTGTAAAGTGCTCGGTGAAGGCACCGCGCCCAGTGTTATCGCAGTTGGAATACTCTAAACCAGTTTGAGACGCTAGGTGGTGGCAGTACAAATTTATTAGCAGTATAAAGAGGTTTATTAGCGGCGACGATACTCGACAGCGACAGTCGGCGGGGCCGACTCTCAGCGCAAGCTGCGTTCTCTTCGAAAAGAGCCGAAGAGGGCGACCCACTAGAAGGTGTTCGAGAGGACGACCCATCAACAAGTTCGAACGCTTCGCTACAATTACCCCGGGTACGAAAAGGGAGCCGCCTGGCGACCTAGCAACTTGTCACTATGGTCGTGGTAGGGCTTCAGGCGATCCACGTTGACAATGTCGCGCCCTCGACGGCGCATGTCCGAAGATGGTTCTATGGGTTCGATCTGGTAGTTGACCGGGGATGTGCGTTCGACGACACGGAAGGGGCCTTCGTATTTGGGCAGTAGTTTGGAAGATAGGCCAGTAGCAGTGCTAGGGACAGAGAGCCAAACGAGCGCTCCAGGGAGGAACGTGGGCGCAGAAGTGGTGGTGTCACCGCGAATGCTCTTCTGCCGCTCTTGGTTATGCGTAGTGAAGGTCTTGGAAAGCTCACGGAACTCCTCAGCAAGTCTGGCTGTGGCAGAAATAGGTGCACATTCAGAGCGATCCCGCTTGTAGGGAAGGATGGTGTCGATTATGTGCGACGGGTGCCTGCCGTACAATAAGAAAAATGGTGAGAAACCAGTAGTGCTCTGAGGGGCGGTATTGTAGGCGTACGTGACGAAGGGCAGAATGGCATCCCAATTTGTGTGGTCGGCGGCGACGTACATCGAGAGCATGTCGCCGAGCGTGCGGTTAAAGCGCTCGGTGAGGCCATTCGTCTGCGGGTGGTAAGCAGTAGTTTTGCGGTGAACAACGTTGCACTCTTTGAGGATGGCTTCGACGACTTCCGACAGGAAGACACGGCCTCGATCGCTGAGCAGCTCCTGGGGTGGACCGTGGCGCAGCGTGAACCGGTGGAGCAGGAAGGAGGCTACATCGCGCGCTGTAGCCGCTGGGAGGGCGGCAGTTTCGGCGTATCGCGTAAGGTGGTCTACAGCGACGATGGCCCAGCGGTTACCAGCGGACGTCAGAGGAAGTGGCCCGTACAAATCGACGCCAACGCGCCCAAATGGTCGGTCAGGGCAAGGTAGAGGTTGCAGACCTGCCGGCGACAGGTGCGGTGAAGTTTTGCGGCGCTGACAATCGATGCAGGAACGAACAAACTTCTGCACGTAGCGGTACATTCCTCGCCAAAAGTACCGTTGGCGAATGCGGTGGTAGGTTTTCGATACCCCAGAGTGCGCACACTGCGGATCAGAGTGGAACGACTCGCATACGTCAGAACGCAGACTGCGGAGTATTACAAGTAGCCACTGGCCGCCGTCGCCGCTGTAATTGCGCCGCTGGAGGAGGTCGTCGCGAACGGCGAAATGGTGGGCTTGACGACGCAATGCTCGAGAGGATGGTGTGGCCGATGGATCAGTCAGCAGGTCTATCAGTGAGGCAATCCATTAATCCTTGCGCTGTTCGGTAGCGATGGTGTGAATGTCGAGGGAAGAAACGGCAAAGTGAGACACTGAGCTGGGGGCATTGTCGTCAGGCAAGGGAGAGCGGGACAGGGCGTCGGCGTCAGCATGCTGGCGTCCGTTGCGGTACAGCACGCGGATGTCGTAGACTTGCAGGCGAAGTGCCCACCGGGCGAGACGGCCTGAGAGATCCTTCAAGGACGACAACCAGCACAGCGCATGATGGTCGGTGACGACATCAAATGGGCGACCATACAAATAAGGTCGGAACTTCGTAAGGGCCCAGATGATTGCCAGGCATTCTTTCTCCGTAACGGTATAGTTGGTCTCAGCTTTTGTAAGCGTACGACTTGCATATGGCACGACGTATTCCGGGAACCCAGGTTTGCGCTGCGCAAGTACAGCGCCGAGGCCAACACCGCTGGCGTCAGTGTGCACCTCTGCAGGGGCCGTAGGGTCGTAGTGGCGTAGTATCAGAGGAGACGTCAACAAACTACGGAGCTTTGCGAAAGCGTCATCGCACTCTGACGACCACGAATTGAGGGGCCCGTTGCTGCCAAGGAGCTTCGTCAGCGGCGATATGATAGTTGCGAAGTTGCGGATGAAGCGCCGAAAGTAGGAGCATAGTCCTACGAAACTGCGCAGTTCTTTGACCGACGTAGGTTTGGGGAACCCTGACACGGCCCGAAGCTTGGCTGGATCGGGGAAAATTCCGTTCTTGGACACGACGTAACCCAGTATTGCCAGCTGCCGTGCTGCAAATCGGCACTTCTTTAGATACAGTTGTAGCCCGGCGTCGCTCAAACGCGTCAACACATGCCGTAGGCGATGAAGATGCGTGAAGAAGTCCGGGGCGAAAACTACCACGTCGTCGAGGTAACACAGGCACGTGTGCCATTTCAAGTTGCGCAGAACGGTATTCATCATGCGCTCAAAGGTCGCGGGCGCGTTGCACAGCCCAAACGGCATGACGTTGAATTCGTACAAGCCATCCGGCGTGACAAAGGCTGTCTTCGGTCGAGCGTCATCAGCCATGGGGACTTGCCAGTACCCTGAGCGCAAATCGAGCGATGAAAAGAATTCTGCTCCTTGCAGGCTGTCAGTGGCGTCGTCTATTCGAGGTAGGGGATAAACGTCCTTACGGGTGATCTTATTCAGTCGTCGGTAGTCCACACAGAACCACACAGAGCCGTCCTTCTTCGCAACGAGAACGACAGGAGACGCCCACGGGCTGTTTGAGGGTCGAATAACGTCGCGTCGAAGCATGTCGTCGACTTGCTCGTTAATTACACGACGCTCTGCTGGAGATACGCGATATGGACGTTGCCGCAGTGGTGGTTGGGCGCCAGTGTCGATGCAATGGGTGACAGCAGACGTGCGGCCGAGAGAAGTTTGCGCGACATCGAACGAAGAACGAAATTCTTCCAACAGGCATAGAAGCTGGGAACGCTCGACCGACGTAAGGTTCTCAGCAATCGAGGAACGAAATACATCAGCGGATGACGAATCATATGTGGAAACAGCATTGAGCGTACGGGAGCTGGTGCAGTGCGTGTCACCCGATGCGTCCATAACTTGTGCGTCTTCGAGGGGTTCTGCTCTGCCGAGACATTCCCCTCGGACCAACAATGAACGGGGATGGGGTGATCACAAAAATATCCGTGTCGCCCTGAGTGATTTCCACGGTCGCAAATGGCACCAGCAAGCCTTTCCTAGTGAAGACGCGGTCACATGGAGAAAGAAGTGCAACGGCGTCGCAGAGACCGGTGCAATAGACTGACACAGCCGTTGACGAATTTGCAGGAACTGTGATGTCCTCTTTGACGAATACCTTGGTCGCAGCCGATGGACTGTCTGCCGGAGTCAAATCTGAGAATGGTGAGAGCTCTAATTCGGCTGGTGCGCAATGAATGACGGCGTCGTGGCGGGCGAGAAAATCCCATCCCAGGATGACGTCGTGAGAGCATGAAGAAGTTATGATGAATTCGACGGCGTACAGAGCATCCTGAATGATGACACGGGCTGTGCATACCGCTGTCGGGTGAATACTGTGGGCGCTGGCTGTACGGAGGGAGAGCCCGGAAAGTGTCGTCGTCACTTTTCGTAGCAGGCGGCTTAGTTTAGCGTCCATAACGGATACGGCGGCTCCAGTATCGATAAGGGCAGATGCGCGAACACCGTCCACAAAAACGTCTATCACGTTCGATGGGCTTCGCTGAGGGCTTTCGCAGTTCGATAGCGTCGCAGCCCTTGCCTCGTGGATTGCGACGACTAGTTTTCCTGGTCGCGTGGGACCGGACGTGGCCGTATCGGTGACAGCGAGCGGCGTCGTGGTGACGGTGAACGGCGGGTAGATGCAGCTGGGCGAGACGTCGGCGACGGAGGCGTAGGTGGGTTGTAATATGGGCGGTTCGACTGGCTGGTGGCAGGCGACATGTCTCTAGGCGGCTGCACGCGATTGCAATAGCGCGCCACGTGGCCGGCGTAACCGCATGCGAAGCATATGGGGCGGCTATCAGGTGTGCGCCATCGGTTCGCTGGGGCAGGGCCCGCCCATGGCGCAGGACGGGATTGACGGGGCGGCAACTGATAGGATTGCATGGTGGGCTGCAGTCGTGGCCTGTGCGTGACGTCGGCGTAGGTTACAGGTACATCCGCTTCGAAAGAGTGAGGTCGAGCGGAGGCTTCGGCTTAAATGTGTGAGGCAGCCGTAGCGATTGATGGGGGCGGTGTTGCGACAACTTGGGCGTAACTCAAAGGTGCAGGAGCCGGATGGTGCTGGTGGTACTCGGGCATGACCTCCGCGATTTCCTGCTCAATTGCTCGACGGAGGGGAGGCAGAAGGGTGGTCGACGGTTGTTGAGCGTACCGAGAGCGAGCAAAGTCCAGCAGAGAGAACTGGCGCGCGATTTCCTCGCGCACGAAGGTCTTGATCTCTGCGCGCAACGCGGAGTGGTCGGGTATGGTCGAAAAGCCAACAAGCTCGGCGTCGCGTGATGGAGAGCGACGGGTCATCGATCGCTGCCGGCGCAGCTCTTCATAGCTTTGGCAGAGCGTTATGACCTCTGCCACTGTGCTGGGGTTCTTGGCGAGCAGCATGGTGAAGGCGTCGTCGTCGATGCCTTTCATGATGTGCCTGATCTTGTCACAATCGGGCATGGTGGTATCGGCTTTCTTACAGAAATCGATGACGTCTTCAATGTAACTGGTGAATGATTCACTGGCCTGCTGAGCGCGTTCACGTAAGCGCTGTTCGGCCTGCAGCTTACGAACGGCAGGGCGGCCAAACACGTTGATAATGGCGGTCTTGAAGTCGCACCACGTCGTAAAATAGGATGTGTGGTTGTTGTACCATAGGCCCGCCACACCCGCGACGTAGAAAACCAGGTTAGTCAATTTTCCGGCCTCGTCCCATTTATTGGGGACACTCACGCGCTCGTAAATTGCGAGCCAGTCCTCCACGTCGGTACCATCGGCGCCAGTGAAGATTGGAGGGTCGCTAATACGAGGGACACCGGGACATGTCGGTGTGGGCGGGGGCGTTCGCTGGAAGGCGTCTTGAGGCATGGTAGGCGGCAGGCTACGGGATCGAAGAGCCAGGGGCATCGATTGAGGGCCGAAGTTGTTGTGAAGGCCCAGCACCTCCACCAGATCATAAAGATGTTTATTAGCGGCGACGATACTCGACAGCGACAGTCAAGGCGGGACCGACTCTCAGCGCGAGCTGCGTTCTCTTCGAAAAGAGCCGAAGAGGGCGACCCACTAGGTGTTCGAGAGGACGACCCATTACCAAGTTCGAACGCTTCGCTGCAGCAGTAATATGTTAAGACAGTTCCTGTGCGTCACTTGGACGCACTGTACTTGAGTACGGAGAATGAACGCTGTTCAAGTTGCAAAGAACACTTGAAGGCCGAGTTTCTTGTTAGGATTATTTTAAACCCGCATTTTTCTTTTTTGTGTTTAAGCATTAGCTTGCACGAAAAGCCGCAATCTCGCTATCAGCAGAATCGGTCACCCGCTCTCAGGACGTGCGACGAAAAAAGAAAAATATTATTATATTGGTGATGATAATGCTGATGATGATGCCGCAGAAGCGAGGAAACCCTGAGAAACACAATGCATTGTTGGCTTTGATGATTTCTTTTACAGCGAAAGCTGTTATGAGATCATTTCACCGGCCGTTTTTGGCGCCGTTGTTGTCCGCCGCCACCGCCGCCGGTGTCCGTAACCAGTATCGATCGAAATAAGAAAAAAAAAAACTAAATAAGAAAAAAATTCCAGAATGGAACGAGGTTCGAACCTGGGCCCTCTGCGTGGGAGCCCAGTATTCAACCTCTGAGCCATGCCGGTGCTTGAAACTGCTTTGCAAAAAGGTCCTATACAGGCTTCATGTCGGGAAGGAACCACATTAGCATATGCAATATAGCGTGGTAGAAGAGTAAAATAAGCACCAAGCGTCGCACAACGCGAATTCTGTAACCAGGCGTCACACAATGCGAATTGCGCAACGAGTAGGTTGTGAAATGCTTCCAACCCATTACAAAGATCTCTGCCATAATTCTTCGTCGTCATCAGGCAGAGCATCAACAAAGTGCGCATAATGCCTTACATGCGTTTAGCAGGTACCACGGATCTCAGTAAAATGACGAAAAATGGCACAGTGCCTGCTGCCCTACTTCTCAAAAATTAGAATGATTTAGAGCGTAGTGGGTTCCTCGCAAGTGCACTTGTATTGGTTGCCAAGGAAGCCTATAAGCGCAGATCCATTTCTCCGGGGTCTCAGTAAAATTACAATGCTTTATAGCGTAGTGGGTTCCTCGCAAGTGCACTTGGATTGGTTGCCAAGGAAGACCATGAGCGCATGATCCATTTCCTCGGGGTCTCAGTAAAGTTCTTCGCCCCCCCCCCCCCCCCGTCTCTCTCCCACGTCAACGTATGTTATACAGCATGACGGGAGAGGGAAATAGCGAGCGGGTGTCACCCAATGCAAATTACATAACTGGTGGGCCGTTTAAAGCTTCCAACCCATTACAAAGGGCTGAGCCATAATTCTTCATCGTCATCAGTCGTCGCGTCAACAAAGTGCACATAATGCCTTACAAACGTGTAGCTGGTGCCTCGCTTCTCCGCAGAATGACGAATAATGGCTTAGTAGGTGCTTCCCAACTTCACAAAAATTGAGATTTATGGCGTAGTGGGTACCTTTCTAGTCTACTTGTATTGTAGCCCCAAGAGAGCTTACAACGGGCTCTAGAAACGCCGCTCTTCCAGCTTTCGCTGTGACTGTGCTGCGGTTTCAGCGCAGGCCTGGCGTTTTTTCTTCGAGCGAATAGTAGTGTTTAACGCCGTCATTGACGTTCGCAGTTCAGGTTGGAAGCACGACGCGTGGCATTTTCCGGCACGAGTACGACTTGACGTAATGTCTGTCCATGGCACCACTGAATATTTGCACGTTCTGGCGGTGTGTACGCAACGACTATGTAGTGTAGAATAACTTGCTGTTGGACGAGTTGGTGCATCTTAACACATAAAGGAATAACCGGCGCAACATGAAACACATGTAAAACCAGACAAACGCACAAGCGCAGACTTGCAACTAACTTTTATCCCACACAGACCACCTGTAAGTACATACATTCGGCAGAAACCAGCGTCGAGCATGCGTGCCTCAATAAGGCATCACATACACACAAAAAAAAGTGTGAGTGAATCTTCAATTTTTTTTGCATAACACTGAGATGAGGTTTATCGACGAGTGCTGTTAAGATGCTGTTTTGTGTCTGTTTCTTTAGATTTTTTTTGTGATGCCTTCTTGAGGCTCGCATGCTCAATCATGGTTTCTGCCGAATGTACTTATGGGTGGAATGCGTGGAATAAAAGTTAGTTGCAAGTTTGCGCTTGTGTGTGTGTCTGTGTGTGTGTGTGTGTGTGTGTGTGTTTGGTTTTACGTGTGTGTCAGGTTGCGTAGGTTTTTCCTTTTTGTGACTGTGTAGTGTCCGTGCACTCGCCCTTAGTGGGTGGAAAGCAGCAAGAAAGGAATACAATGACAAACAAACATAAATAAGTTTCAATACTCTTGTTTTCTCCTAATAAGGGTACTTTTCTTGACGCGTTTCGTTTTGCTTAATTTTTTTTTCATGGTCAACCGCTCCTTCCCGCCCCTTCCATTTTCGTGCTCGCCAAGCTACACAAAAGACCGGGGATTGCGCAACAAGTTGCGCCCTTTGAATTCCACAGGTCGATATCTGCGAAACAATAAGCGTCTCCCAGGTTTTTGTCTTCCAACGCTTTCACGAAGCAGTCGTTGCGCCGATACTCGATATACAAACGATATTTCTTTTCGACAAAAAAAAAAATAAAAAATAAAAACGCGCACGAAGACAAAGGATAAGCGGTAAAGAAAGAAGACGAAACTCCTCGTTATTTGCGCATCGCCCTAGGGGGCAGGGCACCCGCTTGTAATTACACACTTTGTTAAGTACGGTCTCAAAAGCGGAAAGGAACGGGGTATCGCGGCGAGGGGACACGCCCACCGAAATTACGGGAATAAAAGATTGCCGAGGGGGAAGTAAAAAGAAGAAGCGTGAGAGAGAGAGAGAGATACGCGCTCTCAGACGGGGAAACGAAATAAGATGAAAACAAACAAACAAAAAAATTCGTGAAGACGGAGACAACCGCGGAAAAGCGACCAGCCGAAGCGTTCGCGTTCTCTCCGGCCGCGCTGAGACATCCCGATTATTGAAGGCATACCTGAAAACCATCGCATTGAAAGATTTCTCCGAAGGGAGGCGGGCGAGCTAGAAAACAAGTAGCGGCGGCGACAAGAAAAAAAAATAATTCGGCAATATCGGCGGCGAGCGTCTGAGAGAAGAACGCCGACGTTTTCCTTTACGCATACCTCTTTTTTCCTTCTTTCAACAATCAAAAAGAAAAAAAAGAGGGAAGAGTTATCGAAGATAGCGTGTGCAATCCAAGGCAAAGAAAGCGCAAGTCGGGGGCGAAGGATGGCGAGGGCTTCTAATTATAAAGCGCGATAAGGTTATCAATCTCGAACTTCTATTTCACCGTATAACGTGCTCCTCGGGCGTCGTCTTCTCCTTCTTCATCATTTATTTTCTTCCTTTATTCTGCTCTTCATTTTTTTTTTCAATGGCCACACATCGAATTCGAAGCATTTCCTATCTTTTATTCCTTTAAGAATGTTCGCTCCAATTTTTTCATCTTGTTTTTTTCTTCCTCTGTCTCTGGTCTTCTCGGCACACACGGCGATCGAAACTCGAGCATCGGCACCATTTATTAAGGACCCCCCCCCCCCCTCTCTCCGTCCACCTTTCTTACTTTTTTTTTACAATTGCATTCACAGTGGCACGGACGATTCGCGCGAAAACGTACCACGCGGGAGGAGGAACCGTGGATGCTTCGCTGCAGGGTTTTAACTGCAGCCGTGGGAGGGGAGACAGAAAGACACGCCAGGTAAATGAAAAGAGCCTCCTCGTACTAATGAAGATTTGCGTCATCACGGGCATTGTTGTTAACGAAGCGACTCATTAAAGAGCGCCCGCCGACGATCTCATTCTCCCGTGCAACCTCTCTCGATGCTCGCCTTTTTTTTTTTTTAATAACGCTCCGATGAACGCTTAACGTTGCCACCGTTCACTTGTTAATCGCCCAAGACACGTTCTTAGCCGCAGAAAAAGCCGGCCCCCTCTCGATGCTGTGCGTTCTGAGCGCCCCAGCTCTCCCTCTCTCCCGGGTATTTTCTTCGCCTCGCGGGCGTTCACTTCACATCCAATTCTATCTTTTCCTCGTACCCCTAAGTTCTGTCGCATCGAGTATTACCTCTCTTTATTTAATCTGCGTACCTTTGCATATATCTGCTTTTGTTCCCATTATTAGCGCTTAATTTGTTGTTTTTCCCCTGTTACTTCAAGTGCTCGCTCAATCTTCCAGACAGTGCGAAGTTTTTTTGTTTGTTTGTTTTTTACAACGAAGCGGACCGCTCGAATGCGTCGATTAATTGGCTGCACAGATTTCGACCGCGCTCGACGATGCGTCGGCGGATAAATAATGAAGAGAGCAGCAACATATCGTTATTAGATCTATATGGTTTTTTTTTTAAGGGGGACGTCCGAAGAAGCTTCTTACAGGTGCCGGCAAACCTGTGGCGGCCGCGCACTCACGGTATCAAGGTCGGTAACGCGCTGAAAGGGATGAATTGCGGTGTCGGAATATACGCGCGCAGGAAGGAAGTAATAAGGCGAAGAGCTTTTGTCGATGTAGTGGTGGTGGTGTTACAGCAGGCGGTGTTAGCAGGCGGTGTTAGCCCTCCCCATTGCCTTGTTTCATAAAATGTATCATCATCCTGCTCTACGCGATCGCCTCATCCCAGAGCCATCTTATGCATCCCGTCGCACAGACCGCCGTCGCAAAGTCGGACTCGCGTCATGTAATACTGCGCACTTTTATCATTCATTTCTACCACGAACCTCTCGCGATTGGAACTGCCTTCCCGCGGACGTTGTGAACACTAATCGTCATGAACAGTTCCGTAATTCCGTAGCTAATATTGTATACTCAGGCGCTCTTTCTAAACTCACTGTAAGTTCATATTTTGCTCCCTTGTTTCATGTGCGTTTTCTGGTACTTGATTTTTTTTAATTGCGAGGCATTTCTTAGCGAACTTCTGCGACTTTGAGCGTATCTATCTATCTATCTATCTATCTATCTATCTATCTATCTATCTATCTATCTATCTATCTATCTATCTATCTATCTATCTATCTATCTATCTATCTATCTATCTATCTATCTATCTATCTATCTATCTATCTATCTATCTATCTATCTATCTATCTATCTATCTATCTATCTATCTATCTATCTATCTATCTATCTATCTATCTATCTATCTATCTATCTATCTATCTATCTATCTATCTATCTATCTATCTATCTATCTATCTATCTATCTATCTATCTAGCCGCCTACGACTTTGTGCTCTCCTGCTCGTTTCGTTAATCGAATGTACACCAAAAATGATATGGCATAACATGACTGTATGACGAACATGAATGACGAATCATAACATGAAAATCATGACATGCACGTCATGAACGCCATGATATACATGCCACAGTCTTGGTGCTCTTACGGCCGTTTCGTTAACTTGACATATACCAAAATTGATACGGCGTGACAAGAGTGTATGACGAACATAACTGACCGGTCCTAACGTGCAAATCATGACATGCATGTCATGTACAGCATGATATACATGCCACGCTCATGGTGCGCTCGCGGCCGTTTCGCTAGCTTGATATATACCAACATTGGTACTGCGTGACGTTACTGTGTGACGAACATAAATAACATGACTTCACATGAAAATCATGACACCCATGTCATGTACAGCATGACTTACGTGCCGCGCTCATGGTGCGCTGGCGGCCGTTTCGCTAGCTTGATATACACCAAAATTGGTATTGCGCGACATGACTGTGTGACGAACATAAATAACACGACTTAACATGGAAATCATGACAAGCATGTCATGTACAGCATGACTTACGTGCCGCGCTCATGGTGCGCTGGCGGCCGTTTCGCTAGCTTGATATATCCCGAAATTGGTATTGCGCGGCGTGACTGTGTAACGACCATAAATAACATGAGTGGCACGCATTTTCCTCAATGACAGACAAGACGATGTATACAGCTCTTTGCTGGCTGCTTCGTATTACATCGATTTCCACAATGCGTGGGATCTGGCGGCTTTTTGTTCCTTTGTTTCTTTTTTTTGTGTCAGAGTGTTGTTTCCACTCCCCCTCTGTAATGCCTCTGGCCCTGAGGGGTATAATAAAATGAAATGAAATACATAGCCGGCATTTGTTCCACCCGAGCATCTCTTGATTAGTAGGGGCGTGCCAGCCCGGTGTCACGGAGGGAAGCAATGGACGATCGTTGAACTCTCCACCTGACTGGCGTGGGCCCTTCCGAAAAAAAAAAGTCTTCAAAGGTCCGGGGCTTAAGATCATAGAGTTTCCTTAATAGTTCACTAGAGGGAACTCTGGCGCTACTGTCTATGGGAGCTCCTGCGCACGGCGGTTCAGCCATCATTGGAATGATGGGTAGCACACGAATTTGTCTAAGCTTCGTGCTTTCAGCTCCGTTCGGCTCCGTTCGGCTCCGTGTGGCCTGCAGCAGCTCTGTCACAAGACGAAGTTCAGCAAGCGTTCAGCAGTTCCACTTCACCCCCTTTATCTTTTTTGGCTCACCAATCCAAATCGGATCCCGAAGTTCACAAAGGTCTACTCTTTTATCCTAAAGGAACCCCAAAACACAGCAATAAACAAAGCCACAAGTGCGCCCGAAGCCGTAAGCACGGAGATTAGGCAAATCCGTGTACTAACCATCATTCCCGTGGTGGCTGAACGATCGCAGCGCCAGAGTTCCCTCTTGTAAATATTTTAGGAAATTATGTCAAAGACCACCCCTATGATGGTTGCGGACCATCGCTTCTCTTTCCCTGTCGAACTGCGGACCAAGCCAAATGAAATGCTGAATATCGCCGATCTTACCGCAGAAGGCACAATCACCACGTAAAACAATGGTTTTTCTAAAACTTGGTGTCCAGTGTAGTACTCTTCAGAAAGTCTATAAATGCCGTTGTTGCAGTTGCTGTCTGGTCGGACGTTGCGGACAATAGGCCAGTTTCGCTGAGAGTTTTCAGATCGATGCCTGCCAACGTTGACGAGAGCTTCTTCCGTTGGGATACGTATAGAGGGCAGTCGCACAAGAGATGCGTTAAAGTCTCATACACTTGGCAACGCTCACAGTTCAGGCTGCCTGCACGGCCGATAAGTTGCGCGTAGCGTGTAGTGAAGGCGACGCCCAGGCTAATCCGGTGCAGCAAACTGGCGTAGCTTCGGTTTACTTTAGCCGGGAGGTGAAAAGTCATGTGAGGGTCTGTCTCCCGCGGACACCTATACGGATGGTCTGAGTTAGACCAGTAAGTATGTTGTGCACTCTCACATAAGCGATCTCAATCAAGAGTTCACGTCACTTCGCGAGTATTGAATTTCTATGTGAACGGAGCCGTTATTTACAGCGGCTTTTGCTGCAGCATCATTTAGCTTGTTGCCTGCCAAGCCACAGTGTCCAGTTATCCATTGGAAGATAATCGAGTGACCATCCCATGTTCAAAGATTTGATTTGATATGAAAAAAAAAAATTGTCCACAGAGGACACGAAGAACGCCTTTAGGGAAGGTTGCGCACAATTTGGAGTTGCCCCAAGTCGAAGGAGAAGGAACTGATAGAAATAGAGGGAGGTGAGCCAGTGCATAATGGGCCGTCTACCCAATGTCGGAGAAAAAGAATAAAGCGAATCAGGGCAATAAAAACGAGGAAACAAAATGTTACACGAGAGCGACGGAGCGCGTGACATGTATGGGGAGGCAGGACTTGTCATGGCGCGTCTCAACGCAGTCTTTCTTTTTTTTTTTTTCCAGCTTTCTTCTTAGCAACATGTGCGGACATACATGCATGTACTCGATCGTGAGAAATAAATCAAAACCAAATAAAAGTATGTTCCAGGTTCACGTATCCTGAAGGAAAGTAACGACCCGTTCAACGTCTTCCGTGCTGAGGACGGTCTCTACCAATTTCCGAGAATTCATGATTCCTAAAAGGCCGGTTGTCCAGTCTGTCTCAAAGCGGTTGAGAGTTATCTTTTTGGGGGCGTTGAAAAGAGGCCATTCCTAAAAGAGAATACGCGCGATAGTCTTCTCGCAGTCATGGTTGCCGTATTTTGACCATTCCGTCGCAAAAAAAAAAAAAAAAAAAGAGTTCGCGACCATCACGCCAGTGTACAGGGGACACAGGAACATTTCTTCAAACCGCGATATCACTGGTGCTAAACTCAGCAGTAGGTTCAGCAGTAGGGGAGGGGGCGGCCGCCCCTTCTAGTCACCTAAACTTGCGCACGCTTATATTTGAGATGTCCTGAACTTGAATATCTCGTGGGAATTATCACATTGCAGTTGCCGAGCTTGCGGGAGAAACCGAACAATCCGAGTAGACTTAAAGGCGTTTACTATGTTTCTCATGCCGGAATAGGAGCGTGGTCTGTTAAAAGGCGAAGTCTGCCAACTGAGTTTTTATTTTGATTTCTGCAACAGTTAGGGAGGATTGGTGGTTTGAAGGCGCCACTGTGGTAAAGATGTTCTACTGGGAACGGACCGTACTTACTTTTCACTCACGTTGTCGCTCGCTTGGCGTTCACACGAACTCGTATGTCGACTGTTCCAAGTTAATTACGCGGGCACTTCGGTAACTCTAAACTACAACAGCCGACTATTCACTCTATCGAAATAGTTGATTAGCTTCGTCTTCTTGCCAGACAAGTGCGGTACATAAGGGAGGAAACCCTAGACGGTCGAATAAATCTGCATCGCCTCTCGCCACCCCCCTCCACAAACACACACTCACTCTCACGTGGCCGCTTTTCCCCACCCACTTCGCACCTCTCAAAAACTTGCCTTCGACCTTTTAGGCGGCGCACGCACGAGCCAACCTCTGGTGGCGCATCGCGAGCAAGCAAATGCCCAGCACGCCTGGTGGACGCTGCTGTGCAAGTCGGGATGGGTGGCCTGAGGGGCAATTTCGCGCCACCGTGCTCTCGGTCACAAGCCCGGCCAGTTGTGCCCGAAGCTAGCCGAGAGTAGTTTTTTTTTTCACCACTCGAGGCGGTATGTTCGACGCGGCTGCGAAGGCACGTCCTCCGCTTCACCTACTGCCCCTTTCCACCGTGCGCCGTATACAGTTGTAGGCCGGTACGCGAGACTCCCATCCCTCGCCACCACAACGGCGCAGCGCAGTCAGTGAGCAGATTAAGAGGTTTCTCGCGATGGAAGCTTCGCCGCGCCGATGTTGGGCGCGCTGGGAGGATGGAAGGCCGCCCGTGCATTTGCATCTAAATGCGACTGTTAATTGAAGGCGGGGAAAGGGGGGAAAGGGGGGGAGTTATGCCGCTTGAGGATTTACAGAAACTTGCGGGGGGGGTGCAAGGGGGGGCGCCTTCGCCCCGAGGCTCCTTTCGTCGTCGCCTGGCGGCTTCTTCAACGAGGCGCGCTCGTCGCAATAAACTAGATGGCCTAATTAGGCGCGCGCGGTCTCACACCTTTGCCCGCGCGCGGTGTGTCGCTGGCCCTCTTGCAGGCGTACTTCGCGCCACCTCAGCTGCGAAGCGACCGCGTGCTCCTAGAGGATATGCGGGTTACCCGACTTCGAGCTGCAGTTGGCGCGGGCTGCGATTGCTTTTGCTGTGCTTGAACCACTGCCTCGCATCTGCGTTGCCCTCTTGTCGACTTCTTAACTTACCTGCGCACTTGCGAATAGCAGCGACTGCGATTGACTAGTCTGTTTGCTTTCCGTATTCGGAACCCGGCCTTTCGCGTTGTCGTTTAATTCCGAAGTAGAACGTCTGAATGAATGTGCTCAGGAATAAAAGAGGTGCGTGTGCGACAGACGTGACTTGAAAATAACATCGGAGAATTAAGCAAATTCTTACAACAAAAGAAGTATGGGCACACGAAGAAACTCGAGAAAGCAACACGGAAAGTTTTCCGACTGAACGAAGTCTAGACAAAAAAACTATTTACTCGATGAGAAGATTGCTGTTTGTATTCGTTGGAATTCAGGGTATTCATTGGATAGTAAACGCGCTAGATACCATTGTGCGGGGTGGTTCCGCAGAAGCTCTGCGGGCGTACTTGTATAAACAATTCCAGTTCATGTTGATGGTGTTGAGTTCATTAAATCGCGTAAAAATCCTGCCCGTTTCCATGTGTATCTTTGTATGAATTACCGCGAAAATGCTCGATGAAGCGCACTTTTTGCTCTCTTGTTAGTGACACTTTAGAGTTTACAAGCCGCATGTAAAAAAGAAAGAAAGGGAAATGAAAATAAGATTCTTTAACGTTCGTAATAATATAGGATATGAGATGATGATGATGATGATGATGAAATAAACTTTTAATTTTCCGAAACAGTGTTCCCGAGCTCGTAAGCTCGGGGTCACCCTACGTGGGAGGGTCCCTCAGTCCAGGAATCCTCTGGCCGCGATCGCCTCCCGGGCCCCATGAGAAACCACACAGCCACAAAAAAGCAAATAACTTGTTTGAAGGTAGGTTTCATTGCATACAAGCCCAATGCGATAGCCATGTATACGCGTCTGCCGCATTTCCACGAAACACTGTTCAAATTCGAAATATTATGTACAGAAAGGTAACGCGTAAAAAGTGGCGTCAAAATTTTGTTATCGACTCATAACTATCAGTAGCTATGAGCAGTGCCTAACACGTATCTCTAATAGTCAAAACATTTCAGCGAGACCTGCAGGGTGTTTTCAAGGTATGCCTATAAAAGGACACCAAAGAGAAACACGATTTTTCACGTATTAGTAAATTACTCTTTCACGATACCAAAATCGCCTCGCTGGCTGCGAGAAGGCGCTTCATAAGCGAGAAAACGCGAAAAAAAGAAAACGCGGGTGGCGACGCCACCTTGAAGTTCCTGCACCAGTCGCCGTGACGTCATAGATTTTGACGTCGTTTATTAGGGCTTACATAGTTCCTAGTCGTTAAAAATGAAGTACATTGTCTTCTGACGGAGCCAGAGACTCGGCATACCGATTTCCAGGAAGTTTTGTTTAGCCAATGTGGCCAAAATACGAAACAAGAAACACTGAAATCTGTGACGTCACCGTGAAAGATTTAGATTTTAGCAGGATATTTAAAAAAGAAACTTTTGACGCTGAGAGTATCTCATCTATTATTGAAGCTATGGTGATGAAGTTAATGACACTTATTTTTCAGAGTATAAATTACCAGTCTAAATTAACTTATTGTTTCGCTTTAGTGTCCCTTTAAATCGGCACGAATGTGCTCCGTACCGACCTGGAAGGCAGCCTGCTTTCTTCAGCCACGTGGCAGGCAGCTGTGGCCTTCTTTTTTTTCAGCGTGTCGCCGCATACCCGTCTGTCTATAAAATGGCCCGTGTGCGACACAGTGCTCCATTTGTCCCCACCTTCGCTTTCTTTCATTCGTGCTCGCTCGCGACAAGCTTGGACAGGCCTCTTGACTTTCCCGCTGACCACACTGCAATTCGCGCCGATGCGCGAGAAATGATGGTCCGACTGCGCTTTCCAAATTAAGGCGTGCTCCAGACGATGCGAAGGCAGCGGCGGCCTGGCCTCTGCCGATAAAGGCTTCGTCGTACACAGACGGCACGACGATGCGTCTACGCGCTATTTCTCACACGAAACAACTCCTCCCTCAACCCCATTTTCTCGAAGCTTCTTTTTGTTTGTTTGTTTAACGACTTAGTTCCAGTCGACTCTGTCGGACAAGTCGGGGCGGGGAGTGTTTTAAGACCGCCAAAAGGCGTGCGGAAATACCTGGGACGATGGTTTGTAGGAATGTGTGTGTATATATATATATATATATATATATATATATATATATATATATATGCGCGCATTTTTTTCCTTATTTTCAAATTTTTTGGTCAAAGTTAGCTGGGATACCTGTATATATGAGTCATTCCATATCAAGCGGGCCCGGTGCTTTTTCGATCATCCAAAATCATGCTGAAAAAAATGTCGTGCTTGTATATGTGAATGTGAGAAGCAGTTATCGGGGCTGTACTTTTCGGGGGAAAATTTTTTCTGACGCCTAGAGGGTGCTTCGAACGTTGCGCACGGCAGTGAAACTGTGCCACGCAAAATAATTTATACAAAATTACTGCTTTGAGCCATTACTACGAAACAATGTTTTTTTTACTTAGTCTGAAGGAGCTGGTCTTCAGTGACTGGGATAGTTTATTCATATTTGTTTCAATTTTCATCATTTGTAGCCACGACGGAACATCCCAAAATGCTGCACTGATGATTGAGACATTGAAAGGTATTTTCGTGGTACCAATAGGGTTACCAACCGTCCCGGATATTGCGAGACATGTTCCGACTTTTCATACAGGGTCCCAAGTTCCGCGCCATCCCTGTCTTGACAGCTGTATATTCCGGAACGTCCAGTTAGAAATTTTTATGTGATCCAACGCACGCCCGACAATGCGGGTCACGAAGTTCGCGCGAATTTCACGCACGAAGCACGGTTGCGATGGCTAGCGGTAGCTGCAAGGGGGCTTTAGCCACTTTCAGTGAAATTCCGCGTGAGGAGCGACAACTTTTACGAGCACATTTTCTAGCAAGAGGAAGTGTTGCGAACAGCACGTAGCCAGCCGAAGTGCCACTTCAGGAGGCCGCAACAGTTAAAACGAACAATGGATTTGTGTGGAAGATAGCGTACTAAAGAAAATTGATTTCGCTGGCTCCCTATGTTAGTGTAATCGAATACCGAAATTAAAGTTGTCTGAAAAGTGCAGTGATGCGCACAATCCTTTTATTATTGTTTTATTCATTTCTTCCTGGAAAGACGCCCCTCGCGTTACAATCCAGTAAATACACGACAACAATCACGGTAAGCTGAGTCGATCGTGAAAGCATCACGGTAACTGCTGTAATTCACTATCGACTCTCGTACCGCTTGCCGGAGAACCGGTGAAGTTTAACGGGCGGTTTTCAGGTTCATCGTTGTAAAAAGTGGCCCTGGTAGTTAAAATTAATCCGGCTGTTCTTTTTCGTTAAGAATGTTTTCTCCCACAATCCAGGTACTTTCGCCGGGCTTTAGTGGAGGTGTCGGTTTATCGCAAAATATATTGAAGGCTGCCAGTCGTGGAGAAATTTCAGAAGGGTGTAAAGTACAGGGAGTTGTGAGTGATTTAGAACCCAGTGTAGTGCGCTCGTGTTGCTGGTGTTGTAAGTGCTTTTTTTTCCTTCATTTTAATGTAAAAACCGAGCATCATGCAAAATCAGCGGAAGATTTGCAACCTATACTTTTCTTTAGACGAGAAAAATCTTGACTGACCTTTTTTTTTTTATGTGCCGTTCCCACCGAGTTCTTTACTCCTTTTAGCCCTCCTTCTTTTAAGCTACGCACGATGCGAGGTTTACCATTCGTGTACCGAAAATGGGGCACGTTGGACGAACAATTTGAATTTCCCGCGGAGCACCCTCCTTCGCAACGCGAAACTTGTTTTCTGTTTCTTTCTTCTTCGAGCCTGCTGTTCTTTCTTTTTTTTTAAGTAACGTGGTGGGTTCGTAAACGACCGAGCAATCGCTTACTTTCACAATTCCTCATAAGCTGACGCTGACGAGAATTTTCAAGGTAATGGTTTTATTATTCAGATTAGCGGGCAAGCTCTGACGTTGCGAACCGTGTTGCTCGAAGCGTTGGACAAGTGTTCAGAAAAAAAAAAATATATTAAGGCGAAGGCGGGTTACGGAAGGTGAAACAGAGGGCGGTAAAGTGCACGATCGGTAAAGTAATGCGTTGCAGCTGGCGAATATAAAATGTTAACTGCTGAGGGGTCCGAAACGCGGCAGGTGCTTCACCAGGATGATTTATGTCAGTTATACGGGGAGGACAGTCTGAATGATGCGCAGGCGCCATCGCTTCTGTAAGGATTGCGAATGAGCTTCCATGTAAGGATCCGGTGGCAGTTTGTGACCATCGTGAATGAAATTAAGAAACAATAAATTCGGTGGTGGAGAAGTGTTCCAGGAACATAGGCTGTAATTTCAGTTCAAGAAATTTAGCATGTCACTTACAGGTGTCCGTGCATGCTTTTTTACTCGTTTCTTTTTTTTTTTTTGGTTTGTTTTGTGCTTTGGGGTGTGTGTGCATTATTTTTAAGCATCCACGCTTTTTTGTTTTTTGTAAGCTCCGACTACGGTGACCACGTCTCGGCCGTCCAGAGACCCCACGATGCGGTGGCCATTCTCGGACTGCCCGTCCTAACGTGGGAGCAGTCCGCTGCGCGATAATCGCGTTCCTCAGGACTTTCAATGAAGTTTTGCCATCCATCCATCCATTCCATGTGTTTCGGTGATTTTCTTCATTTCGTGATATTTGGCACTCTGCTTTGGGATCATACCCCATAATTCAAGTTTAGTAACTTGAAGTTTGTATTCGGTGTATCTATATTGAAGGGGTACACTCCTAGCCAAACCAAACCACGCCGATTTTTTTCCTGGTCGAGAGACTGCAAACAGACAAGTAAACTCAAGTGTGTGCCACTTATTCAATTTCATGCGGTGCGTTACCTTGTTTGAGCGTTGGGCTGCATCGTTTACATCACGGTAAACATTGTTGTTTCCCTGTACTTCTCGGTGCGACGGTACAGTGCTTCGTCATCTACACCTGGGTGCTGCATTCAGTAGCGTATATTTGAATATGATTGTAATGACGACCGACAGCGCCCAGTGCGACGACATTGGTGTCGCGGAGACTATCGAGCACCTCCGGCGCTTCTGCCTTGTCTTTTGAAAATGGAAGACGGGCCAGTGAAAGACAGGGCGTCGTCACATCGTCACGGATTTTGAGGATTTGTGACGTCACGATTGCGTCATTGATGACGTCATGTGACATTGCGATAATGTGACTTCGGGTATGCCGACGGCACACACAGGCATTATCTTGAGTATCACGTGACTCTTGACCGACTTTTATTACTTATAGCTATTTTTTACCGCTCGTGAAGTCTCGCGAAGTACCGTCAGGTTTCGCCAAATCTCGCAGTCTCTAGACTCATGAGACGTATAAGCTTTCGCCTTAAAACATAAGGCATATGAGCACCAGTTTTGCATTGTCGAGCAAGAAAGTGTGAATTGAAGCCCAGCCGGCAGTGGCAGTGCCACCATACGAAGTGAACTCGAAAGAAGCAGCCAACTACAACGTAGAGAAGAAGAAGAAGAAGAGGAAGAAAGAGGAACGCTGCTGCCAAATACTGTGATACTAATCTGCGCAACGGCCTGTGACGTACACTTCGCGATGCATATGCCGGGTCGTAAAAAATGCTGTCGACGACTTTGCATTCACGGCGTTCCGTGTCAAGCAAGCGTGAATTTTTATAGCTCGCGGGCCCGATGTGAAGGGCACCGACGATCGCCGCTACGATCGGCTCTCGTGAGTTCACCGTGGCTGAGAAAACAAAGTAAGAGCTAATACTGCGTGAACTAGGAGAGAGAGAGAGAGAGAGATAAAGAGAGAGCGGAAGGCGCGCAGATGGGGGAGCAGCTCCCGGGAGCGTTTCTGGGATCGCCGCAGATCCGCACTCGGGACGCCTGGGTGCGCAAGGAACCTGAGGCTATTGTCTCTCGCCTCTCACCGCTGTTTCCCCTCTATCAGCGAGTTCCCCATCTCTGGCAGCCGGCAGAAGAGAGAGAGAGAGAGAGATTGAAATAAAAGTGTCGACTTCCCCTCGCCAGTCGTGTTTCGCGGAGAGCCAGCGAGCACTTGGCGTATCAATGTATAAATCAATGAAGCATGCGTTTGGCGTCGTAAAAACGTTGCGCTTCCCCGAGGCCCGCTTGCCATTTTTTGTTTTGTTTGCTTCTTGTTCTTCGCGTATTCGTCCTATCGACGGGCGAAATCTAAAGAAACCTCCGGCCCTGCCCGAGAAGACAGATGGCGAACTAGAAGGGAACAAAAAGAAAAAGGAACAGAGACGGTCGTAAAATAAAAGATATCAACACTAACGGGATGTGTTGTACAGACGTCAAATCATAACCGAAGAATCGGGGCAACGCTCTTCAAGCACTCTCCTCTCGTTCTAGAGCACCTCAAATTTCACTTTCTTTTAAATCCTTTGTATTGTTTCGGTGCGGCGCCCAGCTAGCGATGTCCCGGAGGATCTCGCAGGGGAAGGCAGAGAGAAAGGGAAAGGACGCTCTTTCCTTTCGCGTCGCTCCCGAATTGGGACGTGCTACCACTTCTTCCCTTCCTTTTTCCCTTCGGAGGTTGGCGCCGGCGGCACAACGCGGCGCCACCGAGACGCGATGTAGGGAGAGGGTAGATTGGAGGAAGCGCGGGCTTCAGGGAGGACGGGGTTGCGGGTGAGTTTGAGAGAGAGAGAGCGAAAGAGAGAGGGAGGGACAAAAAAAAGGAGTACCTTTCCGCTTCCGTCGGAATTATCTCCGCCCTTTCGCGCTCACTCACCTTCTGGAAGGGGAGTTTTGGGAGCCGCATTCTTTCCACCCTCTCTCCCGGGCGGTGCTCCCTTCCTCCCCTTCATCTTCCCGCCTTTTCTTCTCGACTTCGTATTTGAAGGAGCCCGGGGGTCCCGCGCGGGACAGTACCACCGCAGGCGCCGGCGCGTCGCCGTCGAACGACGTGGAGAGATAGCGCGCGTCTCACCTGAACGCACGTCAGCGCCGAGGTTCCGCGCGCGCGCGAGACGCTTCTTAGCAGGCGCGTCCCCCTCGGGTTCGCTAAACTTGGAAAAATTGTTGCTTGTCGAAAGTGTAGGAACCGACGAAGATATTGACAGTTGGTGGCCGTGCTTCGACCGAAACGGACCGTGTTTGGCCCGCGAAGTGATGTAGGCGTTCCTATGAATTGAAGAGCTGCTGTTACGCAGGCAGAAATGCTTGGTGGTCGTGGTGCCACCGGAGCCTACCGCTGTTGTGCCGGCGGTCGCTAACGCCGGAGGGTCCCGAAATGTGGCGGAGGTTCTTGGCGGCAGGGTCCCGTGGCGCCTGAAAAAGAAAAAAAAGTAATCAAGCAAAAAGAACGCACCAAAGGGACCGGAAGTCACGACGCTTCTTCCCTGTGCAGCGAGAGGAGGACCTTGCCAATTGCCTCCCCTGCTTTCTGCGGCACCGACACCGCCTCCTGATAGATGAAGGCCAGCTTGGAACTTGCGCACTTCGCACTCGGCCTGTGCTTCCTTTGTTTCACAAGTGAGTGCCAAACCTGTTATCTTATCTCACCAGAGTTCTGCGTTTCATTGAAACAAATCGACGGTGCTATGGGGACGTTGCGGACATCTCGAGCAAATGAACACAGTTTAATAATACACACGTTTCCCTTTCTTAATAGATAATAAAGAGGGTAATTGATTTTCGCTAAGAGATGGTAACATAATGACGATATTAGAGAGTACTCTCTCGATATTCGCACCTACACCACGCTTTAAAATTATCAATGACTTCTAATCGACATTCCTGCGGGCCTATAATGTCTTGGTAGAATTCCGAAACATACTATCGGCACGCCAGATTGCTGAACACAAATGTTCTGGCACTTAGTGCAATATAGCGACAGTTCTATGCATCACACTTGCATAACGGTTATCTGTATCGTGGTTTACGCAAGTACACGTTAAGATAAGTAAAAGAACCCAAAACGTTTAACACGGCTTACTTCCATCCTATTGTGGGCACTGATGCACAGATTACCTTCAAGCTGAACGCGTACGTGTCGCTACTGTAGCTATTAATGCTAATTTTAACAACAAAACGCGTATTGTAAGGCGGAAAGGTGCTTTTCTTTGCGAATGGAATTAGTAAACGCAGAGAATAATTTATAGATTGGCGGTCGTTACGAATCTGAGCCTTGTACAAGAATAAAGGCCGCACACTTGGGGCCATTCTGAAACAATTGCGTCTTTTCGCTTAGCCGTGCCGGAAGCGCCGTCATTTGTCAGCTTAAGCCATAGAAGCTATAGAAGTGGCATTTGTCATCGTCCCTGTTTTTGTCTTTTGTTTTGTTTTTTGAGCGCTTAGGCACCGAACGCTACTTTCCCGCAGAGCTTGAAGACCCTCAAAATGTCCTTTCGTAAAAACCGCTTTAGCGAGTTTTTGTAAAGCTGGCTTTTCTGTAAAAGTACTGAGCGAAAGGTGAAGTAAACTTTAACGAGGACTGGACGACGGTGGGAATTGTGTGTGCTTCAAAATTTTGGCCAACTTGCGTCAATCAAGTGCTATCTAAGTAAAATAAAAGCTGTAAGAGAAGAAATTGTAGTGGGATTGCTGGGAGGAGTCGTGCGCAGCATCTCTGCAGACACTGCGCCTCTATAGCTGAAAAATTGCAATTGATTGCTGAGACGAAAAGAAGATAAAAACACTTAATCGTCATTTTTTTTAATCGCTGTGATTTTCACGAATTTTGTTATCCGTGAAAAGTAGTAGCGGTCCCTATATAAAAGCGCTAACATCTTCTAAACAACATATATTTTAAAAAAGACAAAAACACTAATTGAACGACGTATTTTGATAAGCGAATCCTGTAGTGCTAAAGAAATAAAAGAATAACATAGTGGTGATAGGAATCAGATATGTTGAAGGAGCAGTGCGGAATGGTTCAGTGTAGGTTACTAAATCGTTAATGTTCAAGAAACAGAAGTTACGATTAGCCAAACGATTACTAGGATAATTATCGGTCAGAAACCAGTGAGTCAAGAAGAATGAAACGGGGTTATAGAAAGGAAAAAGACAAGTCATGTAATTTAAAACAGAGTTATTGACTGAGAGTCAGCGAGTTGTAGGGTCCTATAAAAAACAATAAAAGGAGTATGACCACTTTATAATAACTTAGGAAACTTATGAACAACTTAGGCAACAGGTCGCCTAGTACAGCTAAGATATCGTGACAATTAATGAAACCTCGAATCAGAGGTGTACCTACGTCACCATTTTAAAAAGAGACTTAGACGCATTTTCCTGCACTGATGGTTGAATGTAACGTTGCTTTGTGGCAGTCATTTATTTTCGCTGTAATTTTCCACGCGTAGGTTAGCTTAAAAAAACAACTTCCTCTGCTTTCTACATGAGAGAAAAATACTAAAATGAAATATTTCAAAGCTAGACGATGCACTATATTGTTCTTTACAAAAAAAAAAAAAAACGCAAGAGCGTTTATCGTCGAGTTAATGATTACGTTGTATATTTCAGGATTACGATATACTTTTGACCAGTATCCAGGGCTGCATTCATCCACTCGATGTTACAGAAAGCATTGCCAGAACTGGAAAAGGATGCGTTGGTTTTACGATGGTGTCATAAGTTGCATAGAAATGTCTAACTGCGGTAATGAAAATGGGAAAGCGGCGCGGCATTTCGCACACGTAGCCTCTCGCAGCACTGTAAGCTTTTTTTTATTTTTACAACGCGGTTGTATATGGCTACCACAATTCGCGCGTCCTATGTGCTCAAAAACTACTAGGAGGTATGTGCCACAGGTGCGTAGTGCTTGGGGGGGAATATTTCTTGCGTGGGATTAAAACGTTTTCATTGATCATTTGTTTTTCAAACGGCTCCGTGTCACAATATATTTAAAATTTAAATACGAAGCGGTACAAATGTATTCGAGCTATCAGACAACGAAAACATTGCGTTGGTAAACAAACAGAACGCCAAGAGGAATAATAATAATAAAGTAAATTTCACTGAAGTCATGCGAACGATAGGTGCGGACATTTCACGTCGGCATTTGACATATATGACCAAATAACAGATGATGTAAATAGTACTTCAACGAAAAAAGCTGCCGTCGCGTAAGGCGCGCTTGAAAGCCACACTCTCGTAGTTTGTCACTAAAAAGAATCACACAGATATGCACTCAAGATAAGTGTACTTTCAAAAGAACATGTTGACTTCAAAGGATCGTATGATAATTTAAGAAATAAAGCCAAGCTCGAGAAATTATTTTCTGGAACGGCTAGACGCTTTTACAATAGAAGCACAAAACTGTGAAAGAAACGTGAGAAATAACGACTCAGTTTTGCTCTTTCGACCAAGATCCATGCAGAAACTGCGGCCATTCAGCTTCATCAAGACCGCTCGATGAACTTCTGCATATTACAATCTGTCAGAAACAACGAAATCGCGTAGTTGCGATTCAACACAGGGATAACTATGACGTATCTGGGATTATTGAAAATATATAGTCGCGTGGCCTGCGACACTTGCCCTCGGCGTAGGAGAAGTCCAGGGTGCCCGGACATTAAATGAGCAAGAAGAACTAATGGAAAAGTGCTACGCGTGTTGATGCTGCCGCGATCATACTCGATAACGTTCAACTCCAGCCCTCGCATATGGAGGTGTGAAAAATAAATGTCATAAATTGGCTATTCAGAGCGTTGAGAGAGACGTTCATATGCGAGTTTGTAGCAAATGAAAGAAGGGTCTTGGGCGCTGAACATTCAGAAGCTTGGATTTATAGCGTAAAGAAAAGGTGATAGCTAAAAACAAGCGATAAGATGAAAAAAAAAAACTGCCTCTACGTACGGATTTGACTGCTGGCCACTGCGATCGCAATAAAAAACTCACAAGGTCCCTTGTGCATTCACCTAAGACGACTCGAAGGCGAAAGCCATCTTCTTCCTCTTCTTAGTCGATGTGTTGATCGTGCCCCGCCACCCTGTGAAAGCTTTCTGCAGCTAAGGTGGGATTTGCACAGCCTCCAGGATCAGATGCGTCTCGGCTGGTTTTGCACTGCCTCCGTGACCGGCCCACCGTTGACCAAGCAGGGATGTTATGTGATGACGTCATAATTTGACGTCACCTGATGTGACGTCAAATTATGGCGTCATCAGTTCGGGCTCGGCGGGGTGGGGGGGGGGGGGGTTGGTGACGATGTAGCAGTGCATTGACCGAGGCGCACGATATTAATCATTGTTGTGACCAAAAATTACAGTCTATTTACGCAACATTTATTCCAGCAGTATCATACAGGTCTAGAATAAGTTAAGGAACTCATCTAGTAATTAAGAATGTTAAGGTACCCCCCAAAGCCTCGACCATAGGCGTCGCCAGGTTTCTCCATTCAGGGAGGGGGGGGAGGGGACGAAGTTTTGCCGCAGCTCCTCCACCTTTTCCTGACCCCCTCCCTACTGAGGCCCTTCGATCAGAACGCAGTGCATAAGGTATTAGGAGGGGCAGCCAGCGCACCCCCCCCCACCTCCTTTCATGCGCACGACTATGGTCTCGACCGAGCGCGTCAATGTGTGGTTGAGTGCAACTGGATTAACTGCTGCACATGCTGAAACGAGGCTACGTAAAAAGCAGTCACTCTAACTTCATTTGCTCACCGACTTACGCTCGGCCGATGCATTGCGCGGTGGCTGCGCTTCGGCTTCGGCTGACATTTAACTTGCTAACTTACTAAACTACTAGACAATCAACTATATAGTAGTCAAGCCCGTTAGACAAGTCCGAGTTCTGCACGGGCCTAAATTAACTTAAGGCACACGAAAAGCAATAGCAACAATTTGCCGTGTCCGTTGTAGCCACACAGATGGGAAATGATTGAAGAAAGCGGTGAGAGACGGAAATAGAGTTGAAATGCAGCTTAATTAGATTGAAATCGTCAGGTACGCCGCTTGCCACGCATATTTTGTGGAAAAGTGCCAGTGCGATAGCGTGCCGCGCTGGCCTGCTTTGCCTGTGAAAAGTAAGGGCACGCACCCTATAGTTTTCGCGTGCATGCATGATTATTTCGCGTGCGTCAAAATTAGCTTGATTGCCGTGATAACTAACTAGTTCTACTCCTATTCGGAACGAACGGAATGTTGGAAAACAAATGTGTTGTACTTTATTTTCGGCTGCGCACATGGAGATAATAATGTACTGCGAACAAAAGGCATAAAAAAATTAGTGTACCGGTAGAAGTTTTAGCCACATCTCGAGACGCGTAGCCGTATCGAGGAACGAAAACTTTGAGTAGCGGATACAGAAGTTGTGTCGCCTAAGGAAAGTCAATTCTGTCAGAACAATACAGATTTCTTGAGTGCGTCTAATGCTCTGGTGCTTAAACGAGGTAGGCTTCGTTTTGAAGAAAGAAAACTCATCATAAAAAAAAAGCATGCGTGTTACGCTTATGATTTGTGTTCCTTTCTTATTCTTGAACGAACCCCTTTCATCTTCATTTCTGCTTTCCAACAACACGCAGTCGATATTGCTTTGAAGAACGGAAATGTACTGAACGAAAAAAACAACAACAGCAAAAAAGAACGAGGTAATTGAATTCCGCAGCCAACCAACAAATTCTCTTAAGGATATATCTCGTACTCATTGATGTGCCGTATTACATCCGGCGCTCTTAAGATATCGTGTGTTCGTCAAAAGTCGTCATTGAGGACATAGGAATCATTTCGACAATGCAATGACAGCTTTTTGAGCAATTTCTACTTTCGATTTTTTTTTATAGACGATCGCTTTCGTAAACTGAGAAATTTAAATGATACGCTAATCCGTTTATCATATCTTTCGGCGTTTCTTTTTCTCAAGAGTGTACATTGATCAACACATGCATCTGACTAATACACCCGAGAAGGATTCATGACCGAAATACAAACATTTTTAGTACCGCTCGCGTTTTGTAGATCTTTGCCATTTTCACCGCCATACTCCGATAGATTACACCGCGTCCGTTAGGTGGATCCGCTGGTAGGAAAGCGCGTGACTCATTAGCAGTCATTTTCTCGCACTGGAAGTATTAGGCGTGCCGAGTGCCGCATAGTCAGGTGTGATGCCTCGGGGGGGGGGGGGGGGGGGGGGAAGGGGGGGAACACCTCTTCCTCTGTTCTTCGTCTGGCCGTTTATATTTCTTTACCGCGCGTGCACAGTCGATTAAATAATTAGAATGCGATAAGTGCCTCTCGGTAGAGGAGTGTGAGGAAGGACAATCATGGCGCAGTACACTTTGCCGTAATGAAAAACTTAATAAAAAGAAGAGAGACAAAGGAATAAAAAGAACTGCAAACATCGACAGATCCGAAAACGTGGCGGACTGAAAGCTGTTCCACGGTGTCAAAGCGTGCTCGCAATGCACGGCGAACATCCGCTAACTTCTCCTGCCTCGACAGTTTCTTTTTTTTTTCTTCTTCTCTCTCTCTTTCTTTGTCAGTCCCCTCATCAGCGAAGAATGATGAACCCTGCGGTGGCGGGAAAAGTGGTGCTGGCTGGAGGCGAACGCCAGCGACGCAGGCAGAGCGTGCCGTTCGCGTTGGAAAACAGTTCTCGTTCCCGGGGCGTCCGTTGTCGCCCAGGCCAGGAATAATAATGTCCATGCAAATGCCGGCGCCAGGCGGCGCGATGTCGCCAGAAACAAAGCGTCGCTGAAGCCTTGCCCGAGACTCGTTAGCTCGGCGACCATCGTGGAAAAGGGGAAGGAAGGGTGTCGGCACGCCTGCATGGTCGGAGTATTAGCGAGCTTTTAAAACTTGTCGCTGCCACTGCAGACTGGTGGCGTTGTCCTCCACTCCCGAAACATGCCCGCGCCAATGAAAACGCGCAGCTACAACCGCGCGACGAAGTAGCAAACGATTTCGACGCGCTCTCGGGAGTAGGAAGGCTTTGGGAATAAAGAGGGGAGCCTGGCTTGGGACAGTGTATCTTGTTTCTGGCGTTGTGAATTTGTTGATGGATACGTGATGACGGGAAGAGAGCGTTCTTTTTTAATGTGACGCAAGTGGTGCGCGCTTATCATATAGAATTATAAACAAACAAAAGCCCCGACAGTCTCGACACTCCCTAATGCGAAATTACAACTCACGAGAATTCGGACATCGGTGGCACTGAGCTTCTGCTCGAGTAGTTCGTTCAGTAGCATCGGCAAACGAAGCTCTTCCACCGGTTGCGCACAAACTGCGTCAACGCGCAAAGTTCTGCCAAACGCACCTTGAAAGGATTGAATGGGCGAATCCGCAAGGTGCCCGTACTTGCAGGAGTGGAATGGGCAGGGAACACGTTACCTCACCGGTACCCATAGGATGAAGGGCTTCTGCGCTAGCGTATACTGTAGTCGGATACAACTTTAGAAGTCTGCGGCATTTCCTACTCAAAGGCGGACGCAAACAAGTCTGCACCAATGGGCGCGCTCCAGGCTGACGTCATGGGTCGTACGGCCGCTGACCCCGCCTTCGGAGAAAACTGCGGAGTGCATGAGCGAGACTAGTCTTTTTTTTTTATTTTTTTTTTTTTGGTCGTGGAGGCGATCGGCTGCCCCACTTAGGCCTTCTTGGCGAGGCCTCTTCGGACCTCTCAAGTTGCACCCTACTACAAAACTGTTTCCGCGCTCTGCGTTCCGTGAGATGCGCACTGCGCTGGCTGTCATTCATAAACCCCTGTGTCAGTCGTTCGCTTGGTCTACGCACTAGGACGGCGGGAAACCCATGATCGGGCGCGTAAGAGCTGTGCCCTAAACGAGACGTGAGCATATGGAGCGCTGCCCGCGTCACGCACTGGTGGCGATAATAGACTATTATTAATAAAGACTCTGTTTACTCACTCACAAGGACGAGCCAACGTCGAAGCTACCAGGCGTTGACGTGTCGAACAGCGGGGTATTAATGATGTCTGCGTCAAGACCGGGCACATGTGGTGATGACACTGAAAAAGGTGCTTAGTGATGAATACTTCTTTTTATAATTCTGGCATGTAATGCCGTACGTGCATGGAGTGAAGCGCTGGCACGTTCGCACTCCAACTGTATAGAATAGTGAAGTTTTTGGAAGTAAGTTGCATCTTACGACACTCGCAGCGGGCAATTTATGAACGTCTACTCGCATTTGGTTTAAAACATGCGCGTATCGTATGTACTTCACGAACAATTTGACAGGAAAACCCACCCGCTGCGGTAACTCAGTGTCTAGGGGGTTGCGCCTTCAAGCTCAAGTACGCGAGTTCCATGCCCGGCCACGGCGGGCCCGTTTCGATTGGGTTGAAATGCAAAACCACAAGGTTAGCTCAGATTGTATAGCGACAACCTCGGAAATGCCTTGGTCCTGGTTTCGAATCCCGGACCATAAAGAACTTCAACTGCGACACATTTTTTTCTTCCAGAGTCATACCATACAGGTTTCTTTTGTGGTTTCGTGCTGTATTCGAATGGATGAAGAACACATTTTCCTTTTATGAGCATTGTTTCATTTCGGACACTTCCGTACATTTGCCAACTTGAGAAGTGTCTATACTAGCAGGTGCTTAGAGAAGCTTTCGCAGTATTATAGCGCGTGATCGACGCAAATAATAATCTTTAAAAAAAGATGACACGATGACGAATCACGGGAAAGTCATAATCCACAAACAATACGGAGTGTCTCATTGCGCCGCTTGACCAATCAAACGTTGATCTGCGCCATGAGCCGAACTGCGGAATCTCAGCACGAGTGGGTGTATATATATATATATATATATATATATACGGCTCCTGCACGGCGGAATGGGCCACGCGGAGAATAATAGATGAAAGCGGCCGACTAGGTCAGCAACAATCGCAGCTTGAGACAAGAGCTGGCGTTGCTGCTTCTGCTGCGATTGATATCGATTGAGTCGCGGACCCCGGGGCACTGCACGCTCCATGGATCAGCGTCGGGGCATTTCCCCATATAAGAGCGCGCAACCGGCAACGTATACGGGACGGCCGACCAGCCAGCCCCGCCGAGAGTTCCGCGCTCAAGTGGTCGTGCCACGCTCGGGAAATGCGTGCGCGACAGGCCGCTAGAAGAGCCGCGAATGCGGACGAGAGAAAGCGGGAAACGCAAACGGGAAATCAAATGTGCGCCACCCCCTCTCCTCTTCAAGCGACCCACTCGCTCGGGCGGTGGTGCCGCGCGAATCCTGTGGGTGACACGGAGTCCACTCCGTATCTGCCGGCTCATCGGGAGGGCAGTGACTGATCAAAAGGGAAGCCCGAGTGGCCGCGCAGATTGTGAAAACGGCGGTGTTTTGGAAGGCGTGCCAGCGTAAGTTGCTATACTTTTAGAACTTAATTTTATTTTTCTCTCTCGTCTTTACAGTTTTTCGTTGCATACGCAGCCACCGTTGAAGAACAGTGCATTCCCCAACAATGAGTGAAGCGGATACGAACGACACCGTTGATATCTAGAAGCGCAAGGTATACTGTTGGGATGCGCGTGCGCGCAGGAGGAGTATAGACTTAAAAGCGTGAGTCCCAATCGAACATTGGTTTATTTTCTAATTTACCGGTCCCTTCACCACTGGTGGAGTGCTTCCGGCCGGTTCCGGTGCCGCCGGAGTGCGCGCCATCTCGGGGCCTCTGCAGTAGATGTCAGTTTAAAACAAAAATGAGAATGTCATTTTTCTCTCGCCTATTTCCCATTCAGTTATGGCAGGACGCCGTTGCTGCCGCCGAGAGATGGCGCCAAATTTTGTGAACAATTCTTCACGATTAACATGTGGCAGCAACCTGCAGCCTGCCCTTAGGCATCTAGTAGAAACACAGTAGACAACTAGATTTACGTAGCGAGAGATCTTCGGTGTAATTACCAGTTACGCGAGGAACTTACTCCCAAAGGCATTTCACTGCAGTTTACTAACAAATGTGCGCCCACCGCGTGCAGAATATAAAGAAGCGACCTCAGCCATCGTGATTGATATAAGACTTGTTTGCTTTTGGTGAGCTCAAAATAATTATTGCAATAAGCGTCGTTGTATGAGTGCCTCGATGCTTTGGCCAATGGAAAAAAATTGTGCCAGTGCTTCTCGTACAACGAAAGCACTTCTTAAGCGTTTTAGAGTCACTAGCTTTATTGGAATACCTCAGTTTGTCGCGGACTGTGTGCATTACTTCCTTTTTTTTTATCCTAATCGTCTGGTGTAGCATGCAAAGCATGTCTCCAGACCTTCGGAATTTATAGTACTTTTTCTTTTTTTCTTCACGTTTAAAGCATATTAAGCGAAGTAAGAAATGGCACACATGAAACAAAAGGACAAGTGCCCTCTCCCGATGCTTCGCTTGTGTCGTCATTAGTCGCCCTTAGAAACTTCCACGATGAAAGCATGCCAACTAGACCAGTCGTCCATTTCGCCGCGTTGCTATTCTTTCTCGATGCCAAAGCTGGCGCTGAGAAGCAATCATGATTCCTCTCCCAGGTTTAGACACGCACGCACCCACACGAACCCATGAAAAGTCAACCCATGATCATACCCGCCAACCCTATACTATTCACGCGCGTTCTTCGTTCAGCCTTTTTGTCTTTTCTTATCGTCCGGCTCACATATTTGTGCTCTGGAAAAAGGGCGGCTTTCACGACACGCTTTATATCTATAAAAAAAGAACTACCAAAAAACTAGGCCACTGACTTCATGAGAAATAATTATAGCGATAATGTTAGGCCGAAGCCTCACTATGGCTCAGCCACCCCAGATCAGCCCAGAATTTTCAAACCGTCAACGCTACACAAGGATACAAAGACATCGCTGGAAAAAATCTTGTTCCTGAAGGCGTTACAAGGCACGTTCAGTGTAGGAGCAACGCTGCTTCGCTCAAAACACGCGCATCGAAGATAACGCCACGTTGCGTAAGGAGTTCGGGGACTATCTACGTTTATACAGACAGATACTTGTATGTTTTATTTCCGTCTCGGAGCTTCCGTCTCGGACGCCTGCTGCCAGCTTGTGAGCTAATTCTTCACTGTTCCTGCCAATTTCAAGCATCGCGCTCTTGTTTGGCAAAGAACAACATCCTTGATGTGGAGCAGGAGAAGGCGAACAAAGTTCTTTTCCGCATCGCTAGAAATGCTGCTCGTGCCTTTGTCCTTCGATAAATCCGTGCAGCGTTTGGCAAGCCCGGTAACGGCGTCTGGAATAGAGGGCCTAATTTGCAAGGCCCCTGGCGTTCGAGAAAACTGCTGCGATAGACGCCACGGCAGCTGAATACACTACACACTGCAGGTGTTACGATAGAAGAGCTGGGCGCATATTTTCCCTTGCATTGGCTGGGAATCGGTTTTGACGCACAGCGAGACTGCCCATTTGCGCTGAACTTCTATAGAAAAGTAAAGCAAACACCAAGGCGAACGTTCTTGAAGTACTGCACTTTGAGCATTCGATCGCATTGGTTGCAAGACAAGAAGCGAAGAGTGCGCGCAAGAAAGCCTTAGCTGCTACGGTGCTAACAGTGCGGGAGGTCAGGTTACGTAAAAGTGAATGTTTCGCCGTCATTCAAATTCCGCGCATAAAGTATACATCGTAAAGTGCGCTCCATGTGGCTTCTGCTTTCGGTATAGCGAGTGCAGGGGAGGAGGGACAGGGCATTCTGATGCAGCAGCCATAACCCCCTTTGATAAAAGCGCCTCGCAACCGTAGCTACATTCTGATGTGCCGGAGGCGCGAAATCTCCGTGCTTATACAGCTGTGCATGACAACGAACAACGCGACGACAAACAACAACGTACACATAAGAAGTGACACGTGGATGCACTGCTTCCTTTATATAGCACACACGCACATACATACATACATACATACATACATACATACATACATACATACATACATACATACATACATACATACATACATACATACATACATACATACATACATACATACATACATATATACATACATACATACATACATACATACATACATACATACATACATGCATGCATGCATGCATGCATGCATGCATGCATGCATACATACAGAGCCGTTATCAATCACAGTCATTATTAGTAATGTCAGAATTTTGTTTTTGCGGGAGCTGGTACTTCACGTCGATCAATCTTCGACATCGTAATAAATTTCTCCGTCCTCCCTATTTCTTCCCGGTACCATGCACCTCTGCTTGCACTCGCGAAGCTCCCGTGCAGCAAACGATAGAGCGCGTTGTATATACTCGCCAATCACGGAACACCCTTACGTGTAAGCACATTGCAAATTCAGCGTCGCCCGCAGGTGACACCCCGTACAGCTTTCCCAGTTCTGCACGGTATTAAGAGAGATACCGAGCCCGTGTTCGCAGGCCAGTTTTTTGTCGGGAAAGCTCGCTTGTGCGCGCGTGGAGGCCGCGCGTAGCGATTGAATGAGCAGGGAAAAAAAAAGAAATAACGGGATAAGTGAGAAAACAAAAGAAAGAACGAGACAAAAGGAACAAATACGAGGCGGCATATGTTGGAGGCGGAGAGGAGGAGCGGAGGAGGGGGGTTAAAGCTTGCGGCTTGAATGCAACTGCACGCATAGCGTATAGCCACCGCCGCCAAAAGTTTTCCTCTCTACTCACAGGCGCTGCTGTCGACAACGTCGCAACGTCATTAATTTTGGCGCGGCGATGACGATATTTGCGAGAAAGAAAGGACGCAAGAGGCTCTCCCGCCAGTCGACAAGATGGCGGCCGTGGCTTCAGCTAGGGCGACGGCGTCGGTTGCGAGAATTGCGCGTTCCAGAAGTGAAATGTTTATTGTTTGTTTTTCGGTGCCCATTGGGCAATTTGCTCTTGTGTTCGGCGGCTGAACGGTGCCTTTGAATAGAGAGAACGAGTGCTTCGCGGAGTCGTTTTCGTCGATTTTGTGGCCGCCCCAGGCCTGTGCCTCACGCAGTCATCGTTGTATATGTCGGCGAGAAGTGCCTGCGCATGATGGGTGGAATGGATTACAAAAATCGAGGATGTCGTCGACTGGTTAGTTCGAAAGTTAGCGCTTCGTGACTGCTATACTGATTCTTGTTTTTCCAACGCGGAGAGGAAAGCTTCGCAACCTTGGCAACGAATAAGAAAAGCCGAGTACATATGTACTATTGCGTAGTGACTTGCAGAATGGTTTCCCAGATGTGTTCTTGCTGCTACTTGACTTGGTTTCAGCGCGAGCAAATAAACAAAAGAAAACTGGGCAAAAAGAAAAAAAAAACGCACAGTGACGCACAGTGAGTGCGGGTGAAAGTATTTCGCTTTCACTTGCGTTGCCATCTATAGTTGCTGCGTTGGAAACCACTTTTTTGAGCGTCATGCAGTTAACATTTGCGGGATTTTGATGAAGCAATACTTTTGCACTAATGCTCATGGATTTATGTCGAGTCATATGATATGCTCAGAGACGCCATAATGGCGTGCTTCCTTACGCCTTTCGGTGTAAAAAAAAAGAAAAAGAAAAATGTTGTTGCGAAGGTATTACAGCAACGCGAAAGTAAGACTGCGAGAAAGAAATCAAAGTAAACATCCAGTTAAACCTCCTTCCCAGTTGCTTTTTTTTTTTTCGTAGAAGGAAATGTGCGTAACCCGTTATTCACACAAATCACTGCACAACAGACATGTCCTTGAACAAATACGCGAAGTGCGTGGTTGATCTGTCATTCTCGCCAGTCATTCCCGCCTAATAACATAGTTTCTAGGGTTTTACTCGCCAAAACCACGATACTATTATTAGACACACAGTAATGAAGGGCTCCGGAAATTTCGACCACCTTGGGTTCTTTCAACGTGCACTGTCATCGCGCCGTACACGGGCCTCTAGCATTTCGACTCCATCGAAATGCGACCGCCGCGACCGGGATCGAACACGCGAATTTCGGGGTCAGCAGCCGAGCACCGTAACCACTGTATTAACGCGGCGGGCATTCTCACCAGAAATACGCACGAAAGACAGCTGCTATGGAAAAGAAGCGGTACTCAACTCACCATATTGTGAGAAAGCAATGTCGCAAATCAGGAGGAAAGGAACTCAAATGTGCAATGCTTTCATATAGAGCTTTTCTTCGAGTGCCGCAATTGAAACGCATGGCGTGAGCTTGGTTGATGTGCACGAATTTTGTTCGGCAAACGATGATGACAAAATTTGCGTCGGGTTGAGTATATGACTCGTATTCGGCGATAGTGGTACAAACAACTACAGAACGGGGCAAATTAGTTTTGCGAATGCCCGCAAAGTGGAAAATTCTGCCACTTGTGCGTCTGTAGTACGAAGCTACAGAGGAGATTGAAGCACGAAATAAGTATGGATTCCTTTTCTATATAGCTTCACTCTATGAACTGGCATATATCAATATTTCCATTTGATACAAGTAGCTTGAAAGAGTGCTGTGAGTGCTTGGTAATTAACTAATAAAGGCATGTTTTCTGCGCTTGTACTGTAACTAAGTAGCCTTCATTACATACCATATAACGGAAAAATATCAAGTAAAAAAAAACAGTTTTCTAAAGGTAACCGCCGCTAACCAGCCTAATCGAACACGGTCTGCTTTGAGCTCAGTGCCTGATCGTCACGAGGTTATATTGTTTCGTATTGTTAACGCAATAAACAAATACAAACGAAACGTTCAGGTTAATTAATTCGCTTTTCTTGTATGCGAATCCCGTTATTCACAAACTTCGCGAAATCACGAGCGAGAGCGAGCGAGAGAGAGAGAGGAGACAAGACAAAGAAAAAAGCAGGGACGTTAGCCAGGTTGCATCTGGTTTGCTACCCTACAATGGAGGAAGGACGAATGAACAGGGAGAGAAAGAAGGAAATAAATAAAAAGCTAGAACAACTTATGCATACACAAAGAAACACAAAGCAGCAGAACTGAGGTTATATTACAGACGGTGCCGACAGTGTTACAGTTTTAACGAGCCAACTGCAGGCGTGCCTGCGCTTGTTATGCGATGAACGAGTCGAAGGAGGAGCCCGAAGAAACTAAATGGCTCCGGCGTCGCACATTTGCGCGACCTTTAATCAAGCGCGCCTTGATTTGATAACCCGCGCCCAAAAAACACTACGGCGGGATTCATCTCGTGACTCTCCAGCCCTTGTTCTTACGTCCGCACATAGGGAAGCGGGTTCGTTTTATTTTGCCTTCCGCGGTCCCGACGCTTAATTGGGTTTATTACTCGACTGAGGAAAAGCGCAGCTCCGGGTGCGCGCTTGTCGGCGCTGTTACTTAGTGGTTCCGTTTACGTCTCGAGTACCGACGGGGAAAGGGACAGGCTGCGGCAAAATGAAGCTAACGTGGTTGTTTTCCTTTTTTTTTGGGAGGGCCGGGCACTCCTAGGAGTGTTCAAGCGAAGAGAGTTCTTTCTTTTCCCGTCGAAGCGATGCTCTCACCCTCTCCCTCACCCCTTTCTGTCTTTCTTTCATTATGAGATAACTTCATTGTTTGCGCCTTCTTCGCATACGGGCATGCTTTTGGCCGAAGCAACTGTAATACTTGGGAAAAGCTTGTTTCGCCAAGCAAATTAGTAATGTTTAGCGCGCTGCCCCCTTTTTTTTCATTTTTGTTTTCCTTTCACTTCATTCTGTGTGATAACGGGTTGCCGTTGGTTGAAAAAAGGGCTTACTAAAAGAGATAGATAGATAGATAGATAGATAGATAGATAGATAGATAGATAGATAGATAGATAGATAGATAGATAGATAGATAGATAGATAGATAGATAGATAGATAGATAGATAGATAGACAGACAGACAGACAGACAGACAGACAGACAGACAGACAGACAGACAGACAGACAGACAGACAGACAGACAGTTAGTTAGTTAGTTAGTTAGTTAGTTAGTTAGTTAGTTAGTTAGTTAGTTAGTTAGTTAGTTAGTTAGTTAGTTAGTTAGTTAGTTAGTTAGTTAGTTAGTTAGTTAGTTAGTTCGGTGAGTTTTTTTCGCAATACGCTTTAAGAAAAGAAGAAAAGACATGGTTGAACCAATGTAACCTTAAATGGAAACATACTGTGGGAGAACTTCATCATGCGAGCATAGGATTGCCGTGGTCTGTCCCCAATCATTACCCAGTAAAGAAACGTGGTCCAGCTTCGACTCAACAACAGATGGTTTCCTCCGTGTTCTGAGACAACTAAGACAACGATGGTCGAGCTCCTCTCCAGACCAGTGTCGATCAATCTCTTCGAGCGGAGTGATTCGGGGTCTCCGTCGAAAGAAGGCTGGGAGAAAGAGAGAGGCGGGCAACTCCACTCCCGAGTCCGAAAGATTGAAGGGACGGACGTCCTATATATAACTTTCTGTGCTCTACGGTTTATTACTTTCACGCAAATTGCGAAGCAGCCCCAAAGAACGAGGAAGAGTTCGGCCATTGAGCGGGTGGGCGGTATAGATGAGGTCACGGAGCCGCCGGGATCCGCAGCTAGCGATCGGGCCTGGCCATTGATATAAAAGACGGCGAGGGACCGGCCGGTGCGGAATTGGAGCCGCGGGTCATCCTAATTGAACGGGATGCCGTGCCTAGAAGCCATTGCCTCCGGGCCCCGCCCGCGTAGCAGTAATCCGCGCCCATTACCATGTCAACAACAGCTCATCCTGCTATCCCTACACGACCGAGGCCTTACCGGGGGCCAGCCATTGAATAAAAAAAAGTGTAAACGAAACGAAATGCATACGATAGCTCGATCCGGGAAGCTCGCGACCGAACGGCGAGCCCGTGCTTCGTCTATGGGTCACTTCCGGCACCGCTTATGCTTGCCGCTCCAGCAGCCGTGACGAGGATGGTTCCAGCCTCTACGCGTGGATCACATCGATATGCACCACGATATTACGAAATCACGCTGTTGCGCGGCTCACAGGCTGTGGTTACGGTATCTCGCTAGAGCTCTCCGCGCTGTAGCTGCTGTGCGTATATAGGTGATGGAGCGTTAGCGAGTGGTTGTTGCCACTCTGCGCAGGGATCGCGGCTCGGACTCGATTGCGGTGCCGAAATGCTTTTAGCGGACGCCTTTTGCGTGACCGAGCGTCTCAGTGGGAGCTGCCAGTGAGCGGAGTGCTCTTCGCTGCTCGCAATCGAGTTGTCCACATCGATGGTCTTTCTCTCTTTCTTTTCTCCATGGTTTTTGTTTTGCGGCGGCGGTCAGTGAGCTGCATGACCATTCGCCGTCAGTGTAAGCTATGGTAAGGAGTAAAATGGAGGGAGAATAGATGAAGACGAGAGGCTGCGGGAGATTTACATCTTTATTTTTTGTTTTGGCGCATTCAGTCGTTAGGCGTAAAGCAATATGACTTTGAGGCAAGGATCTGCCAAGGTTCTTTCAGGGTCCGCCTTGCAAGGAGTTTACCGAACGAACGAATTATTCAAGTCAGCTGATTACCGGACAGGTTAGAAGTAAAAAAAACTGCGCTGTTACCGTTTGTCAAGGAGATGGTCTTCAGGGCCCAAACGGATGCTCTTTGCCTTTTCCTCGGCTAGTGTCCGTCTACGTTCTGCCCTAATGTCCGGCCGTTTGTGTCCGTTTACGCTCCTGTGAAGAGCCCCGCTATATTCATTCCTTATTATTCCGGATTCAGCGTGCGCCATCGTCAACATGTTCGCGCGGCCACGACGACTAGGATGTGCACCATCTGTTTCTCGACTGTCCCAAGCACATCACACATAGACAGCGACTTGAACAGGAAATCCACTCGCTTGACTCGAAGCGAACGTTCTCGTTGGCGAAAATACTAGGCCCACGGTCATCTCGGATAAGTCGCGAAGCAGTGAAAGTGCTTCAACCTTTTTTTCAAGACACTAATATTTGTGATGAATATTGAGCGGACTACATTGAAAGTGTGCACTGCGATTTTATGTGCGCTCTGTCCAAACGAGAACTTTTGAACTTACCGTCTAGACCAGTTGGGGACCAGTAGGGTTGTATGTATGTATATATATTATTTTTCTTTCTTAATTTTTTTATATCCTAACAGCCAAGTGGAAAGGGGTAGCCGTCGCCACGCAATGGTGACGACGACTCCTTCACTTATTCTTTATTAAAAAAAAAGAACCACGCACCATGTGTTTTTCCACCGCTTTCCATTTCGCTTCGCGGTGCGCACATTGCCGGCTCCTTATTGGATGAAGAATCGAATTCACGGGCCGTGGTCAGTGGCGTTCCGAGAAGCACCTGTTTCGTAGCTCTCGCTCTCTCTCTCTCTCCAAGCGCATCTACCTCTAGAGTGAGGGGCTGTGCATTTTCTTTTAAAATTATGACATTTTCGCGCCGCGCAGGCGTATCACATATTGCAAACACGATCGCCGCCGACCCACTACTGCGTACCTAATAAACGTATCGTGATTTTGACACGTCACACGTTATGATTTACTGTTTTTGTGCCTTGATGTGAACACTTTAGCGTAATACCGGAACATAACTGCTTTAGCGACGACATGTCGGGACGCTGACCACGTCGCATGGACAGCTTTCTGAAATCTGCGCCTGTGTACTCTTAATGGGCCTAAAAGCTATTCAGCTGATACTTACGAGCCAGGGCGTCCCATATATGCGAAAAAAAATTTTAACGTCAGACCTATTCGCGAGAGCGAAATTGAGCTAATCCTGATGCTGGACGTAATATTAGCCAAGGCTGTCGGCCAATGACAAAGAGCGCTCACGAACGAAAACCAGCTCGCACTCTCCGAACACTTTTTTCAGCTTCCGTCCGCCACTTCCGTAAATCAGAAGCTACAATACGCCTACATGTCTTTCGGGAGAACATTTGAATGACTTCAGTGACGCTAATCAGCAAAGAGTACAGATATTGAAACAACAGTCTGTATCAAGGGTCGTCCTTCCTCCCCTCCATTTTTCTTCCGTTATTTAAATAATAATAAAAAAACTTGGCCGCGTATCTCCATGCTCCGCTGCAAATTTCGTCGAAAGACGATAGTCATCTGCCGACCGTACTACATGATTCCTCCTACTCTATGTTGAATCGCCGCATCTGGCTCAGAGCGTCGCATTTGCAGCGCAGCCCCCCCCCCCCCCCCCCCCCAAAAAAAAAAAAAAAACACGAGCATTTTCCGCGCAGCCTAAGAAACACTACGGTCTTTAGAATTACGTATCTATGTACTTTCTAGTAAAGGAACACACCACCTAATACCACCTAATTGATGTTGCGCCTCAGATATGCGTAACATTTGCTTTTTGATCGATAATGTTCACAAGTATGAACGGCGGTACCAGTTCAAGATGGCTGGGCGTTCCGCAAGTGCTTAAACTTTGGCCGGGTGGCTGAATCGGGTGACAGACAGACAAACAGAAAGACAGACAGACCAAAGTTTCTGCGTTTAAGTTCCCCAAGAAAGACTATCGTCTTTAAAAAGATATACGCGTACTAATGTGCTTTTCTCCGAAGAAACGTAGGCACTCATTACGCCGGATTTTCCTTTCTCAAGATGCTTTCTTAAAAAGCTTTAAAACATGCCTTTTCGACCACGAGGTGCAAGCGAAAGTCCGAACCTCATTTTCCTTTATTATCCTGGAAACTTCGCTTTGCTGTTTCCCGCTGTACACTTTCGATCTCTCATTAGCTTCATTTCTATCGTCCTTTACCCTGTGCTTTAATGCCGCAGGGAAAAGAGGTATATATACCAAAGATCGGCCAAATCAGCTCTCACAGATTCCGTCTTTCGAATTCCGGAACCACTCTGCGGTACATTCCCCTCGCTTTCTCCGCCTCTGTCGACACTTATGCGGGCGTGTTCTCTTTAACTCTATCTCTTTATTTTCTTGTTCCCCTTGTCTCCATGCCCACAAGGTCGTTGCCCAGAGATGAGCGTTAATTGGCTCAATTTTCTCAGGGGTGGAGCTGCTCCAACTTTTTATGTTTTTCGAAACGATCGGCGAGGTTGGAGAGAAAAGAAAGGAAATTCACATCTACGTTGAGGCCGAGATAAAGCGAGAAATATGTCAACGTGACAACGAAAGAAAGAAAGAAAGAAAGAAAGAAAGAAAGAAAGAAAGAAAGAAAGAAAGAAAGAAAGAAAGAAAGAAAGAAAGAAAGAAAGAAAGAAAGAAAGAAAGAAAGAAAGAAAGAAAGAAAGAAAGAAAGTGGAAAGTTACAAACGTGTGGTCAAGGCAAGGCGAGCGAAACATGTAAAAAAAAACGAAAGAAAGGAGGAGGGCAGTAACAGAACATTGGTCTATATAAACCGGTGAAGGGTCGCGCGGGGTTACAGGCATTGACCACGCGAGCAACTGGATCGTTGGCAGACCAAGGGTCTGAGTGCCAAACCGCCTATTGAGACCGAACGCGGACGTGGTGCTGCACCTTCGCATATCGTTCTGCCTCAGGTCATAGGTGGTAGCTTGCGACCATCCCAGCCGTGAGTGTTCGCTCTGTATTCGCTCTCTTGTTCGACTGGTTATACGTTCATGCGGGGAGTTCGGGTATGTTTGCGAAAATGACGATCTTTGCGTTTGTTTTGTTCATGCGTAGACAAAAACACAAGGATAACATTGTAATTTATGCGTTTCTTCTTTTCTTTGTTCTTTATTCTTTACTTTCTTTTATTGCACGCACTGTTTCCCCAAGACTTCCTTGCTTGACGTGCCTGCTGAAGCATCGCGAACGAAGCTGACGCTTTGTCGCAGGACGTGCGACGCATTCGTTCACCACACGACCACTTCGAACAGCAGTGTCGGAGGCGAAGAGCATTTCAACGAAGTATGCGAAAAAATCATAGATGGTGTGGGAGTTGGAATAATCCTGCTGAGCTGTTATGCGACAGCTGTGGCATCCCGATTCCGGCGTATCCTCGCCCGAAACCGCGTGTATGAACAGTAGTATGCGTTTTGGTGTGCTTTGACGTTGGGACGGTTGTACGGTTGTTTACTTTGATCCAGAGAAGTCTGTCGCCATGGCTTGTACGATGCCGTTGGACGACTCCGAAGAAAGAACAGTATAAGCGAAACTGACACTGAATTTCGCCCTTCTTTCTCAGTCCTTATCGATTAAAGGCCTGTTTATTGCATTTATTAATGTGTAACTGAGAAAATAAGTTTGGAATTTCATGATGTGACATTCAGACACGCATACAACGGTGACGTCACGGACTTTTTTTTTTTTTATTCAATCATCAATCAGTTACAGAGTACAGTGTACTGTACATTGATCATACATGTCAGATAAGGAGCAGGGTTAGCAAAAAGGCAATTTAATGCCTGACAAAGTGCTGTAACCCGTCCCAGTCAATAAAGTGCACAAGGATCAGTGATGTGTACATGTTAAAAAATTAGAAACGAAACAAGCAGCCACAGTTACACAATTTTTGATAACAGTACATAAAACATCGAAGACTCAGTTGATAACAATAGCGTATTATAACATTTTTTATAGAGACAAAGCAAGGAATATGTGCAAATATCCAGACTTGTTGAATACAAAACCATGCTATTACTATTCACCAAATGAAAATGTGACAGATGCACGTCAATTTTAACAACTTGAGAGATGCCATATAGAAAAAAAATCACTTTTGAAGCATTAGTAGATACGTGTGTATTTTCTTTTTAAACGCAATTTCTGAGCGGCTCTCTTGCACGATGGTGGTAATTGTGGGATGTACATTCAGTAGTTTAGGGATCATATGCGTCAGCTTTTGTGTACCGTAGTTTGTCCGTATTCTTTCACTGTAGTATGTGATGCGTCTAAAGCTGTATGTATGATGCCTTCGAGAATATGCATCGTGAAATGCCACCGCGTTAGACTTCAATTTATCATATATAACTGCCGCTATTTTTTTGTATGAGATGTTCTCAAACGTTAATATGTTGTGCTTGTGAAAGAGCGGAGTAGAATGCGTTCTAGGGCGAACACCTTCGATTATCCGTACTATTCTCTTCAGTAATTTATAGATGCTTTCTATGTTTGTTTTAGTAGTCGTTCCCCATATTAATAAACAGTAATGAATACGCGAGTATACTAAAGAATAATACAGTTGCTTGGTTACCCAAATTGGCAAAAAACATCTGATTTTCCCGATTACTCCAATTGAGCGTGAAAGATCGGTGCGAACTTTGTTTATGTGATATGTCCAGTCGAGTGTTTCATGAAAGATAATACCAAGAAACTTTTGGCATGTGACCCGTTCAATCAAATCTCCCCGAAATTTTACTTGAATGTCACGGGGTACCCTTTTATTTTTTGGCCGAAAAATAACATATTTTGTTTTGTTTTTGATGTTTAGTTCAAGCTTATTTGCTATTAACCATATTGATAAGTGCTGAAGCCATCTGTTTGCTTGCTTTTCTAAGCTATCCATATCTTTGCCGGAGAAAAAAACGTTTGTATCATCGGCGTATATACGATGTCTGGAGTTAGCCGTATATTTATAATATCGTATAATATCGTATAATATTTCAAAGTGTGTTTCGCATTTCGGCCACATGGGCTCGACGAAATTTCCTGAAACTTGGTATGCCAAGTCTCTGGCTACTTCAGAAGACAATGTAATTCATTTTTGCCGATTTAGGCCCTGGTAGACGCCGTCAAAATCTATGACGTCACGGCGACTGGTCCGGGAGCTTCAATGGGGCCTCGCCACCCTCATTTTCTCTTTGCATGTTTTCTCGCTTACCAAGCGTCTTCTCGCAGCGAGCGTGGCGTTTTTTGGCATTGTGAAAGAGTAATTTACCAACGCAAGAAAAATCGTTTTTCTCTTTAAGAGGCGCAGCTGCACTCACTTAAAAGCCCTAGGCTACCACGCTCTAATGTGAGAGCATTCAACGATTCATTCATTTCAAGCACTCGTTCGTGCTTTAGCCGTCGAGCAAACGTAGCGCGTTGCCGTTTGCGTACTGGCGAAACGTGCACGACGTGAATGTTGGAACGTTTAATCTAACATTCCGCACAATCTAAGCGTGCAGCTGCTCAGGCATCACATCCGTTCAAAGTCCTCCAAGCGCGCCCGGCGCTGTTACTTGTCGCGAAGGTTGCGCACCGGCCGAGAGGCTCGTGTCGCAGACGGACATAATGACGGCCGAGTTTAATTAACAACGGTGTGTCCCCCCTCGTTTTCGGAGCTCGAAGTGCCTTTAATTTCGCTGTTATCGCTTGCGGGCCTACGGTGGCTTGCTTCATTTTGTCCAGGGACAGAGGGCTGTGGGGACGATTAATGTACGCCGACAGCACAGGGAGCGGTCGATCGAGCTCTCACCCTCTCTCTTCTGTTCGCCTAAATTGCACCGATCTAAGCTGGTGCGTACATGGGAGGACGGGTGCATGAGCGTGGATACATTTTCGAAACGTGCCACGTGCGCTGCCGTCTGACGGCCTACGCCCTTTCCTCTATCGCACTATCACGTGAACACAAAGAGGGAGAAAGAGAGAGAGCGCGCTAACGTAATGTGTTATAATGCATAATTACACGTAGACATTCGGCTCAACTCTCGTACCTCGTCTTAGGAGGTGCGTAACAATGCACATTTACGACACTGTTCTCGCATGACAGAACCTCGCGTAGGTCCCCAGGATGCGTTCCATCTTCGCAATGAAGTAGCTGCGAGCGGCGTACGTTAAATGTCTTAAGTCAAACGCGAGTGTCTGCACTGACAACCGTACAGATAACGTTCCTTTGTTTCGTCAGGTAGGTATATTTCCTGTACCAGTAGCAGCACTGTCCGACAGCTTTTGTTTTATGCTTTAGGCTTGTAATAAACACGTGCTTACTGTTGCGGCACTGTTGTTACCGGTGCTTCTTGACGACAGCGGAGGCCGTGGGCCCGTCGCAGGAAAGGAACCGTAGTCGCAGAAAATATCCTTACGCTAGAAGACTTCACAGAACCGTATGCCACGCTGCAGTCATTTTAAAGGGGATGTTACCAAATGCGATCGGCAAATTGCAAACGGCACTTGCGGATTGAGGACTTCGTATATTGAGCTCCCAATCTGTGATAGTCCACCTGAAAATGTCGTTAGCTTTGGCTCAAAAATCTCACATGCGCGAACATCATTTCGTTTCTCCATGCCTCCAGCGGCGTTCATGTGCATCGCCGTAGCAATCGTATACTTTTAGACGTAGTTTGCTTCGGGAGCTCTGGCAGATGCATTTTTCCGACAATACGCGTGCACGTAAGCCTTTATGAAAGAACATAGCAGTTATTAGTTAACTATATTGAAAAAGATTGAGTTAGTTTTACGCGCACGAACGTGCGCCTACCAACAGGTGGAAGACGCCTCTGCAAGTAACAACCTAGATCGACTAGCTCTAGTCACCGCACTACGCTAAACTTTCGCATGATATCCTCATTGAAGAGAACATTTTCGGTGTACCGCACATTTTTAAACATCATCTCCAAATTGCATAACTTTTTTTCTACGGTTTGTCTACTCGTTTTCCAAGGCGTTGCAGCACCATTCTAAAAGCCTACCACAATACGCGTCCGCACCAAGACCACCTGCGGCCAACCGATCGCGTGGGGCAAGCGCTCGTGTTAAGATGTCGTGATCGCCGAACGCTTAACTGATTGCGAGAATCTTTTTAAACAGTCTTGTCAAGGAGAGAGAGAGAAAGAAAGGAGAGCGCCTCGTACACAACAAGGCTGACGCCGCTGAGGCAAGATGGAGAGCAAAGCGGAGGCCTTTTCACCGCACGTTCTGACCACGGGACCCAGGCCCCTTTAGAGAGATGCGCACCACACCATTGTTCGCCTCCACACTTTCAGTCCCAACCACACACACGCAGACAGACAGACATACAGAGACACACACACAGCGCTATTCTCACTGAGACAATAGGGCCGACGAAAGGTCTATCCGCCGAGCGCTGCACTCTCGTTCGAGCAAACCAGGGCGCGAGAGGGACGCTGCGAGGCACAACAATGTCGTCCCCGTTCGTCGCCTTCCAAGCCAACGGCGGAGGCTGAGGTGATGCCATTCTCGAAGGCGCGTCTATTGTGCTACCGCGCCGGCGAAATAATTCGGCGACGGCCAATGAATACTTAACGAGAATGCCTCGTACTCGCACGCACGCGCCGTCGAAAGGGCCCCGTCGTACCCCGACTTCCCGGCATGCGCTGAGGAAACGCGTTGTCCTTGTCTGCGCTGATCCCCAATTATACCCGCCGCAGGCAACGAAAAGGAGGGGGAGAGGAGGGGGCAGTGTTTAGCGACTGCTTCGTTCGTCTTTAGGAGGCGCGCGTGTTGCGTACGATGCGTTGTAGGAGGCGAGTATGCAGAGATTACTGAATTGAAGCTCGAGATATAGCTGCGTAGTATTATTATAAGGGTAACTATAATGCCGTCTCTGCGAAGATGGAAGTCTAAATAATTTGAATTCGCCAGTTGGGGTTGGGGTTTCCGGATGAGTATCGAATATGCTAAAGTGAGTTTTCTCGGCCCGGAATGCAATTAGTATGCAGGAAGGAAGTCACGCTCTCGTCATGGTCGAGTTGCTATGCATAATAAACTCGGTTCGCATTTAGGCCTTGCAAAGTGCCTGGAGCATCAACGGGTGCTTACAGATGCGAAATTTAAGGAGTAGGACGCTACGGTAGCAGAGTTGCTCGGCTGCTGAACCGAAAGACACGGGTTCGATCCCGGCAGCGGCGATTGTATTTCGATGGGGACAAAATGCTTTAGGCCAGTGTGCCGTGCTATGTCAGTGCACGCTAAGGAAGCTTGAAGTATTCGAAATTACCGGAGCCCTTACGGCATGCCTCATATACATATGGTGGTTTGGCACGTAATACCCCGGAAATGACATTAACGTTAAAAACTACAGTGAAACGCAGGGTTAAATGAATAAATAGTAAAAGGAACTGTACACTGTGCGCGTAGAACCTTCTGACTCTTGCTTGCATCACCTTGTCAAGCGCTTCATTTCTTCAGCGGATGTCAGGCGAATAGCCAGGCTAACATCTCCAGCTTTTCATTAAAACATTTTCTCTCTCTCTCTCCACATTGCAAACACATTTGCGCACAGGCGCACATCGAACTAATAGACGTATTTGGATCGTGCTTAGAAAAAAAAAAGAGAAAACACCACAGTGACACTGAAGACTCAACTGCCTTCATCTTTTAACGCTCTGCCACGCATTGATAGGACCACAGAAACAAAAGACACACCGGGTGGAGTCATACCAACTAGGCCCTGTTGCAATCTCATTAGAATAATGAGAGGCGAATGCGCCGATGTGAATGAGAAAAAGACGACATCATTTTTGGAAACGATATGTTGCTCTCACGGGTGAAAACCGAAAGTCCTGACAACTGGAAAACAAAGTAATTTCAAACAAAATACACACCAGCATTGGTGGCTTAATGGCTATGGTGTCGCAATACTACAAGTACGAGGACGCGGGTTCGGTCCCCGGCCACGGCGGCTTCGTTTCTATGAAGGCAAAAGTGTAAAGAAAATTCATTGTACCTTAGTTTCACGGGGAAGGATACCAGCTTGTCAAAATGAATCTCAAGTCGACTACGGCGTGCCTCATTATCATATACTGGTTGTGCCGTGTGAAATTCCAGAATTTATTCAAATTTTAACAAACACACCCACACGCGATTACAACCAGGACGTAGATATAACTTTCAAAATTATCCGAACGCGAAGAAAAATAAAACATTCCAGGTCCGGGCGAGACGAGTCTACACAAATCGCACGTGGTAATCTACACAAATTGCAAATAAGGACACACGAAAACGGAGCGGGCGTCCCCCTTTCGCTCTTTCATACAAGGGCGAACAGAGAAGATAATGACCTCTGGGAGGCGCCATCAAAAATGCATGGTATAATTTCCAATCACCATGATAATAAACACGGACCTATAGATCGGGGACGGCTTGGGACGAAAGCCCTGATTGATGAGGTCCGATCACGCTCCCCTCTCGGGCCCACGAGCGTGCGGCCGCAGCAAAGTGTCGCAGCCGATCGTCGCACTGCTGCACCACTGCAACCGACCCTGCAGTCTTGGCTGGGATCGAAAACGCAAAAAAGAAAAAGAGGTAACGCAGTCGCCGATGCGTATCAGTTTGATAGTCCGGCACGCATTGCCAAACCTCCGCCGTTGCGTCGGTTTCCGTGATGTGTTGCGACGTTGTTGTTGACGTATTGATCGTTACGTGTGCGCTGACTTGCGTGCAGTTGGCACGGCAGAATGCACTTGAGATTGGTACGTGGTACTGGGAGTCTTATGATTCGCGAGACTGAGAGAGAGAAAGAGAGAGAATTTAGATCTATGCGCTATAACGTAAGCACCACGCCTTTTCTAGAGAAAGAGAGAGAGAGAGATAAAGAGACACTTGCGTGCTGACGATTTCGGTATTGAGCGGATCGAGCGGTTTCTCGTTTATCGTGCGTGCAAGCCATTGTGAGAACAGCATATTTGATGTATACACTCGGCGGCACGCGAAAAAAGTAACACGACTTACCGCGTGGGAGCGAAGAGGAAAACATTGCGGTAGTTCTTGTGTGGACGCACGTGGCGACCATTAATACACTTGTCACGTTGTCTGTTGAAACAGCACGGTCAATACGCGATAACGCTTTCGCGCTGACAAGTCATGAAGTCACATAGGGAGACCAAATATTAGCGTATGGCGGGCGATCGGTGGCTGTTATGACTCTCGTGCTTTTTATTATTGTTTTTTTTAATGGCAGACTTAAGAGATGAAAGATTGTCCAGCAAATGGTTTGGAAAAATTGCGCGGTAGCGCAAATAGCAGTTCAGTGGCTTCTGTTACCGTAAATATCCCAGGCTGAGGTTCGTATTTAAAGGCTCTGACTGTATGTGTTTACTTGCCACTTGCCCGTGTTTTCTACAAGTTAGAATCGTAACTTGTAAAAAAAGTCACAGTTTCGCCTCAAGGGCGAAGCAATGAATGCGATCGCAAGAAAAACGGCCTGTGATGGACGCGCTGCTACGCTGCATAAACATCTGCCCCCCGGCAGCAACTATATACTCGCGGACAACTTTTCTTGGCAATGAAGCGAATGCTACAGAGCCACAATGCACATATCTTACCGCTAATGAATGTAGTACCACAATTGCGTCCGTATTTTCTGCGTGAGATATATAAAATACTCCTTCATTTTCTACATGTAGTTTTTTTAAGACGGAACGTAGCGCTCACAAGCGAGATATATGTATTTCTTTTACTTTATACGTTGTCACTTTGCGTTCTTGCGTGCGTGAAAAAGTCGCGCCTTTTGCCCGTACCTTAGACGCTAAGCAGCGTTTGCGTCGAAATGAAACGCTAGTCATCACTTTCCACGGGGTTACGAGACGCGCACCAAACCGTACTACTTCGCGTAGCAGTGCATCTGCAGACGCTCCGCCCCGTAGCTTACCCTTCATTGCCAAGAACAGTTGTCCGCTAGTATACCGCGCGAGCAGACAGCGGAAGGGCAAGGTTCTCCCTGCGGAAATATTAGAAGATGCGAGCGAGCTGGTCGACGACATTTAAATGCGCCCGTTTAGGGAGCCTTCAAGGCGCGCACATGAAGGCTCCCTAAGCCCGTTGCGCTCCTCGCGCCATCTCGCTGGTAATGAAGAAACGCTTATAAGCGCCTGCCGTCTCTGAGTCGTGCCAGTGATAAAGGGTGTGTATATAACGCTCGCCGTTAGCTAAGTGAAGGATCTGCTCTTTGTCGCGCAATGGCTAGCGCCACGCGCTGCGGAGCGAGAGGTTGCTGGTTCGATTCCGCGTTTCGGAAGCATTTTTCTGAGTTATTTTTCTTTGCGACCTATATATATATATATATATATATATATATATATATATATATATATATATATATATATATATATATATATATATATATATATATATATATATATATATATACATGCATGCCGGTGGCGACGGGGAAGGCAAAAACCAGCCGAGACTGTCCGGAAGAGCGCTAACGCCTCGTGTTTATGTTCCTGGCTTGTGTCTACGTATTTTTTGCGCTACCTGCTCTACGATGAATTCTTACACACTCGCCCAGGTTTCCATACTCGTTGACAAATTTTTAGCGGAATACGATATACAAAACTATCTGAGTTCATGGAGCTCTCTGTTCGTACGAGTTCATTGTAGGGTGGGCGGAGAGGGAGAGAGGGAGAGAAATGTAATGCGGAAAGGCAGGGAGGTTAACCAGAAAACATATCTGGTTTGCTACCCTGCACTGGGGAAGGGGTAAGAGGAGAGAGAAAAGTAAGAAAGAGAGGGATGGGATAGGGAGGGAGGGAAGCACGCACACACACACACACACACACACACACACACACACACACACACACACACACACACACACACACACACACACACACACACACACACACACACACACACACACACACACACACACACACACACACACACACACACAGGATTTCCACATTTTCCAATATTGTACCGGGCATAGCGCTTCAGTGACATTTACTAGGAATAATTTGCAGTGCGCTTCTCACCAAAACTACGAAGACAAGTGGTAAGAGACCATGCCTTAGTCACTATTACTTTTCTCATATTATTGCGATAGCAATTATATGGACACCCAAGGCGTATTTCTGCTGTTGCCGTGATGTTCAGTAAAAAGTCCAAATCGATCAAATCGTCCGGCGCATCGTATGTTCTATGTGCGGGTACGTTCTGCGCACGGGCGCGGCTGAAGCAGAGAAGAAACGCACCGGCCATCTCCGTCGCTCGAAAGGCGCATGCAAGAGTGCCAGCGGCGGGGCTGCGTGGCTCCGGCAGAAAACTCGTACTTTAACCGGCCGGGCGTGGTTGCCCGCGGTCGCGCGCGCCGTATCTTCAGGAGAGATCAGCAGATGGCTCACTCCTGCGTACGTGTTGCGCCGTCATCGCTGAGTGTGCGTTGAAGCCGTAGACCGCAAGAAGGTCACTTCCCTCGTTGTAACGACTGCGTTTTTTTTCTTTAGCCACCGTTTCGTTGGGTTACGCCAGGTCACACACTAAAGGAGTGAGCGACTAGTCTTACTTCGTATAACGTTCCAATTTGTTGCTATCGCATTCATTACTTCGCCTTCATGGCGAAACTGCCTCATTTTTTTTCGCCTTTTCTTGTTCGCGCGAGAATCAGCCTCCGCTTACGACTGAGCACATGTTATTTATCACCGGTGGTTTTCCCGTTTGTTTGACTCCGTGGCCCCTGATACAATTTTGTCCACGACTGGAGGAAGAAAGAACGTCCGTCGTGTTCTACAGTGCGATTTTTCTTTTATATCTCTCTCTCCTTTCAGCGCGTGCAGAATCCATCCGCTTTGTTTTGTTGAAAGAAAAGGAAGAAAGAAGAGGAATCAGTCGATATTCAGTGGACTCGATCCATCACGGCCTACCAAGGAAAATAAAAAAAATAAATAAACAGAAAGAAAAAGGAAGGAAGCTCCCCGGCTCGGAAGAAGATTGAAAAACGGTGCTTTCCACTGTTCCCACAGCATACAACACTTCTGGTCGATGAAAATACGGCGAGATAGGACAGAGCAAAGGACAAAAAGGAGGAAATACTTTCAGAGGAGGGGGGGGGGGGAGTCACACGACTCCACGCTACGGGTTGGAACCAGCGGCAACGCCAGCACCAGCAGCGGCGCAGACAATCGTAACGACAACAAGAAATTTCTCGACTGCACCTCCCAACCGACTCGCCTCTCCTGCTCCTGCTCCCAAACCATGTAGTTTCTTTCTTGCTGCGCAAAGCATTGTTTGTGCAACCAACCGACCTGGCAGACCAACCGGAGGACAGGTCGCGATTGTTTTCCCACTGCCGTGCGTCGGAAACGCGGAAAAAGTCACCGACAGCAGCGGCAGTTTGAGTGTTTATTTTATGCGCACGTTTTGTCTTCGAAGGATAGATGTGTTTATTTCGCGTAGTCTCGGAACGAAGACGAAAGCGTTTGGGGTGGTCTTGCTCGAAAACGGTTTTTCCTCCTACTGCCCCGGTCGCGACTGTGGTGGAACGCCATAAGGTGTATCTTCCGGTGAACGAACGCTTCGCTTATATGGGACAGCCAGACGGTGACCGAAGTGCCGGAAATCAATCACCGCGTTGAGCTCGCGGCCCGACGGCTGGAATGCGAATGTCGCGCGGAGAGGTGACAAAAAATGCGCCACCAAGGCTCACGAGGTTATACTGCTTTTCCGCTTCGTTTCTTCTTGTATTTTTTTTTCTTCGTATTTTCATTTGTTCTGCCCTCGCGAAGCACTCTTCCGCGGCCTCGCTCCTTCTCGAATAAAACGAAGGAGGGGTTGTTAGATCACGTGATTCATTTGCTTTCGCGGTAGATCGAGGGGAAAGACAGTGACGGATGTGTCTGGGACGACGCACGTGGGATGACTGCCTCGTTCCTTAGGTGGAATTCCGAGTTACTTGCTGTGTGGCTACTTGAAGTGCAGCGCATAGTAGTAACAAGGTTTCGTGTGAAAACTACTGAGCGCCGTTTTTGGAACCTGCGAGACACTTCCACAGTCAGTTGCTCCCTCACTCACCTCCCTCTCAGAAACAAGACAGATGAAACTCTTACTGTTATTGTACCCGACAAGTCCATGCTCATACTGTAAGTAATAACATGAAACAGCGTTTGTTTTTAGGACCACCGGAAGTGCGAGCATAGGTACGTCATAACCGGCGCCGTGTTCTGCATAAGTGAGACTTCACCTGTGCTTTCATTGGTTTCGTTATCTGCTGGCCTCACGTGGCTCTGGCTACCAATGTTTTTATCGTAAGGTTGGCCAAGCCTGTAACTGCAATGATTCGGATGAAACGCACGGAAGAAAGTCACTCCCACTTCGGAACTTCGCAAGTTATTACGCAATATTATTAGGCCGCCCACGAAGCAAGGCCGAATGATAAGAAAGTACAAGTTCACACGTCGAAAAAGGCTCAGAGAAAAGAAAATTGCGATCACGAACGAACTAGCGAACGTTCTAATTACGAAAGAGGACAAAAAGGAGGAGGACGCTGATAGCAATAGGCGAAACCTACAGCCCTGTAGGAAAGGCTCCGGCAATTTCTCCGGAGCGCTAGTGTTTCCTCACGCATTAGGCAGCAATGAATCGAGATGTCCGGGCTTCGATATCTCGACGCTAGCAGGCTCATTCCTTCCCTACCCAGCGCCTCCGCGGAGTGTGTTACAGCCCACGGGATCAGAAGCAGGTGTTTGGGAGTAAAGTGCGCAACGCCGCATGTGTGCTCACGGTCAACAGCCATTCCTAGGAAGTGAGATGTAAGCTTGCCGTCAGGCTCCTGCCGTTTCCCGAGAGCTTGCGTCTCCTGAGCAGAATGTGCGACAGCCGGGGAAAGCTCCCTGGTGCCCCCGGATTAATCGGGATAAAAAAAGCACTGCGTAGGAATTATCCGCAAGGTTTCGCTGTGTACCTACCTTCGCCAAGGTAAATGTAACTATAATATCTTCTTAAATCGTCGCACAAGCGATGGGTATTAAAAAAGGGAAGAGATAGGAAATGTCTGCAGGCAGAACGCCCTGTCTTCGATGTGTACAGTGAAATGAATAGAGATTGTATGTGGTACACAGCGTTCTCGCACAGCTGGTTATTTTAGCACAGCTAGGTAATCTTCACTTGTTTGTTTTCAGATAACCTACATTGAGAACCCGACCGACCCACAATAGCAAAAAGTTTCTGCTCTGCGATTCGTAAGATGAAAGTAGAACAAATCCAGATGTTGGACGTATTGGTAACGACGTGGCTGAAAGGATTCCGACTTCGCCCCTGTACCCACTGCCCCTTAATACGAAAGTTCGAGGACTTATAGAGTCTACATACAGTAAAACCTCGGTGATACGATTACAGCTCATACGAATTTCCGGGTGATACGAAATTTTTGTTGGTCCCGGCCAAGGCCCATTGGCCTACACTGCAATGGAGTACGGTTGTTGCGAACCGATTTTCACCCAGCGACGTTTGATACGAACGTACGCTACCGTCCAGGTACGAAGAGGTGCTGCCCACGCTGTTGCGGAAGACGCGCCAAGCATGCGCGAACGCGGGAACGCAAGCGTGGGCATGCGTGCCGCACCGCAAAATTGTCGGAATCACGGTGCACGAAAAACACTTTTCTTAAGGCCGTTTCACATGACACAAAAAGTAGCGATTTTCAGGCTGCGAATTCGCTCGCAGCGAAAAAAATGACCGTTCGCTCCCACCGCAGCGGTCAGCGGCGAGCGACCAACATGTTGGAAATTTTTCGCTCTGTTCGCCGCGGCAGAGCGATTTTTCGGTCTGAACTTTTCGAAATAGCACCGGCTCGGCCGAGCCGTCGAAATTGCGTCAACGAGTTTGTTTTGGTTGTGGCCGTTGTTGCGTATTCCCAAGTGAATTTAGATTGTAAAGTGTTTTTAAATGACAAGACAGGCGTGCTCTTCGCTACCAGTGATGAAAAGTTAAGAATATCATAACGGCCAGATTGTTAATTACATTCAAAATTTATGCAGTGTCTGCCACGAACAACGGCAGCAAGCAACATTGCACGCCGCGCCAGTCGCAGAGCGAAAATCGCAGACCATTCGCTGTCCATGTGAAACGAAACCGCCATTAGCGGCGGTTGCGAACAGAGCGAATAGAGCGAACCGAGCGATTTTCTCCGCTGCAATCGCGGCATGTGAAACAGCCTTTACGGTCAGAATAAACCTTCAGAGACGCCTCACGGCCTCCGATATTGTGTGCGCGAATCTTTGAGGCTCTTATGTGCCTCCGCGTGCCTTCGCGTTTAGATTACAAAGGACATTAGCACCATAATTTTTTTTTCTAACGCGCCGACGCGGACTGCTGTCGTACTGTGTTTACGCGTGCCTGCCTCGAGCATCAGACATCCTATGAAAGGTGGACGAGGACCGAAAAAGCACGGTTGCTCATAGGCACCGTTCAGTCGAGTTTGCCATTCTGACTGCAGCGCCAGAATACATAGCCTAGCGGATAAAAAAAAGCAACCTTGAGACGGCCTCAATGAAATTGGAACGCGACGCGCGCGTTTCGCGCCCTGCATCTGTCGGCGCATTGTGGCCGGGATACATGGGGGACGCGAGCACGCGTCTATTTTGTGCGTGCCCCTAACGGTGAATGTCGAAGACTTTGAGACGGGGCAGTGTGAGCAACGCAGCTCCATCTGGTCAGTGTGCGGTGCCTATAGGAATCGGAATAACACGAAAGTAAAACGAGCCCTAACAGAAGTAACTGAATGTTACTGTACATTGATATAAGAGAGTTTGCACAATCTATATTGATGTCTGGCAGCTATAGCACCGTTTAACGTGGATGCACCCACTTTGATGATTGCTGGTACATCCCCGTCCCGACGTCCAACGTCCATGTTAAATGAATAAACAAACCCTTGTGGTAGCTGTAGTAGTTAACGGTGAAAGCGTAATCAGAGAACGAGGTGTGATAGCCAGAAGAGCGTCGCATATTGGACGCAGAACTTGGTCGCCATCCCGCGGCATGTTAAAATGTGATTGAACACACGTTTGTATCCTGCACCAGCGAAGGGAATCTCGAAAACGAAGGAGCGCGTCCTGCGGCGCCTACAGACAAACACGTTGCCATGTCCAGCGGTACTAAAACATTACGACCTAAAATTAAGTGGGCAGTGCCAGTGCTGTGGTGCAGTGGCCGACACTTACCATATGGTCTGGGCCTGCCAACTCAACCCAAAATTAACCCCAATCCCCAAACCCACCAAACAGGACTGGGAGGCGACCCTGCTCAAATGCTCAGGACTAGAGGAACAGCGAACTCTGGTCCAGCGGGCTCGGGCGGCGGCTTCGACTAATGACGTCCCGGACTAGGGATGTCGACCAGCCTGGTGGGAATAAGGGGCATCACCTACATCAATAAAGGTTCCTCGCTCTTTCTCACGGCCGGACTAGAGGGAAACGCAAAGCGCGTCGTGCCGCCCCGGTAGCCCGGCCGCGATTTTTCTCGGGGCGAGCGCGTGAGCATGGAACGCGGTGTTACAGCCAGGTGGGGCAGGCGCGCGTCGCAGTGCTATTTTTGGTTTGTATTAGCACGATGCTTAGCGAGGCCGACGCTTTTACGACGCTTCGGCAAAGGTCGCCACCTCGCGATGTGTTAAGGCATTGACAAAATTCAACTTCTATTGAAAACGCGCCGTATGTGACGGACGCGTAACGCGTTGCAGGTGCTAGTCGCGGAGGCCACAGCAATGACGAATTACTTTACCTTACTACTCCTAGAGGTCAACACCACCCAGCCGACCGGGAGAGTGGTATATATAAAAGGCCTGTTCGTAAAGCCTCCTGAGTCTGTGACCGTGGCGCAGTGGATAGCGTGCCCGGCATCTGTTGTTGCGGACCGAGCGGACGTGGGTTCGTTGACGGTACCTTTTAGGGGCGAAGCTCCTTAAGGCGGCACCCGTTTGTCCCTCGTAGTCGTAGTCGTAGTAGTCGTAGTGTGTAACCAGTCTTACGCTTTGACCTCCAAGGTGGTGCCGGTGGGAGATTTTTCCTGTGCGTTGTTGAACAATAAAAAATTCGCAGCGTGCGCGTTAACTAAAAGCCGAATTCTTCTGTCTCTCATTCCGCATTAGCAGCCATTGGCATGTTCCAGTAGGAAACGTTAGTAGAAGTAGAAGTGTAAGTGTTAGCTAAAAGCCGACTTCTTCTGTCTCTCATTCCCAGTAGCAGCCATTGTTTACCTCCAAGGTAGTGCCTGGTGAGATTTCTCCTGTGCGTGATTAAACAATAAAAATTTTGCTCAAAACGCCGTTGATTGATGAAATAAACCAACGAAAGACGCCAGATGTTTTGTAAAAGCAAAACGAAAGAACGCCAGATGTTTCTAAAGCAAAACGAAAAGACGCCAGCTGCTTAACGAAAGACGCCAGATGTTTTCTAAAGCAATGGTTTTCTAAACAATGAAAATTCACAGCGTAATTGTAAAATTAAAGTGAGCTGCAAGTCGTCATAACTCATCGAACCTTTAGTATAAACGTGCCCGATCTCACGTCGGTGATGATGTACTGGGCAGAATTCACGGAAGATTCACGGTTTACCGATGAACCTCCGCAGCTTCGCCCACTCATCATCATTCACTCCGTGGATATGCTGTGATTTTTTTTTCTTTGCCATCTGATTGTGCATACTTTTTCGACGTCATTTCCGTGACGGAAATACGTCACTGAAGTCTTGGTGGACCCCGGCATAAAACACTTTCGTGTTAAAAAGGCGAGGACGGTCTTGGCGAATGAGTCAGGCCTCACGACGTCAACATGCGCAACCGTTCAGGTCGCACTTGCGCGGGCACGGCCGTAAATATCCCAAAAAATATCCCCAACAGCTCCGCAATAACAAAATCATAACACGGGACAGCGTTTTTGTAATTTTGTGGCCTTGATACATCGCGTCAAAGCGCTTCATTTTGTTACTTTCGCTGCAGTACTCTGGTGTCATGCAAAAAAGCATACTAAAATTTGGAAGGGGTTACTGCTGTCGCGGGTGACAACTCACCTGTTCACTATAAACACGCGCGTACGGGCCGTATATTTACAAGTGCTGGTATGATTTCCGACATCTAAAAACTTAACTGACAATCTCTCAGGGTTGTTGCTGACGTTGCTGCAGCCCTGAAAAACAATAAATGAAAACGTACGCCAGCTTTCATTTGCCGCATGCTAATTTTCCATGCTTTCTGGTAATACGAATTTCGGATGATTAATTTCGGATTTCGGATAATACGAATTTCGGATGGGTAATACGAATTTCGGACTGTATTTCATGACATATTTGCAGCTTTTCTTTAAACTTTCTTGGAGCGTTTTATCTACACTCAGTTGGTTACAACATCAATATCTTGAAGCCATCTTTTATAGGTTGCGATTAAATGTGAGAGTTATCCGTCACGGAATCCCTCACTTCTATCATTCTTCTCTTAATAGTATCTCTAGAGACACACAGCAAAGATGAACACCTCTGGGGTATCAGCACAATGCAGTTCCCCTAAGACATAGGCCGAAGTAAGCTTCAATAACAATGAAAACTATACAGAAAGGCGAAACAAACGTCAAAACGCCAGATTTAAATCTTCTAGATGGAGTGAAAGGAGCGCAGCGTTGCGCACAGGGTTCAGAATGAAGGGTTCATGAGATTTTGTCCGGATGTCACATCTTTTGAACTGATGCTCTGTTCAGGGAACTCTAAACGGATCATTGACATAAAGACTGCAAAAATCGCCAAAATTGCGCTATCCTTGTTTTCTTAGAAAGTCAAGGAGGCTAGACTTATAGTTTTAGGGCGATACACAGGGAGCTTGAAAGGACAAGGCGAATCTAGAACCGTAGCTGCGGAAGGAAGGAGCTCACTTAAGTCGCGGTATAGCTCGGGCAGCGCGATTTGAAGCCAGTGGCCAACGTCGATCTCGCAGCGTCAGCGTCGCCGGTATACCTTCTATGCCGCCGTCTGTCGAGCGTTGTCTTCGTCAAAGAACGTCGCTGGGCCGAAAGTATTTGAGGAAGTAAAACCTCCATAGACCTCCACGCTCTTTTCGAGGGGCTGCGCCCGACTTGATTCCTCACTTTTTGAACAGTTCAGGCAAGCGGCTGAAGTGCGTTCAACGTCGCGCTCGCATCGCTCCGTGTTCATCTCGGCACGAGAGGACCAAACTGGCGGAAGGGGGCGAGGTGGGCGTCGAGCCCTTTCGGGGCCTGTTAGAAAGACCAAGCTGCTGTAGAACCGTGAATTCTTCGTGGAGTCTGCTTTCCCTCGGACCTCTGCACCTCCGTTTAGTTCAAGTCTCGGCGGCGTCAGTGCACGGTTGACTTGAGCGAAACTCCCGGACGGAGTCGTGTTTTCGTCGCCGCTCGAACGCCCTCTTGTGTCCGGCCTTCTTCTTTTTTTCCTTCTTTCGCTTTCTCTCTCCCTCTTTAGCTTCGTATAACTGTTACCTTAAGACAGGCCCGGTACACCTACGTTCACTCTCTTTTTCTGCAAAATATGGAACAATAACTTGAAAACACATGAGAATGGTGGGAAGGATTTAAATAAACTCGGTGTTATTACGATACACAATGAAGACAGGGCAGGAAAGAAAATGGGGAACTGCCAGGTTTTCCGGCCTTATGACGAAGCTCCGAGGTGGCGGCAGCCGCCAGACAAGCTCGACGTCGCGTTGAGTTTAGAAGGGGTGGGGGGAGTAAAAGGCGTCCAGGCGGAAGTAAGGAGCCACCACTTCCGCCCAAGAGAGCGAGCACGACGCAGCCTTCCCACGTCCTTCCTCTTCGCGGGGCTCCCGCCCGGCCGCACATTCCGGTCTTTCGCGCCCACTCCCTTTCACCGACGCCTCCTTCGCCCCCCTCCCCTCCCCCCGCCCGCCTTCTCCTCCAGCAGTCTTTCTCGCCATCCTTAACATCGCCTTCAAACACCCACATGATTTAACGTCGTTCTTTCGGTCTCCGATCTAAAAAGCTCGCCTTTCCTTCAGTATACCAGCTCCTCGAGCTGTTGTCCCAACCCTTCGATATAGCGTCAACTTGGCTTTGTCTTGTTATGATGACGTCCTCGTAAGAAAAGGCGGCGAAGTGCGGAGCCAGCGGGATAGAGGCGAGAAGGGAAGGCGAGAGGGAAAGAGTAAGAAGGGCACGCCGTGCTACGCCAGCCGCGCGCAATGGCGCCAGCGCGTCGAGCGAGGGTAATTAATTGGTCGGGGGCCTGCCAAATTATTTACGCTCTAAACGAGCCTGGGAGCAAATAAGCGCCTGTTTCCTTCAAGGGAAGAGAAAAAAAAAAGGGGGGGGGGGCAACGAACATAAAATAAAATGAACGAAGCGTTGGTCTCGTTCGTCGCGAGACTGCGCCAATTTCTGGCCGAGTGGCGCAAAATGTACCGTTTGCTTCGTTGTTGTTCGTCCTTTTTTTGTTTTACTTACGCACGATAGATTTTTTGTATATGTCTGCGACCGTCAACCGCGCCAGCGAATCTGTCTTCGTGACGTTGCTCGGCTGGCATACGTGTCGACTTTTGGTTTGCGGCCGGGTGACGCTAATTAAAGGAGCGTTTTGGGATGTGCCACCCTGTTTCCTTTCGTGTCAGTGCCTTTCTTTCGTTGATTTTTGCGCATCTGCTATTGAGGAGCCGCAGTGAGGAGCTTTCTTACCTTTAGACGTAGAAGGATTGTGACTCTACGCGTAAGCTATATATACTGTGGGACAAAAGCGTGCTGGGGCACCTGGTTCGCCTGATTATATACGGGCTGTCAAGCTCTAACTGCTTAGGTTCATTAATTAAGAATAGACGTAGACGCTTAAAGCTATGCGCGTCACTACGTCTACCTCCATAGGGGTGTTTCTCTGACTCCGTTCCCACTGCAGCTGTTGAACTGGCTCGCAATCCCGCAAGTTCCTCGCCTACAACATAAACGTGCTCCTGTCTGTACTTAGAGGTCGACTGAACGAATAGAAGCCCCGATGTCAATTCGAAATGGGAAGAAAACAGTGCACCTCTGGAACATAGCCGACAACGCGTTCTCTTTGTATTAGCCTGCGTAAACGGTTCAACGCTCAATAAAAATCTCGTGCAAGAAAATGGAATCAATTCTTTCTTCGAAATCTTGATTTTGCCAGTGGGCAGCGCATATAAATAAAAGAAATATGTTGGTTACTTGAACAAACTCGTGCTCCTCAGAACCAAATGATATTGCCTCCTTTTGTTTTCAGTCTTAAGTTTTGGTGATGTCATGTCCCACTGAAATGGGGAACTGCGTAATTGCTATAAATATCCAGCACAGTGTTGTATCGTTTTGTCTGTCCTTTTGCTTGCTTTAGATACGACAGTGCTGTTTAGTGACCATCGATAAAATTTGGTACAAGTGCGTCTTTCCTCGTAATGTTTGCGATAAATAAGAAGGTTAGCAGAACAAAATCTGTTAACATAATTAGCGTAAAGAAATGCCTGCGCATAGTTTGTATTACAAGTTCATGTTAGAAGGTTGTACACATTGAGACAGACCAGTGCAATGGATTTTGTTTTGGGAATGAAATATTTACGATTATCTAAAGAACCAAAAGGATTCGAAAAATGTCGCAGTTAGCTGTTTTTTGTATTGTACTTGTATGTGAACATCAAATATTTTTTTCCCCTGTATAACTCGTTAAAAGCAAGCTAGAAGAGCTGGAAAAGAAGTACTGCTTTTTTTGTTTTTTCAGACGGTTCCTTCATGTAATTAGATTTCTGGCAGGCAACGTCCCAAGAATAAGATATTCGCGGCAGCATAACACGTTATAACAATCACGCAGCTTGCTAATATTTCCGCGTATACCATGCGTCACGCGTCAGCGGAGCTTGGCGCGTGAAAGAAACAAAAATGCTGAACGCAATGACGGAACCGTTAAGACACGCGAACTGATTAATGCGCTCAAGTCGCGCGTGATGTAATTGTAACCACCGTGAAAATTGCTGCTTCTCAGCGTCCTAGGAATAATAGGAGCAGAAAGATGACGAAAAAGAAGAGAGACACGGTGAAAAAATGAAAAGACTCCTTCCTGTCGGCTTCTTTCTTTAGGTTTAGAAACTGTCGATATTTCTTCGGCGCAGGAACGCACCGAAGAAATATCGACAAGCAAAAAAAGAATGTTCACTTCATTGTCTTAAACAAAAGTGCCGTAGCCGTGCTTATAACTTGGACATTGTTCTCCTCCAAGTTTCTTTTTTTTTTCCTCTGCTCGAAGCATGTAAAATATTCTGATCACTGCCACACAGAGGCTGCAAGAATTTGCCGCTAAGCCACTTCTTCTCTCTCTCTCTTTTTGCAGTAGAAAATAAAGAAAGCAAATATCTTACGAGCGAGTGATCTGGAATCGTTTGAATATGATTTTGATTTCGTGGGTCCTGGCGTACAGAAAACGTTTTGAGTTGTTTTTTTTTTCGAAATGTTCTCACCGGACGTCCTAATCGAAATCTCGTTTTCTTTTCTTCATCGCGCGCGCGTTCCTGGAAAAAAAAAGAAAACTGAGGTAGGAAAAATAAAACAAAGAAACTTGTCTGACTTAGACAACTTGTCGTCTTAGAGACTTATTTTTACTTCATATATCAATGTTCATCGCAAGATGGGTTTCCTGGGGCAGGCAGCCAACTTTCAATAACATAACCGCTTTAAAACCAAGAAATAACTGCAAGAGAATGGATGAATTGCAATAGAATGGCTGAATTTTGTTGTACACGCTTCGTTGAGCTTCGGCGTCCCTGTAATATCTTCCCCCGGTGTCACTTATGAGTCAGGAAGAAGTTAACCAGTATTGCTTTATTTTATGCGTGTAAGACATTGGGGCGCTCACTTTCTCCAGTTTATCGGACTAGTGGTCTACGACTTGATCAGCAAGATAATTAATTCATTAATCAGAGAGGAGGCTGTGCAGTAAATGTAATACTGGCCGTTCAAGTTCCATCGTACGTTGAAAAATACCAATCGTAGCGGAGAAGGAAAGAATTCCAATGCCAGTGTAGGAAATACAGAAGTTCCCGAGACAGCGAGACACGGTGGGAGTAATTGTTGATACAAAAGAATAGAAAGAAGAAACAATCATTATTTCAACAACGAACGCTGTACTTTAAAAGCACGCATCTCGCCTTGCTGTGATCATTCCGAGCACTAGTGCATAGTCAACATCCAGTTGTGTTTCATGAATCCTTGCGTACAGCTTCGGCGTTTCACTGCGGCCACTGCGCGGTTCCATATAGCTCAGTGCGGTCACTTAGAGGGCGTCATACTTACAAGAAAAAGATAGATAGATAGATAGATAGATAGATAGATAGATAGATAGATAGATAGATAGATAGATAGATAGATAGATAGATAGATAGATAGATAGATAGATAGATAGATAGATAGATAGATAGATAGATAGATAGATAGATAGATAGATAGATAGATAGATAGATAGATAGATAGATAGATAGATAGATAGATAGATAGATAGATAGATAGATAGATAGATAGATAGATAGATAGATAGATAGATAGATAGATAGATAGATAGATAGATAGATAGATAGATCAACCAGAGCTAAATTTCAGGCGACACAAAGGAGCGAAACTGTGATGCCAGCCACTTGAAATCCAAGTAAGGACCATCGAACAGGTCCTCAAAGGCGGGCGCTGCCCCCACTGCTCGTTATACGAACTCCAGCGGTTATCTCATTCCTTCTGAAAGACTGTGCGCACCCCTTGTCTCCTACACAACAATCAAGGCGCAAGGGGTCATGGGGAAGGGGTGGGGGGAACTGCCTCCTCCTTTCCTACGCACGCAAGGGTCAAGGGGGCGAGAGGCAAGAGAGAGGTCTTTGAACGCTCCAAAGAGTCGCGTGGTCACTCCGTGACGTCACTGTCTCCGACCCGCTACCTTCCCAAGTTCCTACTTCGAGGCTGAGAGGAGTGATTCGAGACGGAGCCGGGCCCGATTGGCTGTTAACGAGCGAGAATGCGAGCCGCGTCAGCGTCGTAAAGCGATCCGATCTGTCTCGAATGCCTCCCCCGCTGACGACGTGAGCGCACTGCAAAGCGGAAGTACGCCAACTTCCAGAGGATGCCATTTTCCGGTGCGTTTGGCTCGACCTCGACGCCCTTCTATATCTCTCTCTCTCTCTCTCCATCCATCCATCCTCGCCCATAGGCACACGTCTTCCACGCTTTCTCGCTGGAACAGATTTAGTGGTGGGAACCCGATGCGACCGTCGCTGCGTGTCTCCCTACTCCTGCGCTTCCGGCGAGAGCCTAGCTCTAGCTTCCGGAAAAACTCGTACCGGAAGGGCACGATTTCTTTTTTTTTTGACGCGAGTGTTTAGTATGTCGTGAGACCGAGATGGAAACAATTCTCGCTCTCTTGTTTTCCGAGATAGCGGTGTCCCGTTGTGCGAGAGTTGCCGCGTAAAAGTGTCATCCGACATTTACTGCGCGCTTCGGGGCCGAAATAGTCAGGCTCTACAAGTCCCTGTGGCTGAACTGTCATGACGGCTGTACGTGCGCACAATTCAACCGCTTGGGAAAAATTAAGAAAAGCGGCGCGGTCGTACAACAGAGTTGGATGTTCGGAAACCAACTATGTTCAGAGATATAGCTGGCCTTTCATATTGCCCCGTTAAAAAAAAAAAAGAATAGAGAGGAGGCCAAGCGTACTGCAAAGTTCCGCATTGATATGCCACAGAGTTAGTAGTTTGAAGAAAGTTGTAGCGGTAATGGATTGCTTGGGATGACATTGTCACCGGAACTGCAAGAGCGCGTGCACGTACGCGTGCAGCACCATTCTTTAAAACACCAGTTCTAAAGCTACCTTTAAATACAAGGATAACACACATATCAGTCTGTATGCGGCTTTGGAAATGCATGCGCGAAGTGTTGCATTGCAGACACTGCAAATAAGTAAGTTGAAAGCTTGAATAAATGTCACTAGGCAGGCCAATCTGGTAACGTTGAAATGACATGTGTAGAAAGTTGTACGAAGGAATAAGAGGAAGCTAATAAAAAAGAGGTGATCCAGGGGTCAGGACGTTTCGCTTCTCTCTGTTAAATTACGTACATTAGATACAATGCGTACATGTCCTTGCACTGTGCCCTGCTATAACCGCGACCATTACGACTAACGCCAAAGCCACCTCTGTCATTACGTCCACCTTCTTTCCTCTCCTCATGGAGTATAATTGATCGACCTTGTCCGTTCCGGCACTGTAAAGAGGCACGTAATACACATTGTCCGCCGGCGCTCACACTTTTCATTCATTGACGTTTTTTTTTACGTGACATGAGATAGTCATAACGAAACACGCCCTATATTTGAGAGAAAAGAACTAACGTGAACGCATGTATGAATGCATGTATGAATGCTTACGCCTATCCTCGTCTGTGTTGGAAGAGTAAGTGGGGGGGGGGGGTGCCCTCGAATGTGCCATCACGGGCCACACGCACACTGCGCTCTTGCGGACAGTCGCACCATTACGTTATGCCGGGTTGCAGCCGCGCACGCAGCTAGAAGTTAGCTCGCTTACAACGCGTATTAGTATTGGGACGCAGTATATGTGGTTGTAGTTCACGGCACCTTTGTTGATACTCCATGTTGCGGATAAGAAAACTTGCGAAAATTACACTTCCCGAGTTTCTAGTTTTTCGAACTGTTCCTCCTTTTCTTCTTCTGATGATAAGAGCCGGGATATGAACTTCTTTCCTGTTTTAAAGTTAATTAAAGAAAAAACAAGTTTAAAACTGATTTCGACAAACGGAACGGGTTCGCCCGTCCCAGGATTGCGGTGCTGCCGGGTAGCTGCCTAACGTACCACAAAACCATCGAACTCTCCCTAAAAGGTGTATCCCGTAAGATTTCTTAGTATCCTCTGCCGTAGTAAATGATAACATAAAGTCGTAAGTGGCCTATAATGAAGCGAAGGAAAGTGGAAGTTTTAAGGGCTCGTTTTTCTTTGTTATACACAATATTAATGAGCACTAACAGACAATATTGCCAAGGAAAGTATAGGGGACGTTATTAGTAGTAAATGTCATTTAAATGTGAAGAAAGAAAAGTGGACGAAAAGATAGCTTGCCGCGGGCAGGGACCGAACCTGCGACCTTCGAATAACGCGTCCGGTGCTCTACCAACTGAGCTACCGCGGCGGCCATCCCCCCGTCCACCTTATGTGGTATATATGTGTATTTAAACGTGGGAGCGTCAGTCAGCGCCGCCAGTAGCCATGACGGCGAGTGTGGAACACACTCGCCGTCATGATGAAATGAAGAACACGCAAATTTACCAATCAGCCCTCAACCTCTTGAGTTTGCTTTGCCGCACTAAGACTATTAGTGGGGCAAAGCGCGCTTTGAAGCGCAGTAAAACGTCATTTTCACAAGAACCTCGTTTTGCCACATATTACTTCGAGCACGCTTGCAAGGGTAAGTGCAGTGCTTTGTCGATAAGACACCTGAGGGTGAAGAGATTGTTCTTTATCATTTGAAAACACATAGCCGCAGCGAAAAATCTGCAAATACAGTGTGTAATGTGACACAAAAGTGAAGCTGGCAAAGCAAATCAAGAAAATGTCGCTTATGAATAGAACGCAGAGCAGACGGGATGTCAGAAGGCAGCATTCAACCAAGTAAGCGGATAGCGCTATCGTTAAATAGCAATGATTTTAATATAAACTATCAGATTTAACGTATTAAAGAAATTCGAGGCGTTTGGGGTAAGTCAACGTACCCAAGCGCCATATCTGCATTAACGTCAGGGTATATGTCAAGTTATTCATCCACACGGTGTTGGATTCACATTAAAGACCTCTTTCTGGGACATAGACGATGACTCTGAGCTTAGAATTACGGCGTCCATGGTAGCCCACAGTTCTTGCCTTAAAGAACACGCCACATGAGTCGCTAATTATAAAACTTAAGTGCTTCTTAAGGGTCATGCGATGTATTACGTGCGTTCTTTCTGTGTGTTGTCATTAAACTGTCATTTTGTCATTTTTTGCAGCTGTCCTAGGCAACTGGGAAGAATGGTGGACCTATGACGGAATCTCAGGTAAGATGGAACGTTTTACGCTCATTCTCATCAAATTTTGACTCACCTGAATATCATAAATGTACAAACAGAACTTTTAAGCTTGTTCACATTCAGTGATTCTGAAGTACTTCGCGCAACAGCTGCAGAGATTACGGTCTCGATCTATCACGTCCGCTGATATTGCTTTAAATTCCTGCCTATTCGCTGTGGCAGTAGAAGGGTTGGGTGTTCTTTAATTAAACGCACTGCGCACAGGCGTCATATCATGCTAAAGTTAAATCATACCCGAATGTGAAAAACTTAAAATATGGGCCCACTAGTTGCATACTATAATCTATGATACACATGTTGGCCAGTCTGAGTTAAGCCTTGAGCCTCGAACATTTTGATACGCCAGATAACAACACGGTTTTCTTTCTCTTGCTCACTGAAAGTGATCTTGCTTGCTGTCGCACCACTACTGGAAGATTACGAATCAATCAATCAATCAATCAATCAGTCAATCAATCAATCAATCAATCAGTCAATCAATCAATCAATCAATCAATCAATCAATCAATCAATCAATCAATCAATCAATCAATCAATCAATCAATCAAAAGCTACTTCATTATTATTGAGCTTAGTTTTCTTCAAGTGGATAGCGCGCTCCTTTCTTGAATTGTTCACGTTTTTGCAGTCACATGCCTCTCTTCTCAGAACGCCATACCAAATACATGCACTCGATTTGTGTCTGTGTCATTTTAAATGTTGTTTCTAGGTGAGCAAATTTACTATTGTATTCAGTTATCTGAACGACTGAAAAACATCGCTAGCTGTATGTGAAAACCCTTCTTTTTTGTTTGTTCAACGAAATAAAAAGACGACGTTTAAGAAGCTTTAGCGACAACACAGTTTGTTTCTAAGGTTCACGGTCAGGCGTGAGGAGCAAAAAAGCTGTTCGCAATACAAAATATATTCATATCTTGGAAATACAAATACAACATTCTTGATTTTATATTCCAAATACTAGACTACTGTCCCCTTCTCTATCTGTCGGTTTTTGTCCTTTTATAACAAAAAAAAATTGAAAGACCATAACTCGAGTTTGTGTAACGAAGTGAAATGTCTGTCTGGAAGTTATTTTTCTTAGTGAGGTTTTCGGGTAGACATAAAACTTCTCCGCTCTACGCCTCGATCTAGGAATTTTCGCATACGAATTAGGAAGAAACGGCCTGGAAAGTTAAGGACAAGCATCCAATACGCGAATGCTTACGATTCATGTAATATCCCATCATTTCTCACGCGTATAATCGGCAACGAGAGATACCGGTAGCCTGTTAGGACCGGGGCATTCGAGCAGCGTATTCGCGTATACTTAATTACAGCCGTTTGCGTAGCAAGGAAAGGGGAACCCCCATGAAGCCCGTCAAATTTGCATATTATGACTCGTTAGAACCGTTATAGCGTCCAGTCATCGCGATCGTGTAATACGCAATTAGGAATAACAAGAGCGTTGTGTGAATGCGCGCACAACGTATGCCAGTCTATCGCACAAATGCCTATCGCACTTTGGACGATGATAAAAGCGAAGCTTCGGCGATGAGTCACGCCGTGGTTACGGGTAGAGTCGTGCGCGCAATTGAACGGACAAGACGGAGATTCAGTCATCGCGTTCAAAGCGCATGCCATTCAGAATGACTGCGCAAATGGGACGGCGCGTACCATTCTCGTCAGTGAGAGGCTAGTAATTTTGCCATCGTCTTAGCGGCTCTATATGTCGTCGTTACCTCGCGCTGTGAAGCACCTTGAAGAGTCGCGCATTACCGTAGAGAGTCGAAGGGAAAGCAAATGTTCGCCTAACGCCCTTCCACGCACAGAAATATAAGCGACGAAGAAACGATACGACGCTAATATCCCGTATGGCAAAAAAAAAAAAAAAATTGAAGCGTTGATATATATTTTCTGTTCATGCAGGCGGGAAGATATCAGTCCCAATTAGCGTCTAGTATATATATATTTTTTTCTCTCTCTAACAATGAACGGGGCGCCAGAAAGGGTCTCATCCTCTTATGTCATCTTTTTCCCCAGTGTCACAACTGGGTATCCTGTCTCTTCGGATGTCTTATTAGCTCGTACGTAGATATCAGAAAAGAAAGAATCTTGGGAGAGTCCGATTTTTTCTCCCCGATTTTCTTCCTGAAGCTTCGCGCCCGGATAAAAAAACGAAAAAGCAAGAAAATAAAAAATGAACGCGACGAGTGCGCTCTATTCGATCGGCAAGCACACGCCAAATAATCAAAACAAGCAAATAAAAGAGGACGCAAGATGCAGGAAACAACTAACCGAACCAGTGTCTGGCTCGTACACTCAGACGTACGTACACACACAAAGTCGAAGCGGGTTGTGCAGGGTTCGGCTGGCTCGCCTGCCCTGCAGACAGACAACAGAAGCAAGGCGGTGCGTCCTGACTAAACGGTCCCGCGCGGCTGACTCCGACCGTCGGGGACGAGCGGAGGGGAGCGCTCGCTAATTGCAATTAGGACTGTGCCGGTATCGACAATTAGGCGGCGGAGATTGCTCTTTCCTTGCCATGCCGAGTGCTGCCGTGCAACGCAGCAGAGGAAGAGTCCTGCTGGCTGGCTTAAATGACTTCCGGTAGGAAGCGAGGGATCCCGGGTCGGATGGAGAAAGAGGAAAGACCCCCGATGATCTCGCGACGCTGTCTTTTTGCTTTCCGCTCTTGCATTCGCGTCTCGACGATTCTTGCCGTAGGCGCAAAAACATCGCCTCTTCTTGCCCTTTCAGCCCGCTCCCCTCGCCCTTTCGATGTTGTTAAGGAATGCTGTGGCTTCCAGGAACGTGCTCACAACGAGAGGTTGCCCTAACCGCTTCTACCGACTTCTTTCTTCTAATGTCTCTGAATGTATAGCTCCTGTAGTGTGGTTCGTCGCGTATAAGCTGTTCTTTTACATCGAAGCTGTATACAGTGTGGGCATTTATGGGGTACTTCGTCATCTGTACACGATCATCATCTCACGGGGTTCTTCGTCATCGTCGCTCGTGGGGACTCATCTTGAGATTGTTCTGTGCGTGATCGGTTCGCCACGTCTTCAGGGCCTATTAAAGGCGCGCTGACTGTTACGTCACAAATGGTAGAGCAGCTGGATGGCTGGGTGGGGTACGGGCTTTGGCGGACCGACAAAACGCCATGTAGAACAACTTTCGGTGCCCCTCGCCACCGCCGATGCCTCTTTCACAAATGTTGTGGACACTCAGCGGCGACACTTCCGTTGTCCCCCTTTGTCCCCTTTTGTCTCGTGACGTAGAGATCGCGCTAGTGTTGTTATAGGTAGTTGCCCATTGGGCTGGCGATGATACGGACGAGTGTCGTTCGCTCGGAGGAAAAACAGCGGAAATTGAAAGAGCGCCAGCGTGCACAGAGGCGCGAATGAGCACGAGCGTGACGTGACGCCGCTGACGCAGTAAGCCGTAGCCGTCCACCTTCACAGTAAAGAAAGGGCTCCGAACTTTTTCATAAGTGGCTTAACGCTGGTGCGTTTAGTAGCTGTATAAGTCGGGAGCTTGACAATCAAGCCCCGAATATAGCCGCATTTTCCAAAAATGCACTTTAAAAAATGATAGTTCTAAATACTCGTTCTCTTAAGAGCAAAATACGGATCTCAACAGTCTGCCTACACGTATGATTTCAGTTGTAGTCGTTCAGGTAACATCCTTATCTGTCAGACAAAAAAGGCGCCCTCGCGCATACGAATCGTTACTGTCTCGTTCCGCACACTCCTATAGTACGTAACATGGAGTTTAATTTTTGCACCACTGCTTCATACAACGCTGGGTACTGGTGTTCTGAACTCGCGATTTGAGTTTTCGTGCAAAGCTTGCACTTTATGACGGCAGTGGAAGAAAGGTCAAGAAAATGGCTTCATAATAATGATGGCACTTGAATAGTACAGTAATAAAGACAAGCTTTCGTGCTTATGCTTAGCAAAAGCTGGCTTGCTGTAGTGGACTACGCGTGCTTGCTTCACAGTAGTGCAAGGGCGCCGAATGTTTTCATAATTGGTTTAACAACGGTAGTTCTAAGGATCTGCATAACTCGACAGCTCAAAAATCAAGCCCCGAATATGACGATACTCCTCAGAAATGCCGTTCACGTCGGTTTCGCGCGCATTCGCGCTTATGTGTTTACGTTGGCGCTCCCTCAATTCCCGCTGTTATTCCTCCGAGCTGGCGACACGCGTCCGTCCCATATATCGAGTCCAACTGACGACTGCTGATTACAGCGCTAGAGCGATCTCCACGTCACGAGGCAAAAGGGCACAGCGATTGGTGGCAAGTGCCGCCGCCAGTATCGCGACGCTTGTGAAAGAGGCATCGGCGGTGGTGAGGGGCCCCTTTTTGAAGCAATGCGCTTTATTCACTTATTTTCTTGCGCCACCTTTATCGAGATCGCTATAGCAATGACAAACTCCTATTCCTCAGAAATTGAAACCAAATAAGCACAGGAACAAACGATAAGCGCTGAAATCATAAGCATATACACGTGTTCGCGGCGGGCCTAAACAACGTAGCATCCGCGAGTATTCGCTGATCCCGCTATGTTCAATTTATACACCAAAGTTGGTGACAGCAAGAAAGAAACCAGAGCTATATGCCCGTGCATTGCGCCACTTAGTGTATACAGCTGGTCGCCGTGAGCGACCGAAGTGGCGCGCGCCTACACACGACGTTGAACCGAAAGCCTCCATTACCTTCACGACGCGGCGACCATCAACGGGGTCGGCCTCGGTGTTCCTCTCGTTTCGCCACCGTGCCCCTTAGCGTTCTCCCATTCAGCACGTGGATGTTGTGGACCGGCTTCGATCTGCGAGCAGCCCTTTTCGTTCTTATTCGTTCGCGCCTACACCGCTTTCCGCACGCCGGCGGCATTCGTAGCCAGGCCGCCGCTCGATTGCGGTATTCATGGCGCGTTCCGACGCCGCCACGGGAATTATATATATATATGTATATATGTATATACTACGTCAGGCCGGAGGCCCGCTCTCCTTCCGCACTAGAGCCACGCGAACTACTGAGAGAGAGAGAGAGAGAGAGAGAGAGAGAGAGAGAGAGAGAGAGAGAGAGAACTCTTTTCATCTCGTTCACGCCACCTCACTCCCGGCAAGCGTAGAACGAGGGAGGCAAATGGGGACGGGGGGTGGTGGTGCTTTTGTTATGGTCGGGTATCGCGTGTCAACGGCGGAGAGGATGAGCGGCGAGTCCATTAAGTAGTTTCGGCGAGGTCGGTAGGTGTACTCGTAGTTCCCTTCCCTCTTTTTCGGTCATTCATAATTTGGCCCATCGCGAGTGTTCTCTCATACGTCCCCACTCTCCGCGGGATCGTGCAGCGATCGCGTCGTTGGCCATTGGCTTCTTCCTCGTTCATCGCCGGCGTAACGCTTATATGCACTCTTTCTTATATATAGCCGCTCGAGCGTAATTGATTATCGAGTTTACCGCAGACGACGTCTCTCGTACGCAGCGTTTTCTCGCTCACTCCCCCCCTCTTTTTTTTGGCCTTGGTGCTCAGCAGCTGAGCATGCGTGGCGCCTCCGTGTATAGTTGTGAGCACGCGAAGAAGCGAGTTAGATTGCGAAAACGTTGCCAAGAGCGGAGCAGCTAATGACTTGCATGGGTGCACTTGGCTTTCGTTCATCAAGCAGCACAGGCCTCGCACGGGCACTAAATCTGCTGCGTAGCAGGACTGCTTGCTCTCGAGTCTTTCTTTGTATTGTATCTGCGTGTGCTTATTGTCTGGACGCCTTTAACGTTGCATTTCTGTACCTTTTTCTCGTCAGTACTGCTGTGCAAAGCGTGTGCTCCAGAAATTTCGACCACCTGGTTTTCTTCAACGTGCGCTGACATTGCACAGTGCACAGGCCTCCATCATTTCGCCTCCATCGAGAATGCGACCGCCGCGGTCCGGATCGAACCGGCGACCTTCGGGTCGGCAGCCGAGCATTGTAACCGCGGCGGCCTTTCTGGCGCTCTAATTTATGCGGTACAATCGTATACCCTGCCACTCTGGCGGTTTAGAATAAGAATGACACAGAAAAAAGAAGTCTCAAGCTCGCTATGCCGAACAAAGCTGCTAGAGAGAGAGGATTTCGTGCAGTGGGCAGGGACGAGTGCCCGTACTTTTCTCGAAATGATTTGCACTTCCGGCTTTTGGTAAAGGGCGAGGAGAATCACGAAGATCTATCTTCGCCACAGTTTTGCAACAAAATGAGCCGAGGGAGTGGATCCCGAAAGACACGTCGAACTATAGTCTTCCTCGAAACCCCAGTATCTCCAAACGCTTCTCTTACTGGCCCGGCCCGAAGCATTCGGTAGCTTTGGAAGGTATAGCAGGAGACAATTGTCCCGGGCGTCTTATTTTTCTCCGCTTCTCCCAGTTCGATCACAATCTCGAGCAAACCCTCCCTTCTGTACAGTGCACACTTACCTAACTCCGGGAGTGGCTGCGGTCTGGAGGAGGGGTCTTCACTCGGGGCTATCGCCGCTGGAGCAGCGCAAATAAACGTTCCTTCCCAACAATCAGGCGGGCCCCGACCTGCCGACCGGCAGTATAAACATAGAAAAGGAGGAAAACAAAACTTAGATCGCGGACCGACAAACTCCCAGCGGGACGCAAACAATGCAGGCTTCCGATAAAAAAAAAAAAGCAGGGCGAATAAGCATCGGTAGCAGCCACGTAACAAGCTCAAGATGTTCTCCTGAGCGCTAGTGTAAGCCGCTGGTATACAGGCGAGCAGCGTGAGAAGAAAAGGAACTCGACGCTCGGAAGGGCTCTAGAAAGAGAAACGCGCACGCTTTTCTGCTGCCCCCTTTTACACGGCGGGGGAATATCGGAGGAGGAGTGCAAGAAATCGGTGATCAGGGCCCGACGAGTGGCGAGAAAGTGGAAGGGAGAAACACTGCGCCGCTGAATTCTCGAAACCGTACTGAAAGCGAACACTCGGCGGCAGCGATCATTGACTGAGGCACCGGCAATCGTGTTCGACAAAGGACCACCTTTGCCCCATCCCCTCCCTTACTAGCTCTCGTTCTTTCGTTTCGTGCTTTTCAGCATGATTTTCCTTAACTCGTCGCTCGAGTCTTTGTTTCATTTTTTTTTGCCCCGTTTGCTTCAGATCCGGTCGGCTACCCCTTTCTCTCGTACCTTTTCGCGTCCTCTCCCAACGATCGATCTTGTTTGTCCTTTTGTTTGTCCTTCCAACGCTCCTGGTGGTGGGAAGCTCTGTGTGCTTTTATTTTAAACGTTACTTTCGTATTGCGCGAATGTGTTCCGGAATTCTTTTCGGTGATCCACTTTCGGTTCCGATCGCCACTGAACGGTCGATCCGAAGCTGTATAGCACCAGAAAATTTTCGCCTTTTTTTTGTCTTTAGGAAACCTGTTTACTCGCAGTTCTGTCTTGTCGCGCAGCCCTCCGTTTCGTTTACGAGAGGATAACTCGAAAGTAGGAAACGCGGTGGAATGTTCGCCTGCGTGCCGGACATTATTGCGCGGGCTTCTCAGACTGCAGCGACTGAAACGATGTAGTCGCCTTTCGTGGCCTCTTCGCTGTAGCATGCCGACTTTGGACACTTCGCCACCACCTTAAGGTTTCCGTGACAAAGTTTCGCGATTTCGCGACATACCAGCTAAGTTAGGCTGATTGAGCAGTCACATTCTAATTCTTGTTTTATGGGCCCCTTCTTTTCACACTTCACTATCCTCCTCGTGAAACAAATGTCTTTCTTACGCTACCTACTGTTTTTACTTCAAATGCTCTTTCTAGTTTTCTTTATTTTTTTTTTTTTGGGGGGGGGGGGGAGATAGGGCTTGAAGGGTCAGGCACAAACGCATACTCGAACCAAACGCATACTCGAACCATAAACGCATACGTATACTCGAAGCTGATCTTCGCTCCGCTATTCGACGAAAGTTTAGGGCCTTCCTCGTCCTGTGTCACAGAAGAATTCCAGCCGCCTTGCTTCGCCACTAACTTACATGTGACCTTATTGAATAGCCCTGTTCCCACAACTGAACCATTCCGATTCCAATAGTTAGCGCGTGTACGAGCCAATCACGCAAGAAGACACAAAACACAAGTGATAACGCTTTCCTATGGTGTAGAGTGTATTTGTACAAGGTGCATTTGTACAGTGTGTACTCGTGTACGTCCATGTACAGTCGGCGTAAACAGTTTAGAGACCACTGGCTCTTAGAGAACTGGCTCTCATTTCCCAGCAATCTGTGACTGTATTCGGTCGAACTGCGCATTACATGTTGTTAGCGCATTTTAGAACAGGCCAGAAATCTAAATTTAAGGCTGCCTACCGAAGCAGTGGGAATATTTATCTTTTTCTTGTGTCTCGTGTTCCTTAAGCTTTCGGCACTGACTGTAAGCTACACAAAAGACACACACGCGCATACGATCGCTCACGAAGGTTTACGGTTTTGGCCTTCCACGACAAGTGTGGACTTGTGCATAGTTAAAGGGACACTAAAGGCAAATATTAAGTCGACGTTTATTGTTGCAATAGCGTTGCAAAAACCTCGTAGTGCTTGTTTCGTGGCACGGAAATGTTTATTTTGGAAGAAAATCACGCTTTAGTGGTCCGCACGGCGTTAGCGCACTTCAAATCACCCGCCTGAACAGACCTTCTCACGTAGCAGTTTCCGTGCCCAACGTTGCCCGCCTTTACTGCCCGGCCACCGAAGCTACGGTTTCTTGCGGAGCAGCGGCCATCAATCTTGCCAAATCGCAGCCACCGACCACATTGAAACGGTATGGTTCACTATAACGGAGCTTAGCTTGGCCAGATGCAGAAGAAGTAGAGTATCGACAGGGCGAAAATAGCGAGAGCCAAGCACACGCAGCAGTACGCGATACCGAAACTACCGCTGAGACACGCAGCTCGGCGAAAACGCAACTTTTGAACCACTCGCGCCGTACCCCATGGCAGCTTCAAGAGGTGATTTTTTCTACGCATCGAACAGAAACGAACAAGCAGCATTTTATTACGTCTTGTGATGCCCGGAAGGTTCTTTTTTTCATTGCAACTACTCTGATTAGTAGTGGTTAATTGTACTCGGCACTCTCTGATGTCATCGGGATCGCTTCCAAAGTGCCCCACTCGTGGCGCACGTCTTGTCCTTCATTTACCTTAATTTCTCGATTACTGGAGCACTGCTGTTGATACTATTGACGTTTTAGACGTTCTCACACATTGACCTCTCACTCTGACATAAATTGTGATTTGCCTTTAGTGTCCCTTTAAGACTCGACAGTACAACTTTATGAGTAAGTGCGTTGGTCCAAAAACGCCAGGCCTGCGCGGAAAGCGCAGCACAATCATAGCGAAAGCTGGAATAGCGGTATTTCTAGAGCCCGTTGCAAACTCTATTGTGGCTACTAATACAAGTACACTAGGAACGCACCCACTACGCCACAAATCATAATTTTTGTGAAGTTGGCAAGCACCCACGACGACATTATTCGTTATTCTGCGGAGAAGCGAGGTACCATCTGTAAGGCATTATGTTCACTTTGTTGATGCGACGGTTGATGACGATGAAGAATTATGGCTGAGCCCTTTGTAATAATGGGTTGGAGGCTTTAAATGACCCACTAGTTACGTAATTCGCAATGTGTGACGCCCGGTCGTTATTTAACTCTCCCACCACGCTTTATAACATACGGTAACGTGAGAAAGAGAGAGAGCGAGGGAATTAACTTTATTGAAACCCTGAGGAAATGGATTATGCGAGCCTTATGGGCTTCCTTGGCAACCAATAGAAGTGGGCTTGCCAGACCCACTACGCTGTAAATCATCATAATTTTTGTGAAGTAGGGCAGCAGCACTAGGCAGTTTTTCGTCAATCTGCGGCGAACCGTGGTACCCGCTAAACACCTGTAAGGCATTACGTGTACTTTGTTGATGCTCTGGCTGATGACGATGAAGAATTATGGCAGAGCCCTTTGTAATGGGTTGGAAGCATTCAACAACTCACTCGTTGCGCAATTCGCATTGTGTGACGCCTGGCTGTTATTGTACTCTTCTACCACACTACATTAGATATGTTAATATGGCTCCTTCCCAATATGAGGCCTGTATAGGGTATTTTTGCAAAGCAGTTTCAAGAACCGGCATGGATCTGATTTCTTTATTTCAGAAATCGGAACCATGCCGGTGCTTGAAACTGAGAAAAAAAAACGGCATGGCTCTGAGGTAGAATACTGGGCTCCCACGCAGAGGGTCCATGGGTTCGAAACTCGTTCCATCCAGGATATTTTTTCTTATTTCGTGTTTTTTGTTATTTCGCGCGATAGTGGTTACGGACACCGGCGGCGGCGGACAACTACGGCGCCAAAAACGGCCCTTATTGTGATCTCATAACAGCTTTCGCTGCAAAAGTGGCATGGTAGAACTTCGAATTAGAGTTTATGCGCTCCCGGGTTTGCTTTACTGTCAACCTCATGTGCCGCAAACACTGTGGCCGACCACAAGAGCACTAATAGCCAAGCACATACGAAACGCATCGCGTATGCACGCGCGCTGTACAATCCCATTACAAGCGCTAAAGCACGCTCGCGCATGCAAAGCGAGCAGTTAAAACACTGAAAGTCTGCGAGGCGAAATGCGTCGAGTCGTCACGAGTGAAATTCACTGACATCCATGCATAATGCAAGTGTTCCTCTGGTTTGGTCGTGTGCGCTCTAATCACATTTAATAGGCGACGAATTTTCCCCGGCCCAAAGCATCTAATTCCGGTGATTGTTCCCCCTGCAAGTGTGATTGATAGCCGTCTCTCTCGTTCCTAGCTATTTCGTCAGTTAAAGTATGCCTGCGACGCTGATTTTTTTTTTTTTTTCGTTTCCTATTCCACCGTCTCAATCGTCGCTCGACGTGCGATCAGCGATCGTGCTCATCACGCGACACCACACCTAACCCAATCCTTCACGTTTACGTTTACCGCGCGCGTGGGCTCCGGCAGAGCCAGGTGCTTAGACGCCTTGACGGAACAGATCCCCCCCCCCCCCCCCCCCGCACCACCCCTACAGGTCTCCACCCTGTTCTGACCTCTCGAATGCGTGCCGCGACCCGGAAGCCGAAGGTAAAGTAAGCGAAAGTAGCCAGCCGGAGGAGAGAAAGCGAAACAACGAAGGAGATGCTGGCGGAAGGAGAAGGATGAAAGAATAGAAGCAGCAGACGGTGAAACGGGCTTATCACCATGGGCGCGTCTCTCTTTGGGACGCTCACGCGCAGTATGGGGGTCTGGAGAGGGAAAAGGTGGTGCACCTTCTCTACTCCGCGCCGGTCTTGACAACAAAAGCGTGACTCCGCGAGATTGATGAGAACGTCGCGAGACCGCTCCCCCCTCTTCCCCCCCTCGGGGCACGCGACCCACACCACCGCTGTATAAACACTGCGGACCGCTTTCTTGCTCGATGGTGGAAGCTCCGAGCTAAGCGAGAGCGCGTTCTGGCGAGCGTATCGCGTGCCCACTGGTCGGGTGCGGTGGATATGTCCTCTTCGAGAAGAGGACAGATCTGGCTGAAGCCGCTGCGCTTATACGGCCCGAACACCGTGCCGACGCCGCAGATGGGACGCCGGCACCATGCCGTTGTCGCGCGCCGCCGTAATTAAGACAGAGTCCGGCCCTTCCTCGACGCACTCGGGGTGCTGGGTCACGGGTTGGGCACCTCCCCCAACTGCACTCTCTCCTCGTCTCGCGTGCGACTCGCAGGGCACAAAGTCAGATGAGATAAATGCCGGCGGGCAAGCGCGAGCTCGCAGTTAATTGGGATCCGCTATCTGGGTCTCAGGCGTGCCCGATGTGTAAGGGCCTAATGGAGCTGCAGGTGTCTTCCGTGGCAGCGCTATCGCGGTTCGAGATTTCTGCGGCTGCTGCAGCGTTGCCTTCGTTTTTTTTTTGTTTTTATATTTTGTCGCAACCGTGGTCGGGATGAGAAGCAGTTTTTTTGTGTTGAGCGCTAGCCTAAAGCTCAAGTAACGCGAGACAGTGTTGATTTTATTGCGGAAGAATTACGCTAACAAATTATATATATTTTAGGCGAAACGAAAGATGCAATGCACGTTTGTTTGGCGACTACACAATAGGAAGGTTGTCTAATAAGTATCTCGCAGTGTGTTGTTGGGTTTGTAATGCTACAGCGAATGCTTCCTGGACAAAATGAACCTCGTGGTGGTACAAGCAACGACAATATTCAGCAAACGTTTATATGTGGGTAGTGTGCCTAAAATAAAGTTACCTGAAAGACAGGCGCTCTTTCTGTCTTCTGCTTTTTTCTGAAAGTTACGTTACGTTGGACCGCATTAGCTTGTTCAGTTACGCACCAACTCGCCCAACATATACAGTAATCTTTCGGTCACACGTTCGGTTGTGTCTCACAAATAAACGAGCCCATCAAACCATTCCTCCTCTTTCGTTCTGTTTGACATGCGTCGATGTCGTCAGATAATAATAATAATATCTGGGGTTTAACGTCCCAAAACCACGATATGATTATGAGAGACGCCGTAGTGGAGGGCCCCGGAAATTTCGACCACCTGGGATTCTTTAACGTGCACCTAAATCTAAATACACGGGCCTCAAACATTTTCGCCTCCATCGAAAATGCAGCCGCCGCGGCCGGGATTTGATCCCGCGACCTTCGGGTCAGCAGCCGAGCGCCATAACCACTAGACCACCGTTGCGGGGCGGTGTCGTCAGATACAGCCGAGTTAATATTGCCACGTGCGTTTCTTATTATCACTTTTTCTGTATTCGGTTTTCGCCCACAAAGGCTGTCAGCAACGCTCAGCGCAAACCGCGCCTCATTTTTCGAGAAGCTTCACGATTATTGTAGATCATTTTGTTAAGATTGCGCGCAAGACGCGAACACTCGAGCTTATTCTAGAGATTGCGCAACAACCAGCGATATCGCTGGAAAGTTCGATAGCGCCTGTATATAAGCCGACGCGCTTGACCGCTTGTCAGTCTTATCGACGACCGACGCCCAGTTCGCCGATATCAGTGTACAGCGTGTATTGCTGTAGTTTGAGTTTTCTTTTCCCGGCCACAAGTTCGGCCAAATAAAGAGTTTCATCTGGAACACGCCGGCTGTTGTCTTCGTCGACGTCACGACCACGTGAAAATATTGTTGGGTCTTGAAACGCAACAGGAGGCACAAACCGAATAGTGCCTTTCGCTCTTCAAGCATATGCCCGCTTTTCGAGCAGTGCGAATGTGTTGGTATTGCAGTGACTTTGGTGACAAAGCCAAAGTCACTACAGGATCTAGGCAAGAAATCGGGCAGTTGGTGGTATCAGGAATGAAACGAAGCCGAACCGGGGACCGAATTAAAAAGAAAAAAAAAAGCTCTTTCGTGAGTGCGTTTTCTCATTGGAATTGAGGCGAAAATGTTTGAGGCCCGTGCACTTAGATTTAGGTGCACGTTAAAGAACCCCAGGTGGTCGAAATTTCCGGAGCCCTCCACTACGGCGTCTCTCATAATGATATCGTGCTTTTGGGACGTTAAACCCCAGATATTATTATTATTATTTCCCATTGGTCAGCCGGCTTTGCTAATGTGTCCCACATCGTGATGGGCTGCAGCAATCTCTAACGAAAATATTTAGCGTAAGACGTTTCTTGTGAACACTGGCCGAGACCCTGTAAATTAAATTTAAATGCAGCTGTCCGTATAGACACGGTCTCTAAGAAACCATTGAGCTTTCGCTTGAGATGACCATGATGCGCCAATGATGTTATACCTTCAAAAAAATAGTAAGGAAAGAAATAACAGCGCCTTTGTAGGGTCGTCGCAGCAGCTAAGTTCATGAATCCGCTGCCGTAACACTTGCCTGAAATGAAACGAAGATCGACATTCCATGGCAACCACCACAAATAAATTAGGTTAATGCAAATCCAATCCAATCTTTTCGACCTACTTTTTACTTAAATAATTCTCGCATGTATTAAAGAAGCTTGCTGAATTGTTGTCCTGACCTTCTCCGTTTTCACGGAAGTCTTTCTCCTAATTATTTCATTTTCCATTTGAAATCCAGTAAAGTTGACAGTTGGGCGAGTTGGTGATAGTTCATGTTAACTTGTGAAGCAGCGCATTGAGACCTTTTGTGCCTTGTCTCAGTGCGCTGCTTCACAAGTTCGCATCCTTTTGAAATTCCTTAATTTTTCGGAACGTAGACAGTTTAAGCTCATCGAAAAATTGTTTACGCAAATGATCTGAAAGAGACATACTGCGCTTATATATGCATGTCGCTCACGTACCTATTCACATTCGCAATAAAGAGGAAGATACCGCACGCAAGAGCGTTCTCGCTCGTGAACGCATTTTTCGCTACTTCTTTGTCTTTTCCCGGTTCGTGCGCACGTAGTGGGTATGGGTCACAGTAGCTCGGGCTGCGAGCTCGGGCTGCAGGGCATGCGCCACTAGAGAACGAGGGACAAGGGTCGGCGAGGATGATCAGGGCGCTGGGCGCCTTCGCCTCGATGGCCCTGTTCCTGGTTCTCCAGGGACGGCGGCTGTCCGGCCCTGGCCAGGCACCCTCGGCGTCCCTGACCGAGCAACTGCCGTACACGATGAACGTGGAGCCGGTGCGCCCTTACCAGGCGCCCGTCCACTACATGCGCAACTTCCTCGGCCGCCTCGAGACCCGGCCCCGGGACATCAACTTCTTCCTGGAACTGGCGCGGGAGCCCAACAGCTTCCTCGACATCCTGGGCAACTACCAGCACGGCATCAGCTCGGTCGTGCAGGTAGGCAACGCGGTCATGGCCATAATCGCCATAGGTGGCATTGTCGTGGTGGCCGGTCGCTGGGTGGGCTACTTCGGTGGAGACAGCAGCGAGGAGGCGGAGGCGGAGGACGAGGACGAGGAGGTGACACCCATGTACAAGACGGCGCACACGGCCACCATGGCCTTGATGCTCCTGCTGGGCGTCGTCGCCTTCGTGCTCGCCTTCTTGCTGTACGAGACCAGTAGCGACCTGAGCGCCTCGATCGACTCCCTGCCGGTGGTCAAGGATATGGCGGCCAGAGACCTGGCCGCCTTTGTGACAAACACTATCAACCAAAAGGTGGCGGATGCCGGGCGGAAGAAGCGCCACCACCTGAACGAGCTCGAGGGCGACTTCAAGAAGTCCTTCAGCAACTTCATCGAGACTCGCATGCACGAGGACCTGATGCTGCGCAACGGCCTCAACGTGACCGACTGCGCGGAGAGTGTCAAGCAGATTGGCATGCTGTTCGTGAAGGATGGAGTCAAGTCGCAGGGCAACCGACTGTTGCGAGCCAGCAAGAGTCTAGCCCGAGTAAACGACTACCGAAAACGGCTCTGCGACCTGGTAGCCAGCAAGGTGGACAAAGCGACGTCTAAGGAGAGGAAGCAGGTTGTCGAGAGACTGAAGAAACAACTCCAAGAAAACGCAAAGCTGAAGGCGGAAGAGGACCTCAAAGAAACACTGAACGGCTTGGACAGAGCTTTTAACAGGCTGATGACGTACGGCTCGAGAACCGGCTGGTGGGAAAGATTCAGATCCTCTACGTTGTTCGGCCTGGTGCCCGTGTTCTTTCTGTTGACCATCGCCATCTTGATTCCGTTCATCGTGGTAGCCTTGACCCAACAGGATTTCACCGAGGAGGCCGAAGAGACGAACAAACGATTTAAAGTGGCTGGCACGGCCATAGCTTACAGCGCGTTTGTCCTCTACGTACTCGCCGTGCTTGCGCTGTACGTTGCCCTGCAGGTATTCCCGTACGGAGCGGTGGGCGAATGCTACCTCTGCAACTCGTACAGGCAGGGATCGTTCAAGGTTCTCAACATGCTGGCCGTGCGACTGTGGCCGCTCAATGAGCGGGCCTCGATTTTCCGCGGCATACACCCGAGCGAAATATTAAGCAAGTGCAGCCACGGTGAGGCCACGCTGGCCGATTTGGGCATCCCCACCGAAGTGCGTCAGGACATGGACGCAGATACCAAGAGCACGAGAGTTCCGTTGCTGGACTCGGAGACCCTGAAGCTCGGCCAGCGAATGCCTTCGTTCCTTGTCCACGACCGCCAAGTGGAGAAGTTGCACGGCGCCGACGTCAACGTTACCCTTTTTGTTAAGACTCTGCGCATATCCCTTTCCAAGGAGCGCGCCCTCACAGACGGCACGCGCCGCAGAGCCTCAGCTTTCCTCAAGAAGCTGGATAGAGTCGATCTCAAGGACGCCGGCGAGCGCCTGGCGGCGACCAGCTACCGCCGCATGCTGCTCACGATGCTGCCCAAGTACTACACGCAGTACCTGCACGGTCCGACCATCGACCAGCACATTGGCAGCTGCGGGCCCATCTACAACGTTGTGGACAAGACGATGAGTGCCACGTGTGATGGCTTCGTCGACTCGGTTCTGGCGTTCGTTTTCTTCCTCGTGGTAACGGCCGTGGTCTCAACGCTAGTGGCAGTAATGGCCGCGGCGAAGAAACACAGGCACCATCGCAAGCACAAGCACAAGAAGCACAAGAAGCATAAGCACAAGAAGCACAGGAAACACAAGAAGCACAGGAAGCACAAGAAGAAGAAGCACAAGCACAAGAAGAAGAAGCACAAGCACAAGAAGAAGAAGCGCAAGCACAAGAAGAAAAAGAGCGCAGAGGAAGCGAAACCTGAGGGCGAATCGGCCGAATCATCCAGTTCGAGCGCCGCAAGCTCAGGGGCCAGCTCACCGGCCAGTTCCGCTCCTACTACTACTACTGCGTCCGCTACTACTGCGTCTCCGTCCAAGGTGACTAAGACGGCGACGCCCACAGGCTCTGGTTCTTTGAATGCGAGCGCTTCGCAGCCTACACTGATCCGCGTCACGAGCACCAGGACGGAGGACACAATGATGGGCCCTGTGGATGAGGTAGACTTCGTGGAGATCAGACTGCCGGCAGGGATGGTGCCCAACGATCCAGGTGCAGCTACAGCGACAGTCGGTGCCGGTGTTCCCGGCGCGCCTCCGCCTGTGCGGCCTCCGATGTAAACAGGGACGTGACTACGATGCTCGTTCTGTTCTTTTTGTTTTTTTTTTTTTGAGCGACGCACACTGAGAACAGTGTGCTTCTCATTTGTCATTCCTTCACGTCCTTTGTAAATAAAGGTGAAACGAGGTTCAGGCAGTGACCAATAGAACAAACTGGTCGCACACTTGTTCACAGTGTTCTTTCATTCCTTCACATTCTTTGTGTCTCCCACGCGCCATGTTTAATGCAGCCATAGTGCGTAAGCAAGTCCAGATATCAATATGCCTCGGAAGACTTCATGTGGTTAGTGTACCATAGCGTGACTGTGTGCAGTAATTCCTACGAGCACTTATATTAAAGTCATTCTGTCTCTATTCACGCGCTATTCCTGCTAGAATGTTTCTTCACTTCTCGATGTTTTAGGGGCGAAGCTCCTTAAGGCGGCACCCGTTCGTCCCTCGTCGTGCTCGTAGTAGTGAGTAACAAGTCTTACCCTTTGACCTCCAAGGTGGTGCCGGTGGGAGATTTCTCCTGTGCGTTGTTGAACAATAAAAAATTCGCAGCGTGCGCGTTAACTAAAAGCCGAATTCTTCTGTCTCTGTAGAAGTGTAAGTGTTAGCTAAAAGCCGACTTCTTCGGTCTCTCATTCCCATTAGCAGCCATTGTTTACCTCCAAGGTAGTGCCTGGTGAGATTTCTCCTGTGCGTGATTAAACAATAAAAATTTTGTTCAAAACGCCGTTGATTGATGAAATAAACCAACGAAAGACGCCAGATGTTTTGTAAAAACAAAACGAAAGAACGCCAGATGTTTCTAAAGCAAAACGAAAAAGACGCCAGCTGCTTAGCGAAAGACGCAAGGTGTTTTCTAAAGCAATGGTTTTCTAAACAATGAAAATTCACAGCGTACATGTGAAATTAAAGTGAGCTGCAAGTCGTCATAACTCATCGAACCTTTAGTATAAACGCGCCCGATCTCACGTCGGTGATGATGTACTGGGCAGAATTCACGGAAGATTCACGGTTTACCGATGAACCTCCGCAGCTTCGCCCACTCATCATCATTCACTCCGTGGATATGCTGTGATTTTTTTTTTTTTTAAAGTAGGGAAGTTTCCATGGTGGTTACGTATATTGTGTAATGAACGGCGCAGGAAACGCCGTTCAAGTTACTGGTTGTCATCGACAAACCAAGGGCTATGGAAACGAACGCAGTACATACGAGATCTGAAATACGGACACATTTCGAACAACTCGGTGCAGCAGACCAGGGTAAAATGCCAGAGCGGATATCTCTACAAGTGTGATGGGAATTGCATCACTGTGAAGATGGCGTTCCTGATGTGGAGATGTAAATGCCATTAATACCATTATCGCCATTAATACGGATCACAGGTGCAACTTGTCAAGCTGAAGAGCGCTAAGTTTCCGTTTGAAGTCTGGCTGAAAGTGAAAGTTCAATGTCTCTCAAATGAGAGTGACTGATTATAACAGAAGACAGAGTTTTACCGGCCTGCATAGATACGTTAGCCTGTTGCTGACCAGAGATTTTTTGTCGCAGCAGGCTTTGACCGCTGTACTGAATGATTTCTCCAAACGCCAACGTTTGATGTGCCACACACTTGTATCACACGGAATGAACGTACAACAGCAGCTGGCGACATGCATAAGCAGGAGAAGGCTAGCTTTGGATTGTTGCTGCCCGAGAAAGCAGCGAAGCCGCGAGAGACAGCCATGCTCTTAGCATTTCCCAGACTTGCGATATATAGAACAAATGACTGACGCAAACCCTACGTACAACCGGATCATCTTAACGAATGTCTGCATTGCGAATAGGCACGTCACATAATCGTACGATTGATACCACAAGTGTCGTTGTTGTGACCTGACCATGGCTCATGCCAAATGCTATATTTGCCGAGTAGTGGGTGCATCTTTTCATTAAGTGCTTCGTATTCCTTCTTTTTTTCCCCGCGTTCGAAGACTAGCTAGTGCACAGGCACATTCACCGGAGACGCCAACTGACTTTCGTTCCTTTTTTTTTTTCTATTTTGTCGTCGTGGTTTCCTTATCGGGGTCGGGGGCTTTTTGTTAGAGCATGCTAGTGCAGAGAAGTCTTGTATGCGGCATACACCATGTGTTCGTTACTGGTGTGCATTCACTGGTGGCGCCGTCTGTCTGCTTTCGTCGTCTTTTCTGCTCCTCTTTCTGCCTGTGTTTTTTTTTTCTTCTCGCTCGCATCACGTCGGGCGCCACAAATGTGCTCCCGAAGTCCTTTTTCTAACGCGTTCGCTCGCTTCCCAGCCACTGATGGTGCCGCAGCACACATCGTGGGGCACGCCGATCGCGCAATAGCAGCATCGAAGCCCAATCCTGCACCTCCCAACTCTACTTTAGCCTTCTTTTTGGTTCTCGAGCAAAACAAGAAGAGAAGACGCCTGGAGAACAAAAATCAGAGCGGCCAAGCCAGTGTAGTCAGGAGGGGGTCGTCGTCGGCAGCCGGATCCTGGGAGCGGAACCCGCGCCACAGCGCGAGCGGCAAGAGCAACTAATTTCGAAGAACGCATTCCGATTGCTTTCGTTTCGAGCTGGCTGACTCCGTCCTGCTGGCGCGCTGCTATTCTCTCTTCGGTTCGCCCTTTCCGTCTGTCTCTGCCGCCACCCCAACTCGTCTCGGCCCTCCCGTTCGCCACCCATTCAGTATCGCCATTTTCAATTCCTTCTCTTCACCGCCTATCGCGCGTCTCCCATAGTTTCGTTTTCACTGCGTACTTTCTTTTTTTTCCTCGTGGCCACACTTTTAGCGTAGCCTGCTGGTTCTTCTCCACTGCGGAGCTTTGTTTTGGCGTGTTTGCTTTTTTATATAGAGAGAAGAAACAAAGTGCGAGAAATAGAAAAAAGAAGAATACACGGCTTCGCAATAAATTGTGGCGACGCGGTCGTCTCTTCGAAGTGAAGAATATAGAAAGAGGTCAAAAGGAAAAGCAATGCGCGCGCAGTACGAATAAGGAAAAGAAACCCAAGGTGATATAAACGCGAAGCTGTCTATAGATTCACCCTCAGCTGGTTTTCATTGGCTCTATAGCGAACGCCCACCTTTCTCCTGCCTTTATTTTCTTATTACATTGTTCGTTCCGCTGCCTGTACGCCACTTTCCAAGCAAGCTCTCTTTCTTGCGTCGACTAACTGCGAGGCGTTATATACCTTCCCTTCGGCGTTTTCTTTGCCTTGTTTTTGTCTCACATAGGGAGGAGCGCATCTGCGTTCATCCCGTAGGCTTTGCGCACTTGGCGCGTTATTTGAACTTACTTCAGCTCCAACTCGTCGACGCCGCTGGTGCATCCTCGGTCCGTGCCGTATTGGCTTTGTCGCGTGCGCACACCCGGAGAACATCGAGAAGAAATGAACTTCTCCGGTGCTTTTCTGGCTTCCGAGTGTGTTTGTGTGCGTGCTACATGCACGTATACACATTCGTGTCTGACGCACAGACGCACGCGGGGAGGGGGATGGGTGCTGTGCCGCTCTCCATCGTCTGGCAACCGAGGGTGAATTTATTTACGCGCGGCTCCTTTTTCTCTCCAACTGGGTGCGGTGGGTAGTGGTGTCGTCGGTACTTCGTTCTCATCCCAGTCTCCCTCGCGGCTTGCAATGCTTCACTGCCCGCCTGCGCCGGTGGCCGAATCCCCCGTACCAAACTCCCTCTTTCCCCGTACCCACCCGCGCGCTCTCGGCGCTAACTCCGAAACCCTTTCTATATACTCCGCCACCTATATGCCCGGCATCTGAGTATTTCTTTTTTCGCTTACGCTCTGTCTTCTCTTCGCTCGTTCCGAAATATCCTCCCCCACCGTCCGCTTATCTGCATTTCCCTCCTCTAACTTTGCGTTTCCACCTCCCCTCGCCCCCTCTACCTCCCTCCTCCTATGTTCTGCTTCACCGCATCATTCTCTCCAGGAGGAAAGTTTCCGTTTCGAGATCGCTGGTGTTGTTTGTTTCGTGCTGCGTTCTCTCGCTCACCCCCACACTGCCACACACAATTTGTCTATCGTCCTTCTTTCTTTCTTTTTCTCACCCTCTCATTTCTCAGTTCAATTCATTATGTTCTATCTGTATTCCTTCGCTGTCCTTGAAAAAAAAAGAACATAGTTTTCCTTTTCTCTTTCGACGTACTGCTCGCTTCAACGAGAAAACTCTCGCGCCACGTGATACGCGGTGGTGATTGCGTGTTCAATATTGAGTCGAAGTGAGACAGGATTGAAAGAACGAGGCCTGAGAGGTATTGGGCTCGCAGTATACAAAATGCGCGTATCGTATCGGGCCCTCAATTGTTCGACCTAACCTAACCAAATCGAATCGAATCGAAGTGTTGCAAGGCTGCCTAGAAGAATGACCTGCGCCGTTTGATTAAGATAAAGAAGTAATAAATAAAGAACGATGAGAGAATACACACGTGCCACAGCGCCAACTGAATCCGGAAGTACCGTGAAGCAATAATTAGCCGTAACCTATCAAAAAAGGAAAGTTCTATGGCTGTGTTATATACAGATGGAGACGCGCTACCGCACTCTCGCGCTTTCCAATGACAGCTGGAGCAGTACGACATAAAACGAGAGAATGTCTTTCGCAGTGGCATGTAGCTTGACATATAATTGGAGTCCGGCTTTCATCGAGAATTAATTCGCCATACGTGTGCCGCCAACGAGCAAATCGTTCTTGCAGAAACAGATACAAAAAGACAAGGTATTCTCACTGAAGCACATCGGTCTAATCGCAATCTGGCACAGAAATTAGAGACGCGCGCGCAAAAAAAAAAAAAAAAAAGAGAGAGAGAGAGAGAAGGGGGGGGAATAACCTCGTTTCGATACCGCCAACTACGTTAAATGCGGTGGCCTGTACATGCCGAGTTTCTACGCTCACTGTAGTTTGTGAAAGAAATAAGAGCATGTTCTTTGTTCAGTAAAAGACGACGTGGTGCCCCAGACAGGGTGGCCTGCCGTCTCTCGCATCCAAGGCTGCCTGCGTGCACGCACGCTCGACCGGCTCCGTTTACGGTGCGCCAGCGAGCGAAGACAAACTCGCGTCACCAGCAGCAACTGGCGGTCGCCGCGGCCACCACGGCATAATGCGCTGCCCTGTATGTATCGCTCCTTCCACATGGACCGCTCGCGCCCCATTAAACCTCGGCAACTGCCGAGGCGTGCTCTGGTTCGCGTCGCAATTGGCCGCGCGTCCCGTGCGTCTCCTACGACGAAGGCGGCGGCTTCGAGTTGTTTCGAAAGAAGCGGCGTGCTATACACTCAGACGCAGCCGCTACGGCGCGTTGACTGTTCGTTTTTTTTTTTTTTTTTTTGCCCATCGACGTCGAGTGTAGCGTTTAATGACGCTGACCCGAAAGACGAGAGGTGAACAGTACGACCAATACCGGGTTTAAGAGGAGAGAAAAAAAAAAGGGAGGGGGTGGGGGTGGGATCGTGTAAAAACAACGTCCTCCGAAGGCAGCGAGAATCAACAATCCATTCTCTTTCTGCTCAGTCTGTCTGCTAGTGGCAGGATCACGTTGTTGAGTGCTGGCGAGGCAATTTGCTACGTCGTTATTCTCGTGGCAGCTGGAGCAGCTAAAAGTCCCTTCATACGCCTCGCGAGGTTCAGCAGCAATCGTATGAAGCTGTTTTCGGCTCGGGATCGCATCCGAGCGCGAAAGCAAGCGTGGAATAAAGTGTCGTAGAAAGCGCGCGGTCTGGTTGATACACTTAGACAAGTCTATTTATCAAAGTGTGTCGAAGACATATCGCGGGGACGCTGGTAGAAAAAGGATGTGAGGTGACTAAGCTGTGCTGTGTGTCTTCAAAGAGTTCTCATAGGTTGCGATCGGGGTCAGCAGGAACTTTTGTGCTCTAAGGAAGAGACGGGAAAAGTTCGAAACTTAGCCGTGTGTGCGTTCTCTTTGCTACCCTGTTTAGGGGCAAGCAGGTCTAGGGATGCCGACAGGGACAAAAAAGAGGTAGAGCAGTTGTTACTGTAAGACGTGAACGGGCGTAGCATGCCCGATGCAGGAAAGAAGGAAGAACACAAAAGGGAGAAGGCAGGGAGGTTAACCAGGCAGCAGTCCGGTTGGCTGCCCTACGCCGGGGGAAAGGGAAAGGGGAGTAGAAAGATGAGAGATACGGTAGACCAGGAGCGAAAAAAAAAAAACAAACAAACAAAAGAGATAGAAATGATCAATAAATCCGCTGACACGTATGTGGCGATGTCACTGTACAAAAGTCACAGGCGTTCACAAAGGCCCGTAGTGCTCAAAAAGCCCACAAGCGCTTTAACTGATTTGTGGGCCTACGAGGGACGGTGCTCCAGCGGCATCTGCACGAAGAGCGGCCGATCGTCCAATCGTCGCATCGCATCAGAAATTGTGGCATGTCTGATGAATGCTGTCAAAAACGAATTGGCTTGAGGTGCCACAAATGAATTACAAAAGTGAGATGCATCCCCATGAAGGCACAAAGACATGCATAATCGTAGCTGCCTTTCATACTGCAGCCTCTAAGTTCTTCTTGTTCTTCTCAAGATTTCTCCAGAGAGAGTTGAACACGGTAAGTTTACTCAACTATGCGTTATGTAAGACTTTTTTGACAGCGAATTTGTTTGCCGGTAGCGGATGCGTTCTCAGGGGGGATTCTGGGCAGCTCGCGTCCGTATGTAGACAAAAAATGTACAAAAAAAATGAAGACTGAGCAATGCTGTGTATACTGCTTGGACATACAGTAATCTTTCTTTTTTTAATTTCGAGAGTTTGCCCTACGGCATACATAGTTAAATATACAGATAGAGGCCGGTTTCCGCTATGTACATCGACAGTGCTCTATGGTGGGGCCCATAGAGCCACAAATCATAATCCAGTGGTCTCGTCGGATGAAGGCCCACTGTTCTCAGGTAGCACCGCCGTATCTGATTCAGGCCAGGGCATGTCCACAACAGGTGCTTGATTGTAGCCGCGGACGCTTCAGTGGTGCAGAACGGACAAGCATCGCCAAATGGTCCACGCAGATGTTGTGGCCAGGTATATGTGACCGACGGAGTAAGTTCCGCCCTCACACGAAGACTCTGCAACACCACCTCCTCCTGGCGGGTAAGCCCGCCTGGGAGGTTTGAACCACACGGTGGAATTAAATCTCGTGTGGTGCGGCGGAGAATCTCCTTGCGGTGGAGGAACTCACCCCGGGGATCACTCGGGAAAGGCGCTTCTAGAGTACGTGCCAGCTCACTGTGGGTGGCGGTGTCAACTTGTATGTGAGCAGAAATCGTGTCCCGTGGTATCCACTGTATCCTTATCTGGCCAGGCATCTGTGCAGTTATACGCTGTATATCGCCTGCGAAAGTGCGCGCGTTATATACCTTGCGGAGCTCCTTCATGGCTGATGTAGAGTCGGTGCGTATTATAGTAAAGGATGACGACGATGCGGAAGCCGCGCTCACCAACTTTGTCGCTTCTCGTATCGCCAGAAGTTCAGCACTGACCTGTGGAACCGGAGCTCTGAGAAGGTACAATCGATTGACACACAGGTTTTGGTGCCCTGGCACCACGACTGACGTAACCACCTGCGTGTCCGTGTAGCTCGCATCAGTATATGCCACCAGTGAGCCTGTCGGGAGTGCGGCAGGCATAGAGTTTCCTAAAATGACCTAGAGGGAACTCTGGCGCTGCGATCGTTCAGCCACCATGGGAATGATGGGTAGTACACGGATTTGCCTAGTCTTCGTGCTTGTGGGCTTCGAACGCACTTGTGGCTTTGTTTATTGCTATGTTTTGGTTTTCTTTCGGATAAAAGAATAGATCGTTGTGAACTTCGTGACCAGATTTGAATCGGTGAGCCTAAAGAAGTTAAAATGGTGAAGTGAAACTGCTGATTTTTGCTGAACTTTGTTTTGCGACAAAGCGGATGCAGGCGACGCGGAGCCAAACGGAGCCGAAAGAACGAAGTTTAGACAAATCCGTGTACTACCCATGATTCCCATGCTGGCTGAAGCGCGATGCATTGCAGCTCCCATAGACACTAGCGCCAGAGTTCCCTCTAGTAAGTATTGTAGGAAACTCTATGGCGGCAGGCACGTAGCCAGAATTTTTTTTCGGGGGGGGGCCCAAGGCCTAATTGTTCGAAAGAAAGTATTTCCATGGCAAAAATAAAACAAAAGTTGCCCGGGAATATAGAAGGCCGGACGAATTTCGGGGGGGGGGGGGCGGGCCCCCCGGGCCCCCCCCTTGCCTACGTGCCTGGAGTGCGGCATCTGCTTCTTCAATGTGACGCTGGAAGGTAGTCGTTGGACGAGGGATTGGATTTCGGAGGCGGCCGATAGGTTTGTTATCCGTTAGTTGCCGGTGATCCCACGGTGGAAGGCTTACTATTGAAGGTGGCGAGACAGACACCGGATTGCCCATATAGGCCGCTAAGTCAGCAGCAGGTGGTAGAAATGACGGCTTGAGTTCCCCTGCTTGCCGGCGTTGATAAATCAACTCGTCGATGGTGTTTAGTTGCGCCTCTTCCTGAAGTATCGGGATAGGTGTGCATCGTGGAAGCCCAGTAACGACGCGCATCGCTTCTCTGTTGATGAATTCTAAACGGGCCCAATCTCTGACTGTAAGGTGCTGAAATTGAGCCGAATAAATAAGGTGAGGCTGCAGCACTGCTCGAACAAGTAAACGGGCAATCTTCGTGCGGGCACCTCCAGCCTTGGAGCTGATTCGTCGTATCAGATGGAGCACCTGGTGTGCTTGTTGCTTAATTTCGCGAATCCAAGCTTTGGCAGAGCCATTTGCCGTAATGACAACGCCTAATATACGTAGCTGGGGAGCTGGCGTTAGAGGACGTCCAGATAATATCAGCTGAATAGGCGTGTTTACAAGTCGTCGCCAGCCCCAGCTGTTGGCAACCGACATGTAGAGAGTCTTGTCTGTTGAAAGGGTCAATCCTATGCATCTGCACCACTCGTCGGCTGTGTTAAGTGCTTCTTGTAAGGCCGATTCCTGTCGTTGAAGGTCGTTGTGAACACTCCACACTGTAATATCGTCGGCGTATATGATGTAATACATGTCCGAGATCGCTGCCAGAGCCCATCCAAGGGGTAGCATTGCCAGGTTAAAGAGCAATGGTGCAAGTACTGATCCCTGTGGCACTCCCCGCTTTGAGTTAAAGGGGCCGGTTGCGTTTCCCGCAACACGAATAGCAAACGTTCGTTCAGTCAAGAACCTGTGTACGAAGGTGCACACGCGCTCGGGTAGTCCCACGCAACGCATAATGGCAAGTATGGCACTGTGACTAACTTCATCATATGCCTTGTGCACATCCATGGCTAATATTTTTCGTACCCGGCGCGTCCTATTGTCTGCTAAGATCATGCCAGTAAGTGCTCCAAGTCCATCTTCTGTGCCCAAGTGCGTGCGAAATCCAATTTGCGCAGGATGGTACCACTTGAATTGTTCAAGCCACCAGGTTATTCGCGTAGAGAGCATTTCTCCGTTAATTTGCAGACAGTCGCTGTTAAGGCGATAGGGCGCAGGTTGCGTATATTGGTAGGGTCTTTTCCTGGCTTTGGTATCGGTATGATTTCCGCGTGCGTCCAAGAAGCAGGTATATCGCCTTCAGCCCACACGTGATTGATGTTATCCAGAAGCGAGGCCAAGGATGTATCATTGAGGTTTTTTAACAACTCGTAAGGTAATCCGTCCGGTCCAGGAGCCGTCCGTGGTTTTAGACGCGTCGATAGCTGCTATCAACTCGGCCATGGTGGATGGTGCTTGGATTCCAGTAACTGCCTCTGGATTAGGTTGTTGGCCTATCGTCGAAGACAGGGCCACATGGTCATTTAGAGGGGAAGGAAGCACATCATAGTGTGGGAACAACGTCTGGGCGATTTGTTGTGCAGCATTCAACGGGGTATCCGCAGTGGCTAGGAGCACCGATGCCGTTGGGTCGGGCTGACGTTGGCCCTTCTCCATTGCACGAAAAGTACGCCAGACAGAGGCTGTGCGTGACGAGGGTCCGAGAGACGTGCACCAATCTAGCCATCGTCCTCTGTCCACTCTTCGCTCATGCCGACGAGCTTGTGCCGCGATACTCCGCATTTGAATTTTTGCTTCTATCGACGAAGGATCGCGCACCGCAGCAAGTTCAGCCCGGCGCCGGTCGCCCAAAGGCGCAACAGCTGCAAGTCTGGGGCCGGGCGGCTTTCATCCACCCAGGACGTTTTAGTTGTCGAATCGACTGCCTTTCGAAGAAAATCTTGAAGATCTTGCGGCGACGGGTCCTGTGGTATGAGTGCTGCCTCTCGAAAGGCGTCCCAGTGAACAACTCGACAACAGCGGCGAAGTCGGGAATGTCCGTGGGTAGGAAATTCGAGAAAGACGGGGTAATGGTCACTTCCCCAGCAGTCCGGTTCACGTTGCCATCCAATTGCGCCGGATCGTAACCACCATGACAAATCGGGCGAGTACGATGAAGCGTGCGGTTGGTCAGCACGGCGCGTTGGGATTGTAACATCGTTCAGCAGATGGAAGTGTGCATCCACAAATGTGTCCCAGACATGATTCCCACGAGCTGATGATGTGGGATACCCCCACGCCACGTGCGGAGCATTAAGGTCGCCACCTACTAATATAGGGCACCCTGAGTGCTGAGTTCGAAGGAAGTGGATCCGTCCCAGTCTTAATCGGGTAGATGAGCCAGTGTGCGGCTTGGCATAAAGCGATACCAGGATTACGTCAGTTTTCTGAAGGCGGACTTTAACCGCGACGACTTCCTGTAATTGCGAGCACCATTGTGACAGATCGATGCCCCTTTGAGGCAGCCTTGTGAGCACATATATTGTGGCTTTACCTGGAAGGACAATACTAGAGACGCAACGTCGATCTGGCATATTGGGATTAGCGTATAAAGTGAATGGCGGGATTCTTAATTGGGCATTTGGTTCTTGTAGCAGTACTGCCCAACAAGCATGACATCCGAGGTGAACCCTTTTGCGAAGTTCACTTAACTTGCCTGGCAGGCCACGACAGTTTTATTGCAGGACGTTTTGTGGCCGGGAGTGTTGCGACGACATTATTGAGGAAGATTTGAAGCCAGAACTTGCGACAGTGACATCAGCTGTTTAGCCACGAATTGTAGAAGTTCCATGGGTGTCAGGTCCGCCGACGAAGACCGGGGCTGTTGGATAGGCTGGACGTTTGTGTCATGCTGCGGTGTGGACGACGATGCCGTTCGTTTTGCTAGAAGTTCTCGACGGCACCGAAGGTAATCTATCTCCTGTTGGAGTAGGGCCAATCTTGTATCCAGTGATACAAGGTCATCTGGTGTTTCCATTTGCGAAGCAGGAAGAGCAGAGTTTGTCGGGGAGAGCTTCTTGCGCGGCTCTTTGACCGCGGCACTAAAACTTTTCTTTTCGGTGGAAGACGTAGCCTCGGTGACGTGAGAGTCGTTCGGTTCTAAGTCCGCCAAGATTTCGAAACTATTATTCAAATGCAGAACACTGGCGCCGCCTAAATGACTTGATTGTTGACGCTTATGTCGAAACTCTCGAGTGGCGTTTCGTTTAGTCGGGCATTGAGGTGATGTTATGTCGTGATCATCGCACTTGCAAAGTCCACAGCGAAAATTGGAGCCGGCTGTTGCGTCCATGTCAGCATCCGATTGTGTGTTAGGGCAAGATGCCTTCATGTGTCCTTTTCTATAGCAACCACAGCAAAATATGACAGCAGGCTTCAAAGGTCGGGGGCGGAGTACGCAGCCGTAGTAGTACATCTCCGGAGCGGCCAAGGGACCTTGAACAGTGACGAGACAAGTACCACTCTTTCCCATGTGGCGTGTGGCAACACTGGTATGTTGAGGGCAGAAGAGCTCTCTGCGCAGGGTATTTTGGTCTTCCCTATGGTCACGGTGTAAGAAAAATAATTTTTTTTTACACCGTGCCAAGGGTCGACGCCAGCCACCACATACCGCCGAAGGTCAACGCCCGACGCTAGATAGGCCTGGACAAGAACATGTTGGCCGACTGGGGGAACAATCTGCTTAAGCTGCTGGAGGCGACGAACGGCGTCTAGTGACGGTAACCACACTGACACTGTGTTTGTCGATGGATGCTGAATCCTCGAAATCCCATTGTTTGGAGACATGCGTCTAGAGCAGCTTGAACACACTTCGATGGTAGAGTCGACAGGTCGACGCAAGCGCGCACTTTGATGACGGCCTTGTATGGAGTCGGCGTCTGTTTTTCCGATCGGAGGGAAGGGGTCGTACACGCACGCTTGGCATTCGGGACCGAATCGTGCTCACTGTACAAGTCCATGGCAGTTTGCGAAGGTAGACGCTTACCAGGGGCTTTCAATGCAGCAGCAGCTTGGGCCGAAGCGTCTGTATCCATGGTGACCGTTGATAACGTGGCATCAGACGCCGTCACCGTTGCGGGTATAGCGTGGTAGCGATGGGCAGTTCTGGACGCAGACGCCGACTTAGGCCTACTTAGTGGTCCGAGAAGGACGAGTCTGATGATGTCACGGCTTGCCGTGAATGACTGTTCGTCTTCTCAGTAGACACCAGAAGTGGTCATAAAGTTCTCACGCACTTTCACAAGAAGGCGAGTCCACAGGAACCTTGAAAACCTTTAGAATCCGGGAGCTGTGAGAAGCCTGACTCACATACAGTAACCGAAATATTGCAAATTAATAACACATTGCTGTTGAACAGCGGATATTTTATTACAATGAACTATACAACCCACACACTTTTTGTGGCTAGAACATTACTCAAACATAGTACAGCCAATATTTTATTTGATGCCGCCGCTGTCCGGAAGTCTTAACCTGTCTCTATGCAAACCGCATTTTCGTCGATACTTGTCGCCAAATGGGTTAGGCTACCGTTTCAGTTATTAATACTCCTACTTTTCAACCAACTGCAACAGGCATATCCCGCATACTTTCGTTGGTTTGATTCTATGTCTACTTCACACGATTGTAACGAAAATTCGAGGCCTCCCTTACCCGTATACTGTCATCGTTCGCAGTCCTAGAAGGGCGCTCGAACTGGCTGCGAGTTTAGCAGGCGTGATGCGAACGGCAGCGGTGATAGGCGCTGAGCGATGAACCATACTCGACAGCCGGGCCACGCCCTTTCCGCACCGACGCCCCGAAAAACCAGTAATCAAAGCGACGTCTCGTTAACGCGACTAACGAAGATGCCCGTGGCACGAGTACGCGCTTGGTTCATTTACGAAGCGCTCCACGAAGCGGCGCGTCTATCACAAGCTGCGCGCGACGAATCGACGATAAACAATATCGCGTAACATCGTCCAAGCGATGCGGACGAAATTCACTCGGTTCCCTGCGCAGAGCGTGACACTCGTTTTGTGATTGATGGTGGAACGCGAGCGTAGCCTCTCATTAAAAACGTATCAACCGTCCCAAATGATGCGCTTCTGCGCGCTTCGACAACATAACTGCGGGTAGTTCTGTCGCTCTAAACAGTGTCCTAGCCATTTCTACCAAACCTAACCTGTCGAAAAGTGTTCTGCTTATGAACGAAATGACACGTATACACCAGGAACGGTATTCCGCGGAGAAGAGGCGCGAAGAACATTGTCGACTACGTTATTATTAACGTGTTTCCATCCTGCGACTTGAGGTAGCAAACCAAACGCGCGGTCTCTAGTTTTTTTGGCACGCTGTCGGCTCATGTTTACGAGGACCGCGACAATTGATAATAACTGGCAACTTCCAAAAGTTTTGTTTCACGCGTGGGCCTGGTGAAATGAGTAGGTTGAGGTAGAGATGGTGTTAAATGGGCGGTACAAAAACATTGGAACGCTGATGCGGTATATCGAGTAAACTTGAGAAAATAAAAACGTTATTTGTGATGCCAACTACAGAATGACTTAAAAAACACGCAATGTAGGACCCGTAAAGATATTACAAGCACAGTGCGCCTTGAAAACCGGTGATTACGGTGTGTTTTGGCAGAGCGCTGGATGTTGCCGTGTGACGACGCTGTCGCGTGCGAAACATGGAACCGTTTTCTCGTAACGCTATAAGCCGACCTAGCACGGGATAGGCTAACCATATCTAAGAGGAGGAGGAGGAAAAGAGTAGAGTAAAAAGTGAAATAAGAAGTGCATTCGCAAAGCTAGACATACGAATGTTATTGGTTGGTGCAGGCAATGACGTCACTCACGCAGAAGGACGGGACACCCTGCGTTTCTATGAAAAACGTGAGCAACACAGCAGTACAACGCGGAAGCTATCAGTGAATTAGAAAAGAAACGTCGATACTTTTTGCCGGGGAAATAGTCATGCAAGGGTTGACGCTTGGGCAAGTTGCTGTGGATTCATTTCAAAATGGTAACAGCGCATAGACGAGACAACAGAAGTAAAGAGCGCTGTATCTCTGTTGTCTCGGCCCTTCCTAATCGTTCTATGCGCAGTGAACATTTTGAAATGAAATAGTCATAACTATCATGCCTTCGACTAACGCCAGAAATATGATTAGTCATTACTTTATTTAGTTTCTGAATCTCTTACAGCGCTTTAAAGATTGTTTCTTTTCAGCCGAAACACATGGTGTATGAAGGTGTTTTAAGATAAAGAAACTTATCATCTACCAGAATATTCGTTGATGTCTCATTGGTTATATTTAACCTGCATTAACAGAAAGTCGTGAACTAGTTCTTCATGGTGTTTTCTTGTACGTTCAAGAAACAAATTCAAGAAACAAATGAAAAGAAACCTTTACTCGCGAATCTCTACGAACCTAACCGACAAACTCGTTCACGACTTCACTCCTGATTTATTTACGCGGTGTCCGGTAATAACTCGATATTTTTGTGTTTCTCAGCGGTGACTCACGGCTTAAATTGTTGCTCTAACTTCAACACTTCCGCGCTGCGCTGCTCCACGACGCCCCACAGTTACGGCATCTTCTCTCGGGCGAAAAAAAAAAAAAAGAACAGAACGAAGGCATCAAAGGTTAACTTCCTTCACTCTTTATATCACTTTATTTTCGCTATATCTGGAGTGCCTGTTCTTCCCGTTTCGCTACGTTTCTCTATCTCGACGGCACACCGGCCACCCGTCTTCAGAGAAAGAGAGAACGAAGAAAAAAAAATTGCGCGACGCCAGAGAGGCATATAAATAAGTAAAGACGCTCTCACAACGGCTCCTTGAGAGTACCCCGCGCCATCAGCGCGGGTTGGAGGGTAATGTCGTTTATGTTAAAATTATTAATACGAGCTTAATAACGGCCCAGTAATGAGCAGCCGACGACGCGGAGAGTTTCCCCCCTTTTGTCGGCCACCCCGCCCGCATCCTCCTTGCCCCCTTCCCTTCTTCTTACTCCCTCCTTCCCCACGCATCATGCGTCTATTGGGTTTTACATTTCCTGTTATTTCCCTACGAAAGAATGACGCGGCGCGGGAAGGTATATAGGGAGCGAAAGAAGGGAAAAGGGTACACTGGGGAGAATGTTGGTAGGGACGCTATGGGAGCACGAAGGAAGCACGGTGGCAAGTGAGCTCGCGGAGGAGAAGAGCCGAAAGCGGGTTAGGGAAAGAGGCGTTGCGCGAAAGGATAGGGGTGGGAAAGGGTAGTCGGGAAGAGTTTGGTAGGAAAAGTTTTTTTCCGGGCCTGCGTCTTAATTGCCACCGAGGTTTGTTAACGACCGGATGTCTTGACTGCGGCGTTTGAGCAGTGGGGGGGACAAGCGGTTTAATGAGCTGAAAACTCCCCTTTCCACACTCGCCCGTACCCCCCCTCTCTCCATCTTTTCTTCTTCTCGGAGCCGCATCTGCAGTTATATAGTAGCAACGGAAGCTCGGGTTTCTTTTGTTCTGTGCCACCGCTGCTTCGTCCCCCAACGAGCGCTCTTTATTTGAGCTCCACGGTTTCGTGCTTCGTGCGTTGTTTCTTTCGCGGAGATATAAAACAAAGCGGGAGGAAAAGAGGGAGGTATCGTCGAAGTATGGTATGATGCGCACCAAAAGTACGGTTAATGTATAAAAAAAATGTCAGAAAATAAAACAACAAACGAAGCGGTTGCTCTCGAGTTTAGCGAACAGAGTGCTGCTTCTTCGTTTGTACACCGTTAGGGAGAGGAATAAAAAAGAACAAGGAACAAAAAAAAAAGATGAAAAGGATGCGCGCATAGGCTGCTCATCAAAGAGGATAGAGAAACAAACTGTGACGGATATATACGGGCCCATTGTTCTAGCGCGGAGCTCAGGTAACGGAGGGCGCGCTCTCACCTATAGCATCCATCGGCTGTTGCCATTATCTCGAAAGCTTGTCCTTTGTCCTCCGGGAATCCCCTTGTTTAGGGGAGCCGTTCCAATATGAGGCGGTCATTTTCTGCCATGACCTTCGGCTGACGTAGGTGGGCCCCCCTCCGAATAGCCTACGCGTGTTTATTATATTTTTTTCTGTTCGGTTTTGTTCTGTTTCTTTTTTTTTTCAGAGAAACTGACGATTTTTCTTTTCTTCCTTTCTGCCAAGAGTGAACTTAGTGAGAGACGAGTAATTTGGAAGCCTGTACGATTCGAGTTGCCATTGTTGTGCTCCAAGTTACCCCGCGTTGATTCTACGTTTCGTAATTCCCTGCCCATCGCCGCACGTGTGCGGTATTAGGAGTGCTGCTACGCGTTCTTCCTTTCGGCTGTATGTATGAAAGAGGCGAAGCAGTTTCGGGGCGTTGTTGCGTTGGTACCAGTGACGTATATTGGCGCAATGGATAGATGCTAAGGCATTTGTAACGCGCGTAATCGTCTCAGAAGACTCCTTCCGTGGAATAAATACGGAATGAGAAAAAGAGCGCGAAAGGTAGTTCAGCGGTAAAACTCCGTCTTACAACGATATAAAGTTGAGATAATTGGTACGGGGTTCATGATAATAGAAGGTAGGCACCTAAACACGGACACCTGAAAAGGCGGAGCGCCTTTACAGTTGATAGTCGGTATTTGTGTTGTCTTGATAGGCTTCTCTTGCGTTCGTGTTTGCGCTTCTATCGTCTTTTATAATGCAGTTTTACATTTTATCGCAGTGCTGTGAATGTAAATGCATACTCTCAATTTTGAACGCGATTGACGGCATAAGCAAACGCATGACCGAAAAGTGATAATCAGTGGTCGAGTTTCCCAATATTAGCAGATACGTAATAGGCGCAGAAGGGCGTACGGCAGGGAGACACGATCTCTCCAATGTTATTCACCGCGTGTTTACAGGAGGTTTCTAGGGCCCTAGATTGGGAAGAATTAGGGATAAGAGTTAATGGAGAGTATCTCAGTAACCTGCGATTCGCTGATGACATTGCATTGATGAGTAACGTGGGAGACGAATTACAGCTCATAATTACTGCACTGGATACGGAAAGTAGAAGAGTAGGTCTGAAAATTAATATGCATAAAACTAATGTAATGTGGAACAATCTTGGCAGAGAACAGCGCTTTGCGATAGGTGGCGGGACACTGGAAGTTGTAAAGGAGTACGTCTACTTAGGACAGGTAGTAACCGCGGAGCCGAACCATGAGAGTGAAATAACTAGAAGAATAAAGATGGGTTGGGGCTCATTCGGCAAGCATTATCAAATCATGAATGGTAATCTACCACTATCCCCCAAGAGGAAGGTATATAACAGCTGCATCTTACCGGTACTTACCTACGGAGCAGAAACCTGGAGACTTACAAAGAGGGTTCGACTTAAATTGAGGACGACGCAGCGAGCGATGGAAAGGAAAATGATAGGTGTAACCTTAAGAGACAGGAAGAGAGCAGAGTGGGTCAGGGAACAAACGGGGGTTAAGGACATCATAGTTGAAATCAAGAAGAAGAAATGGATATGGGCCGGGCACGTAGCACGTCGGCAGGATAACCGGTGGTCATTAAGGGTAACTGACTGGATTACAAGAGATGGCAAACGCGAGAGGGGGAGACAGAAAATTAGGTGGGTAGATGAGATTGAGAAGTTTGCAGGTATAACGTGGCAGCAGAAAGCACAGGACCGGGTTGATTGGCGGAACATGGGAGAGGCCTTTGCCCTGCAGTGGGCGTAGACAGGCTGATGATGATGATGATGATGAATAGGCGCAGTTTGTGCGCACGCGTGGCTTCTACGCGCATGCGCAACGTATTTGCTTCCGCCTAAACGTGATCACGGGCAATTCGCATACACTATGTCTTTTTGTAAGTCACTACCTTGTCGGTATTCTCATGTTTTACTCCTTCGATAATTCGAATTTTTTCTTGCGTTGTGTTAAAGCCCGTGTTTTGTCAGGGCCCTGTATGTTATCACATTTCCCTCGTGTTGCACGTGTAACGAAGTTTGCGTCATCCACGTGATCCTTACGTGCCTGCGCGTGAACGCAGTGTTACTCTCTTACTTCAGATATTAGTTTCAGCCTTAAATTTCATTTTTTTAATATGTGCTCTCTCATCTTTTACCTCGGTAGTTGCGTTTAACACCCTCAGCTTCATATTTCACGTACAGATAGCCCGTCACTGTCGGCCAAACTTCACTTCGTGTCTAATAACCTGATTGTACCACGCTATGAAGGTCTCTGACATGCGATATTATTCTTCGGCGAGCTCAGGTCGGCAAGGTGCCAGCCAGCAACGAGGTTTTCATCCGCCAGGAACGTATACCACACTCGGCGTAGCCGACGCGGGGCAGTATTAATGCCTTTACGTACAGGGCACACTATGTGCTACCGATAGAACAATGCAAGAGAAATTGCCGTCCATAAATATCCTTTAAACGCCCCTGTTCCTCTATTTCTCTATCCACCCCTCCAAACAGACAAGAAAAAAAAAGAAAAGAAAAACAAAGCATTACGAGGCAACGTAACGCATGGAACCAATGACAAAAACATATTCCACTTGTCCTACACGAGTATAGTAAACTTTGTTTTTGTTGTTTTGTTTTTTTCCCGTCGCTCGGTTTGACGACTGACTCGCGCCAACGGTAGCGGGTTTCGGTGATGGCGCGGCGCCCCTAGATGGCGTTGTGGAAGTGGAGATTAATCATTTCGCCCTGGGTCCACGCAAAATACAACGTCCCTCGAGGGCGCCTGCAGTCGTCTTCGTCGTCCCGAGCAGCCAACGGTACATACCAACGTCGGCGGCGCGCTGCCGCCGAAGGAAGCTTAACGGAAGCCGTCGAAGCAGCCGAGCTGCTGCCCCCGTGATGGATAACCGAGCAAGCCTTTCGAATCTGGCTCCTACGAAGAGAAGCAGCGCTGTCACGGCGCGAGCGCGCACAGTTTTCGGGGACGCGATATTAAACGTTCCTTCAGCTTGAAACGCGTTCCCGATACAGGACCTACACAAAGGCTAAGCTTCTTTTCCGGGAAACTGAGTAATTATTGTTTTAACGCATTGAAGGTTAAAAAGTAAAAGTTGCACCGCAATGGCGAAGATATGAATTCGATAGCAACAAATTGCACTGTAGCGCGAAGAACGGCAAGCAGCTCGAAACTTCCAGCGCGCATGCTCCAGCTCAAAGGACGCATGAAAAGAACGCACACAAGACGAGCGCGAGCTAAGAACTGTCACAGCTCGACACTTAAAGCACGCCACTCAAACACAAAGAAGGACGAACGAAACGAACGCACGGATACACAGGTCGAACGTGAACTAACATCTGTCGCATTTGTTACTTCTTTGTGTTTGAGCAGCGCGCTCCTTTCGCAAACGCGGCCGCTGCAGCGAGCGAAGTGACCTTCTGCGATATAGTGCGATAAAATGGTTTAATTTTGTACACTAAGAGGTTTTGTTCAACTTGCACTCAATGAATGCGGCGCCCGAATGTTTTTTGTTGCATTTCAACTCTGTTGGCAACGCGATAGCCGCTGTATGGATCGCACTAGATGCTCATTAGCGCGACTTCAACGCCACCAAGCTATACCACGATGGGTCAATGTGCTGAAGCTGCTGTGTGACACCGCATGGCAGAGTGATTTCGGCCACGTCAGGGGCAGCTGAAACCGAGCTCAACTTCTTACGGCGACAGCTGCGATGGGCTCACTGCATAACTTGTTAGACGTGGGGTATCGTGGAGCATCGCTTGCGACCGAATGCGTCCGGATTACTGCCGTAGCGCAAGCATTGGCTTGCTTGCAGGGAGGGCAGTCGCACTGCGGTAAATCTTCGCCCCCTTCTGCCCCCCCCCCCTCCCACACCCCTAATGTAAAACACTGCGCGCGCCTATAGGGGCGCAAGCGTTTAATGTGGGCTTCTGTTAGATCTGTTCTTTATGTAGACCAGACGGGATGCCTCCGCTGTGCAGCCACCCACTACCGATCTTCGTTTACGAGGTTTACAGTCGAGGAGGCAAAATTCTCGCAGCGCGACGACACCCATGACTTGCCGCGGTGGCTTAGCGCCTGCATCAATGCTTTGCTAAGCCCAAAGGCGCGGGTTCGAATGGTGGCCGACTGTGGATAGGTGCAAACGTAACGAAGCAACGCGTACATTTATATGTGCAGTGGAGGTCAAGGGAACCGAGGCGGACAAAATTAATCCTGAGTCTCCCTCATCGGTGTACCTAACAGTTATACAGTGTCTTTGGCGTACAAAACCATATAATTCATTTAATGACACCCGCGAGTAAACTCTTTAAATCGAAAATAAAAGGTGCACTCCTATACGTGAAAACAATGCATACAATCACAGTTTTCTATAAACGCTCCAAGCTCTAAATAACGAATCGGCTCCAGACTAGAAGCAAGTCAAACAACGAAATAAAAGGGAAGATATTAAATGTGCATTTTGATGGATCTACTGCAGCGGGCGCTCGAAGGAAAGAGACAGCTCAAGAGCTAGGGGTGGCCGAACGAGGGGCAAACGTCGCGCGGCGTCCTATATTTTACTTGCCGCGTTTCGATTGCACGAGGATGCAGAGAACAGGCCCTTAGGAGATCTTTCGTGTCCCCGTAATATCGGTTAGAAGATTTACGAGAGAGGCGAGGGATATTTATGGGAGCCATGGGCTCGACGGCGACGTAGAATCCAAGAGCTGGCAGCGAGACTGGAAGACTTCGAAAGGAACCAACGCGCGGTCCACGAAAAGACAAGAAAAGACGGGGGCCTGGAAAAGTGAATTTGATGTCACTCAGCAAGCCAGGCGTCCGTTTCGCCTCACCTCATGTACCGAACGAGCCTTTTGTTTGTATTACGCGTTGAGTATAGGTTATGCGTAGACCACCGTAAAAGCAATGTACAGTAGAGCCGAATGCAGACTTTCGACTATGCCCAACAAAAAGAAAGCTGTTCGTCTGATTACCGTTACACTTCCCTCCCCATTTCGCCCCACACTTGGTGAATAAATATCTCAGAAATATTCGCGTTTACTTCTGAACAGATGTTCGTGAATATTCACCAGACTCAAAGCGACAGCGCCGCCGCCGTTGTACGCAATAAGCACACAAAACCCTGCGAACTAAGAAACAAGGGCACTATATCACTTGAAGAAAGAGCCACCAGCCTTACAGGCTAGTAATAGCCTATAGGCTCGGTCAGTCCCCGCAAGTTACACGTGTGTTTGACCCCGTAATGTTCCTCATTACATCGGACAGAGGCTAAACGAATAAAAACAAGCAAGGAAAGGTCCGTAAAAAACCGAGCGAATCGGCTTTTTAAATATATATCTATTTCTGCCCCCCGGACCCCCTTCTTTCGAATTCCAGACGACATTCGCGTGAAATGGCGATCGAATCTCCCGCAAAAGTGCCACCCGCCGACCTCATCACTTAACTCCCTCTATCTCTGTTTTCGCTGTCTCGTTTTTTTTTTAATCGTATCGGCGACCGTATGGGACTGCAATGCACAAAGATCGTGCACTGCCGTGAATGGCGCCGTTTACCCCCGTCGCCCCGCGACCTAATGTCTCGTCCTAGCCACCTGATGTCCGGTGATGTGAGAAGCCTTTGTGTTCCACCGCGACCGCCTCTATTGCCCGCTGCAACCGCTTTCCCCGTGAAAACGGCAGCCAGCGCGACGAGAAGGAGACAGCGAGTAGTAGTAGCAGTAGTAGTTCGGCGAAGGGGCCGCTCCTTCCGGCCTTGCACCCTTGCCGCCGCCCGCTCGCCGCGCCAATCTGCGCTTGCCACGCCGGCTCGCATACCAAAGAGGGGCAAGACCACGTGCCCGCACTACCAGGGCAGTCCGCAGTCTTTCCAACCGTCTGTGCACCTACTTGTCCCCGATCTTCAACTTCTTTTTTTTTTTTTACGTATGGGTATATTTTCTCGCGGAGGCTTCTTCAAATTGCGTCTTCGTTCTTCTTCACTTCTGTAGTCTTCTCCTTGACGGAGGTGTACTTGACAAGCGGAACAGAAAAGGCAAACGCGCGGTGCCGAGTGTAAAAAAGAAAGGAAGTTCGGCCCATTAACTGCTGGCCGTAGACCGAAAATGAGTCCGCGACGACGCGGAACTCAAGTAGACGGAAGCAAAGACGGGAGAGGTGTACGAGAGTGCAGCGACAGCGAAGAAAGAAAGAAAGAAAGAAAGAAAGAAAGAAAGAAAGAAAGAAAGAAAGAAAGAAAGAAAGAAAGAAAGAAAGAAAGAAAGAAAGAAAGAAAGAAAGAAAGAAAGAAAGAAAGAAAGAAAGAAAGAAAGAAGCACAAAGGAAAGGAAGGTGGCTGGAGGTTTGTTTCGGGTTGGAAGGCCAACGAATGAACGGGTTCCCAATCGCAGTGCGCGGCAAATTGGTTTTACGTGGCCCGGTTGTAACCCGCGCGCCAATGCCCTTTGGCCGGTGTACTTGCGTTGGTCTTTCGTCGGGAACCTACTCACGGAGGAGAAGAGAGTCCGAAGCAAGACGGTGCTCAAATCACGCCCAAGGCGCCGCTGCCTTGCGTCGCTTGACTTTTGAGAAGTGTTCGCTTTTGTGAGAGAGAGGGAAAAAAAGAGAATGAAGGAACAAGTGTGCTGACTCGTTCTTTAGGAGATTTCTACGGCTGTTCTCCGTTTTGTTTGCTCTTCGTTTTCTTAACTGCAGTCATCCATTTCTGGATTAACCTAAGCATTTTGGTTTAACGCGATAGCGTTAAAAAGCACGTGTCAAGGACATTCCCGTGTTGGCGTCGGAGGCGTTGGCTATGATCGAAAAATCTTTACATGTGAGCGAAAAATCGCGATGTCTCTAAGAATTGATATCAGTGGTTCGAACCGAAATCGAAGATGGGCATTTTGCGTGTTGGTCAAGTGTATTATCCCAGAACCACGCCAGCGCTTGAAACTGCTTCGGGGGACAAAACAAACTATAGGTACAGGCGTCTTGTTCTGCTAGGAGTCGCGTTAACACATGTAACGTGGCAGAAGCGTACAATCACACCAGGAGTCCCATCGTGTAAATTGCTCAACGAGTGGGTGCTTTAAGTGCCCACCCATTGCAAAGCACGCCGTCATAATTATTCATCATCGTCAGTCACAGCGCCAACAAAGTGTTCAGCCGCGTAAGTGAGCGTATTACCATAAGAACGCGTAGTGGGTAGCTCGCTACTTCGTAAAATGACGGATTATGGCGTAGTGGGCACTGCGCAAATGTACTTGCTGTAGGCAGTCTATAGATGTTCTTAAAGCGGCCAGTATTACGCGCACCGACGTTCCTTTCCTCGCGACACGGCTGAGGTGTCCGTAACGAAGCGAAGCATGGCAAGCGGACGAGAAGGTGATTAGAATGGGTTACGCTATCGCGTTCCTCTCTTGAAGGCGAAGCTCAAGCGTCCTCCAAGCCTTTTGGTCCTTTCCAAGAATGGTCATTCCAAGCGACTATCGACGTGTTCTCGTAAGTGAAGCATGCTCTCTCAGCGACGCCGTGGTGCTAAAGCGGGGTCAATTTCAGTGGTCATCGCCGCGCATACAGAACATATTGTCACGCGCTATGGGCGCTGTAGGGGCAAGAACAGCGGAACGACAAGACGCGAATGATAGACACGGTCCAACGGCTAGCGCTCCTCGCCTTCGTCTTCTTCGCCACGGCATGCTGGCTCAAAACACCAGGTGGCAATATGCTAAAAATAAGAACAGTGCGAGAGACGGACACAAACCTGTCTCTCGGCATGAATCGCCAACATGCGCGAGCATACAACCTCCTGTGTTAGGAGTAGTACACAATTTTGATATCAGTTCTGGGAGTGCAGGGTTTTTCCACCCCACCAGATGGCCCTCAGTCGGTGCTGAAGGTGGCCTCTCGGGCTTTGCTGTGACCAGGACTTGTATGTCCGGAGCAGAGCTAGCCAGCAAGGTCTCCCACTTTTGCGAGCCTACAAGCTTCTGGAGTTGTTTGGCTGGAAGGTCTGTCGTGCAGTCCCGAAATGCGTGCTCCATTGTGGTACTCCGCGCAAATTATGTGCAATTGGGTTTCAATTCGTCTGGGTTGATGCGGTGCATTCTGATCGGATTTGGGAGAGTATTGGTATGGACTCGTCCCCATCTAAGCTCTTCAGCTTTCGTAAGGCTTTTGTGACGTGGTGGTAGCTTTTGTCTAGCTAGCTTAAAGTGTAGAAATAAGATTCAGTCTTCAAAGTCGTGAACGCGCAGGCAGGTGCGTATATGCATATATATCTATATATATTACAATGACCTTTTCGTTAACCAATGTACTTTACCTCCTCATCTTTCCAGGTCCCGACTTCTGGGGCCTGTTGAACCCGGACTGGAACCTGTGCAGCAAGGGTCGGCGTCAAAGCCCGGTCGACCTGAACCCGAACACGCTCCTCTTCGACCCTCACCTAAAGCCCCTGCACGTAGACAAAAGCAGAGTGAGTGACGCAGTATTAGATATAGGCTTTTTTTTTCTCCTAACTAAACGCTATCATCTCGAGCTGCAACACGAGGATTATTGCACTCTCCCGACACAATGTTAAATATTTCGTAAGAAATTTGCACATAAGAAACTCGTTACACAAAATAATATCCGTGTTAAGTGCACTTACGGGGAGTACGCTTCGGAACTCTGGGTGGACACTTTAGGGTACGCGGTGCTAAACGGGATAACAGAGCACACTTGTAGCAAAGAAGAAATGGCGACAGACTGTAAGTACGTTTTTCGAAGATGTAGATGAAAGAAAAATAGAAAAGCGATCGTATGATGTTGAATTGTAATTAAACATAACACTAAGTATTTTTTTTTCTAACCTAAAAACGCAGCTGTATTTTATAAAAGCGTTGCAAGTCAATATCAGCCGAGACGCACGTTGTCGAGACATAACAAAGTGCGTTCACGGAACGCACTCCCACCGGACTATACTCGTCTGCAAGTGACACTCCACTTGCGACGTTTAAATTTGGTAAAGCGCACTTTAACCGAAGTGTACTCGCCGCAAGTACGCTTAACTTGCCCGCCCGACACGGGTGTAAATCTCGTGCAGTTAGCAGTTACATAAGCGGACATTCTCAACCCACGTCTACTAACTTTTCAATTGTGCACTGTTAGGTTTGGCATGAGGAGCTTACCTAATACGGTTACCACGGCACCCACTTCACATGCTCCAAAAAGATACTTCCGCCTCACAAAAAGCCTATACGTATTCTACGCGCCTTCCCTTTTTCCTCCGTTCCTTGCGTGAAAAACAACTTCATCGAAAATTGTGATCGGGTTCTTTTCTCCTGAGACCAACAACGAAATCGCAAGTGCGGTCAGGTTCTTCCTTCTTATAAAGCGCGCATGCGATGTTGCTTGTCTCCGCGAGAAGCAGTCCGAGTCAACAAAAGAGAGAATACGATTCGTGCGTTTTGTTCAGCCTCTTGAACAAGCGCTCGACTTTCTTTTCTACAACGTGAATCTTTTTTCTTTCTTTTTCTTCGTTCTCCTAACGCGTCTCGTGGCCAGCCGAGTTGGGAGACGTTTCATTCGGGCCAACTCAAGTGAGCGATCGCAATTTTGCGTGTCCTGCCGGGCAGGTTGATCACGTTCGCAGACGCCGCCATACATTAAGGCACTATGGCGAGCCCCCTGTCGACCTAAAATAGAGGAATGAAAATTTACGCGCTCTTTTGTTCTATCTGGACATACTTCGCCGTATATCTCGACGTAGGTTTTTGCCTTTTTCTACAGAGGCTCTCACTCATTCCCGGACAGCTCGCGAAACTTCGAAAAACCTCGCGAGATATATTATTTGTATGTGCGATCGGGTGCCAGTGAGCGAGGGCGCATTGGCGATCGGTCGGCTCCGAGCCCAGACCACGAAAATGAGAGAACTCAACGGCAAATACACAAACCGGCGATAAGAGACGAGGCCGATAGTATAGAACAACGCAGCACGGGAAAAACTTGAAGCCGGACCACGAGCGCCAGGTTTAGCCGACCGCGCTTGCGTGGTGCGTGATCGCAGAGTGTTGCGGCTGCGAGGTTCGAAACCGTCTCACATCACGACATTTGTAGATTTTCGCGCTAATGCTCGATACTCCTTGTCATGCTCGCGGGCGTCGACCTCGCTGTTTTTTTTCTTGTTATTATGAGTTCAGCGATTTGACATTTTTTCGGTTTTCTTTCGGTCCTCACTTTCCTTTTTAATGTTATACGTTGACGCGTAACATACAGGTATGTTACTCGCGTGACACGTATACAACGCTTGAATCTCTTCCACATCACGTCGCTTCGTTTTGCTTCGCTTGGGCGTATAGGGGTTCACCGTCGCGTGGATGAACGGACGAGTGATCGAAGCTGCAGTCGAAACCGGAGTCGTATTCGTGGGTGCGGAGAACTTGCGCCCGTTCTTTACTTTTTAGACCAGGTGTCTGACATTGTGCAGTGCAAACACTTCTTGCCACTAACTGTTGCGAATAATCAAATACAGCATTATTGCCGTGTTACTATGTGATAACAATGAACCCGCACAGCAACACTAGTTGGCTGCATCAACTAGAACTCTCATGCGTAAAACGACACCGATAGATACTCACGTCGTTATCGACCTCCTTATCGGTCTGTTCAGTGTGCATGCATACGGAGCAGCAAAGAGTGTAAGCAAATGAGGGGTAAAAGAAAAGCAAGTGTGTCCTCGCGCTGACGTGCATACGGATGCGTCCAAGCGCTGCTGCAAAGACTGCCACTTGCACGCGCCATTGAAAGCAGCACGGCACAGCAGCGTCCGCTCCGAGCGCCTGCGCACGCACAAGTCGCCTATTAGGGGATACTCAGCGCGCACGCAACGCTCGATCGGGGTCGCCGTATTATTCGGTCATGGAACCGTAGCCACATCCGCGCTTCCGATCCAAAACAAGCGTCCGTTACCCAATGCTAGAGAGATGCTGATGACACGAAAAGAGTTGAGAGGGACACAGTCGCCCTCTCTCTCCTCCGCCGCCGCCACCACGCGACAGCGCATTCAGATATGGTGGGAGCAGTTGCCCCGAAGACGGACGGAGGTGACAGAGGGTGCTTCGCTGACAGCAATCCTTCGCGTTCTCTACGATTTTCAAACAGCCCCCTTACCTCGCGACTCATCTCTCGACTTCCACTGTTCCACTCCCCTCCGCCCCCTTACGGCGGCTTTATCCCCTTCCATGGCTGACGTCGACGTTACACGCGACGTTATATGTAACCAAAGGGAAGACAGTGCGCAAAAAGATGAAGGTGGGGAATAGAAGGGAGGGGGCACGGTTGCGGTGTCTCTCTCCACACAGCAGTTTCGCTTCCCGATGCTTCCTCATTCATAATGCATGTTCCCCGATCGCTCGTTCAAGATGCATTACGCCACTGAGTTCGCGAACAAAGGCCCCCTCCCCCCCTTTTTTTTTTCGCCCGCTATCGCCAGCGTGATATGCGCGCCGCGCGAGAGAGCTGGAACACTAGGGTTGCCTTTCAGCAACAGCAAAGCTCAGGACGAGAAAACGAGGCGAAATAAAAAAGAAAGAAAGTAACGGCTCAAGGAAAGGGAACGCCAGAAAGCAACCTGCCCCATCTTACAGCCGCGCCCTACGCCCCCGTCCGTCCCCGTTACCTTTTTCCATCTTATCCTGCACCCTTTGTGTAGCGTTCCGAAACGCTTCCATCCGCTCTGCTATCTTTTGAGAAGAAAGCAGTTTTTCCTCTCGCCATTCTCTCACCCCCCCCCCCCCCGCCACTTCTGCCGTTACCCCCACTCATCTATGTAGCAATGCGTGCCTGCCGAGGTGCGTTTGTACTCCCGTAGCTCGTTGCAGCAATATGCGCGGACACCTGAATAGATTCACTCTTCGGTGCTCGGAACTGGGGGCGCCACGATACACAGCTAGCGAATCACAAGGAGCAACCACTTAGTTTGCGTTTGAATGCACAGGGGCTGATAGGCTCGAACCGATTTGAATTAATTAACCCCTTTCTTATTCAAACGGATAATGACTGAGGTAAAATATTCGCGCTCCTTTCAGTAAAAAAAAGCGAAGTTCAATTACCTTCTTCTCTCCGTATTCATGAGGTCGCACTTCGCTTGCTCATTCCTGAAAAGTCGACGTGATCTCGAGCTTCTGTACGAGCTGCGTTGTGCTGGCGCCTTTTATTATTTAAGTTGCGGCTGACGCATGGAGAAAATAAAGGAACGTCTGCTGGTATTTCTTCCATCGCTGCCTCTCGCACTTAATTTATCGGCTGTTTGACTAATGGTGCTTCTTTTTTTCTTCTTCTTCTTAGATCCTAATACGGCAGGATGCAACGGGTATATAATCTCTTATTCTTTGTTGTTGAGGGACACGGCGTCATCTGGACAGGACAGATAACTTTCATAAAGCGTTCGACTCGAGAAGAAGGAAGAAGAAAATGAGCGATTGAGTTAATCACGCGCGTTTCCCTTGTCAAGTTAGCTTGGAAACACAAGAACAAAAAATAATTATGAGCGAGCTGATTATTACCATAAATGTTTCTTTTTTATATACGCTATAATATATCGCACTCTCTTGCTACTCACTGCCTTAATTGGCAGGTAATTCTTCATTACCTTCAAACTAACGCAGGGCCTCCTTGCTCACTTTATGTGTGTTTGCGAAGCTGAATGGCAGGCAAATAAAGTTTCCACGCCATGAATATTACATTTTCTCAGCGCGCTTATACTGTTCTAAGCGTGACCCTGCTACAGTGCAAGCGGGAAACGCTAACACACGGATATGAACGACATAAAATGAAAAAAAAAAGCATGCACCGCTAAGATAAGGCGACGTCAGATGATTACAAGTATGACCACGACAAGACCTTTGTGTGGAACGTACCGTACTTACATTATTGTAGGTCGACTAATTTTATTTGAACTTGAAATCCGAAGTTGATGGGTCGACTTACAATCGAAAGCGGAACCAAAACAAACGACAAATCAGGCGCTTGTGGGATGGTTGTGACATTATATTTACGTTCCGCCTTTGCTTGTAACATATACCGTATTTTCACTTGTATAACCCGCACCCTCAGCAAGTGTTCGCGAAAAAAATTTCAAAATACGATTCCCGCGTATTGCCGTGAAGTTGGCTTTTCTGCATAGCTTTGAAGCACTGCCGTAAGGGCACTTTTGGACACCAGAATTCGAGTTTGTTTTCTTCAGTGACATCGTAGATAAATTTGCTTGGTGAAATGCGTTCGAGCTTTTATTTTGCCGTATGATTTTAGGCGGGTCGACCTACATTCGAGTTGGCTTACAACATTGTAAATACGGTAAATTCTTCGTGTTCATCACAACGCACGAAGTTTTTCGAAGCGAATAAATCTACGCAGAAGCTCCCAAGATATTTAGGCATTTCTACAGAACCGATCCTGCGGAATCATACATAGTATATGGGTATGTCAAGAGTATACGATGGGAACGCTTCCGTCTACTACTGAAAGCCGGCCTTCGCTACAGTGACACGACCAGCTAAGAGTGGTGGATACATGACAACAGCTTCCACACCACACTGCTTCACTCCATACACAACACCGCTTTTACAGCACACATCTAATACGCATATACAAAGAACAAAGCATTATGCCTTAAGGGCAAGTCTACATCGCAATAAAACAAAAAAAATAAGGCAGCTTCGCTCTATTGGTGTAAAGCCTGAAGGTAAGCGGAGCTGGACGGCCTTCATTGTTTCTCTATATTTTCCTCTTTCTTTATTTCGCTCTTTCATTCTCTTTCTCTTGACTTTTCTCCCTTTTGTGTCTCTGTCTCTATTTTTTCCCTCTATCTATTAGGGCGAAGCTCCTTATAGCATGACCAGGTCGGTCGTCGCTCCATCCGGCGTTCCCCCGCCGTCGCGTATCCCGTATCATTCAATAGGTGGCGCTGTCCCATAGAGATGCGTGCAAACTGCAGTTGGGTGACGATATACTAGATGGCGCTGTCCTATAGAGATATGTGCAAAGAACACCGGCCGAACACCGACCGACCTGGGAACTAAGGAAACGATGGAACATGTACTGATTCAATATGGCGATATACACCCAGGTATACGTGTGGGCACGAGTCTACATGAAGCCTTGGGTTTTAGGGGCAACAATGAAAAGCTGAACACGTCCGCGATAGAAATAAGTAACAGACGGTTAGAGTATTGGTGGCAGAAAAGTAGAGGTAAAGAACAAAAATAAATAATGGGGCAAAAATAAGGTCATTCTGCCTTAAGAGGCAGAGAGATTTTTGGGTAAAATAACCATATAACCATATATTTTTTGGTATAATAACATAGATTTAATCAATGTAGATAAGGTATTAGGCCAACATGAAACAAGGAAGCTTTTTTTTTTTCCTTTTTTTTTTCTTCGAGCCTGGTGGCAGACATGTCACCGCCCCGTTTTAAAGGGGACGCTCACAGCATCCATCCATTCATGTGCAATATGTGTGCAAAAAAAAAGAAAAAAAAGAGAAAAAGAAAAAGTAATCAAAGCGGCGTATCGCTTTGATTACTGCTGGGCGCAACCACTGAACATTTCACGGTGTAACCATGATTGCTTCAGGAGCTTCGCCCAAGCTCTTCATCATTCACCCGTGGATATGCTGTGAATTTTTTCTTTCTCTCTCTCCCCTTTCTCACTCTCTCATTTCTCGCTATTTTCTTCTCTTTCTCTACTTCTTACTTTGTCCTTCCATCTTTTTTTCGCTTTCTTTGCTTCCTTTGTATATACTTCTCTCTTTCGTTCACTCTCCCTCTGTCTTGTTCTCTCGCCCATCAGAGTTACTGCATCCCACGCCGGACAAGTCGGCGCAGCGGGAGAGCACGTGCCGGGCGCACGCGTTCGGGGAGCGAAGGAGAGGGTGAAGAGAGCGCTTGTCGTTCTTGATGGTCAGAATTTTTCGCCGCATATCCACGGAGTTTTGCCGAGCTTACACTGCTCCGCTGTTCAAACTGTACACGGTATCACCTTTCTTTTTCTACGCTTTACAGCGGAACAATCCAACCAATGTGGTGGGAAAAGGTCGGAGCGATTGCTCCGCAGGAAATTGAAGGAACATTTTAGCAGTTCTCTCTATCCTGAGCTTAATGCTCAGCTTCTCGCTCTGTCTAGACGGACAGCAGCGTTGCTCCCGCGGCTTCACGCCATCGGCGCGGCCCGTTGACGTGAAGTTCGCCTTTATCCTAATCTCGGTATACCAGTAATGCATCTCCTCTTCTGCCAGAAGAAGAAAATGTCGGTGCATGAAAACGCGGAGCCCCAAGAGGGGAACTCTTCTTAGACGAGAACGTCAGCTGCGGGGCTCAACCTCCAAGAATCTAATCTTTTAAAAGGAAAGTTTTGGTGGTGCTCTAAAGAACGCACTCGTTGGAGAAGGCTTCAGAAATATGTCAACAGCCGTGAGAAGGCTTCCGAAGCAAAAGCACGCACTCGAATAGATGAAAAATAAAGTGTTACCTTTTTTTTAAAGATGTAACATACTTGAGGCCTTCCGCACATGCCGCGTGCCATTGTTTTCCACTAGCTATCTTTCACTCCTACGTCTTCCTCAAACCAAGATGCGAAAGAAGACACCTTTTTTTTATTCTCCGAGTGCGCTTTGAAACAGTTGTTTCGCTATCACCACGAAAGTGAGGCCATATCAGCGAAGCCCTCGACTGACTTCTCGATGTCTTTTATTTTTTTTCTCCTGCGGATTAAAGCTCGAGCTTGAAGCTTACAGCCACCTTTTGCGAGGGCGAAGCGAAAACGTTTGTTTCCCCTCGAGTTTTATGGTTGGCGGAAACAAGGGAATGTCCTTCGAGGTTCAGCCGAGCGTGAGGTCTGTAAAAGGAGGGTCACGTGGAGAAGCGCGAACGTGTGTATAGACCCGAACAACAAACAGCGAGGTCGTCAGAAGCGTTTGAGCAGCGAGATGTGTGAGGTCCACTTACATACCGTCGTTCCCGGGAGCGGAGGTGAGACTCCCAGGTCATTCCATTCGGTGCGCAGTGCCATAGGCAAGATTAGTAGAGAAGTCTTCCAGGAAAGTAGAGGACGGCAGATGAAAGAGAGCGTAGCAGGTTGCACTTTCAATACACTCGTCGCTTGCGGTCTGTTTTAGAGCGCAGCTCTTAGGCGCCTGTTTCTACATTGAGCGGCGTCGCCGTTGGCATTGCAGGCGTCAGCGTAACCAACAGATCGAACGAGGACGAAAGAGAGCGAACGCGGAGTCTGTCAATATCACGAGCCACTGAACCTCGCTTTCATCCTCCATCACGCGCGCTAGCCCAACGCCACCTAGAAAAAAATTGGCCGCGTATCTGCGTGCTTCGCTGCAAATGTCGTGTAAAGACGATAGAAGAGGTGCTGTGTGAGATATGGACGCCATCTGGCAATACGTCGGGAAACATGAGTGCTGTGTTGCGTGCTGGTAGTCCCGGCGCAGCAGCAGGTGAAGACCTTTGCAGAGAAACGTCCGCACTCAACGAGTACTCTCCACACACTCTTTTATTTACACGTCGCCTGGGTAAAACAGGAACGCCAGAGCGGCGCCCACAACCGGCAGCCTGAAGGCCGCCCACAACGCTGCTTTTTCATTTTTTTAATATTTTTTTTTCACCTTCTTGGCCTTCTCAAAACTAAAGTTTTTCAACACCAACCCATGGCATTCGTGCAGTGCAATACAGAACCGAAACCGAAACACATCAATGAGCTCGTGCGAAGGGCACGGAGGAAGGCAAATTTCAGCGCAGTCGCATTTTCAGCTTTGTTGAAACAGCGCTCACTAGACGACGACGAAGTGAAAGAAGGCACAGGACAGGCAGCGCCTGTCCTGTGCCTTCTTTTACTTCGTCGTCGTCTAGTGAGCGCTGTTTCAACAAAGATGAACGCATACCAACTCGCTAAAGCTTCCATTCTTATGCATTTTCAGCGCAGCTTAAGAAACTAGGGTCCTTAAAATTACGTATGTATGCATTTTCTATTAAAGGAACACGCCACCTAATACTTACCTAGTGATGTTGCACCTCAGATATGCATGATATTTACTTTTTGATCGACAACGTTCACAAGTATGAACAGCCGTACCAGTTCAAGACGGCTGGCCCTTGGGCAAGTGGTTCAACTTTGGCCGAGTGGCTGAATCGAGGGACGTGCCGACAAACAGAAAGACAGACAGACAGAAAGACAGACCAAAATTTCTGCGTTTAAGTTCCCCAAGAAAGACTATCGTCTTTAAAAATTGGCTGGCCCCTCGGTCGGAGCTCGTGCGTATATGCAGGGCTGGCACGTGCACTGCGGCTGGCTTCGCTTGTCCTAACGGGGCTGTCGGCGTTTCGCTTGGTTCGTGACGCCTGCAATGCCAGAGTGGTGTGCGTAGCACTCGACTCCTGGCAGTTTCTGTGGCAACATGTAACGACTGCGGATAGCCAAAACTTCAAACACAGTTGGCGTTGCCCCAACACGAAGCTGCGATCAGAATGCGCATTAGGGTGTATCGTAATCGTCGCTGAATTTTTTATTGGAGACTATAGATAGATAGAACGTGGCTAGTTTATTCTCTCAACGTGACGTTGTTGAAAGCAAGCACGCAAGTAAGGCATTTATTCGTAACCTCGCGCAGACTCTCATCGAACACATGCATTGCACCTGAAGTTTTCTTTGCGATAGGATGAAAAAGCGGGACCCAGGACCACGTGATGAAAACGGCGATGCCCTGTTCGTTCAGTTATCTGTCTAGTTCGTTTCCTGCATACCACTGTCCTCGATGTTTATGCAGAGTGCAGATGCACTTAAGCCTCGCTTTTGGAACACTTGTCTTTTGCCTATGTATTTGGCGATGATTGTTGTAGTACTATATCAAACACTGATGCGTGCGTGCACATGAGACAGCCTGTAACTTTGGAAATATTGAGCTCCTGCAAACGCAGTTGGCATGCGGTCTTTCTATGGCGTGCTCTTTGTAGTTGCCGTTGATTTCCTTATGTTGTAGCATGTGCCCGTGCGGCTACGTTTATACTCACATGCCAGCCAACTGTCGTCACCTCACTAGCCAGTTTCGCAGCCTGTTAATGCGCACAAGTGAATGGCACTGCGCACTCTAGTTCACAGTTTACGCACTCTACGATCTTGGTCACTCTACGCACTCACTACACCACTACGCGGTCTAGGTCGGGTCGTCATCCTTCGTCTCTGTTACAGCGCACACTTGCATGAGGCGTGCAGTAAGGCGACTGGTCGTGGCGTTTTATATAGTGCCATACATTACTGTGCTTTCTCTCGTGAAGTTGTATAAATATTTGTAAAGGTCTTCCGTCCCAAAACCACGATATGATTATGAGGGACGCCGTAGCGGAGGGCTCCGGAAATTTCGTCCACCTGGGGTTCATTAACGTGCACCTAAATCTAAGCACACGGGCCTCCAGCATTTTCGTCTCCATAGAAAATGCGGCGGCCGCGGCCGCGATTCGATCCCGCGACCTTCGGGTCAGGAGTCGGCGAAGTCGAAGAGTAGTTTGTATAGCACGATTCATCAAACGCGTCGGTGTTGCTTTAAATACTTTTCTTTTACTATATCTTCATTCCCTGTCAGCGAATTTTATGCCGACTGCAGGACGAAGGCCCCCACCAATGATTTCCAATGTACCATATCCTGTGCTAGCTGATTCCATTTTATGCACGCGAACTTCTTAGTTTGGTCACCCCACCTAACTCGCCGCCATCCTAGTCTGCGTGTCGTATTCCTTGGTTCTCACCAAGGGATACCATTCAGTTAGAGCAACCATTCAGTTGCTCTAACTGACCACCAGTTGTCGATCCTATGCATTACGTGGCCAGGCCAGGTTCCACTATTGGCATATATTCTACACATACATAAATAATCTATGCACTGCTTTGTATAGTGCACAACTAATATTACATTAGCGTTATTTATACGCATGATCAAATCTGCCTAACTTGTGCCCACATAGAGAGCTCTTGCAACGTTCATACTGCCGTACTTATCAGTATACGTATATGATATGTCGCCATTTTCCTCGTTAAACGTAACGTGTATGCATACGTAGATATGGTACGGAATAACGATGTGAAGATGAAAAATTTTTGCTTGAATACAGGCATATATCCACGCACTCGTTTACTCGAGTTTACCAATTCGGCTGCTGCAAATGGGTCAACGAGCGTCATGCGTGCACTAGCGAGTATTCTTAGAACGTAAGCTGCTTGCTGCCGTATTTCCTACTGTTGAATGTGCCCTACCACATCAACCAGCTTGTTTACAGCGGTGGGGACCTCACGTCTATACGGGAGGCGCAATCGTTAAATGATAGACTCAGCTCTCACGACGTCATCCAGTCAGTCTTTGAAGTAAAGCGCTAGTGAAGGATAAGGAGTTATATGTGTTATTATATGAAACGAAAGAGGAGTCAGCCTGAGCACATATACAAAAGTTGGCCCGCTGCTCCGCACAGACGACCATAAAAGGAAACAAACACATCCAGTAGTTGTTTTTCTAGTGCGGTAGTTCTCAGAGCTGCCGTACAGTCTTGCGGGAGGAGGATACTCAATTTAAACATCGCGCTAACGCATATGCCAAACTCACACTGTTAAAGGGGTCATGAAGCACCCCTTGGGCTTGTTGAAAAAACAAATACTGTGGAAAGCTGACACGGCTATGAACTGCTCTGCCAAATATTACAGTCGTGCGCGCCGCGTAAAGGCCACAAGCGGAGCGCGAAGTTGCCGTTTTCCCAGGCACCCTCTTTTCAAACAGAGGCCGGTTCTCACTCTCGTCGGTGGGCGGGGCGTCTGCACGTTGACGTCGCGGATCTGCCAGTTTACGTCGCAAGAGACATAGCATGCTTATTGGCCGATAGCCGACGTAAATCGAGAGCGGCGTTCGGATCAGATGCGCTTCTTGCCACGGGGTGCCGCCACTTGCCGGCGCCGTACTCCTCAGTACATGGTAGCCGCACTCGCGCACGCGAATCACAGCGGGAGAGCGATCGCGTTTCATGACGCGCGCTGACGTAACTTCTTTCTCCCGTGCCATCCCTCCCTATGTAGCTTCCAGTGCGTTCGTCGGCACGAGAAAAGAGAGAAAGCGCTGAGAGCGTGCGCCAAACCCCCGTAACTCCGCTCATTCTTGACGGATTCGAGAAATTTTTTGCGGCAATCGATTCGGGAGGCAGTAAACTTCGATACTGAGGTCATTAGATCATTACTTGGAAAAGTGGTTCATGACCCCTTTAACGCAATGTCTATACCTGAGCGGCGAAGCACAGTTTGAAGCACTGACGAAATTATTCTCGTTTGAAAACCCTTAACGTTGACACAAAGTTTACTCTTCGCAGTCCCTACGGACACAATCAAGAGAATGCTAGTCAAGCGTTCTTCTTCATTTATAGATGTGATATCTTACTGCTGCAACTTTTTACACCGCGATAGTTATCCGACCGGTGACCTCTCAGATTCCCCGCTGTGAATATGTATTCGTGCACGCACGAACGAATGCTCATCGTATTCTCATCTCAAGATTTGAGTTTTGCATCCCTGCTCATTACTCCGAAAATGCCGCACCATCAGAAAGGATAATAAGGAAGGGAATCCGCTTTTGCCAGTACTGAGCTTATATACGCACCGCAGCTTGATTGCGCAGCGAAACCTGGAAGCTGCTTAGAGAAGCGGAGTCCGGACGCTTAAGCGCGGACTCCGCTTATATTTCGTCTCTTGTCGACGGCGAACCCTTTTACATCACAATGCCACCCTAATGGGCAGCAGCTTGCCCACCGCTGCCCTCCACCCTTTCTCAGACTGACTCCCTCTCTCTTTCCTATTTTTCCCGTGCGATCGTCCACTGCTGTCGTGCATATTTTGTGCGCCCCCTGGAGGAAGGGATTTGGCGAGGAGCGCACCCGTGACTTGAACCGGCACCGTTGGGGATAGCCCCTCGGTCCAATCTGTCTAAGTGCAGCAGCGGAACCCTACGGCGCAGAGAGAATGCGGGACCACTGAATCCAGTGGGACGTAGAGTTTATACGGACAACGAGGTTGCTGTCCCGGATCGCACGGCTAAATCGCTTCGCTTCAACCTGTCCTTTTATTCTCTCCGCATGGTCGTAACGGGGTCACGTGCTTTTCGATCTTCCTTGCTTTCCCTGCTCGTTTGGGTTTCTTTCCTTTTCAGTTTATTAAAAAAAGTATTCCCGCGCTTGCGTATATTCGCGAAAAAAAGAACTAGTAATAACTTGTTTCCCAGGATCTTCGTGTGCTGGCTTGATTGCTTTGCTAAGCACAAACATAGGCGTGTTGCTTTTTCTTCCACTTTCTGCGCGGTTTATAGAGAACCACGAGTAGCAACATAGGAAACAAAGAAATCTCCGAGTGTACGCGTCCACTGTTATCTGCAGGGCGATCATCTTCGAAAGCGAAACTCAGAAGACTTGGGTTACACCGCCAAGCACCGCTTAGCCGATTCTAAAAAGACTTCTTGTTGGGCAAGTTAGTGCTCAGATTTGTTACGTATGCTTGACTGTGGCGCAGTATAGTTCCGTGCACGTCCTACATTGGCTGCTTGCGCATGCGCGGAAGGCGTCTTTCTTTCTGTACGTCTCTGGAAATGTCATTAAACAGTTGGCTGTTTGGCGCTTCACTTTCGTCTCCTTTCTATACCCCTTTTCAGGGAATGTATTTAGCGCCTCAGTCAAGCACACCTAACCAAGCTTGGGCGATCCATCGGATGAGTGCCGACTCCGGTAATGCAGCATGTCTCCGAGTCATACGCTTAACATTATTAGGTCGTGTGAGCTTGGGAGCGCGTCGTATGAGGCTGGGTCAGGTCAGGTAAAGGAGTGAGTGCCATGCAATCAATTTTATGTCATCCAGAGTTTACGAAGCTCCTTGACAAACACTTCGATTGCTACTAACTTCAGTAAATACAGTCTCGAAGTGCAAATGACGCTCTGCCGGCGTTATATGAGGCAGATAGCGATTCGTGGTTGCCGGTCCCTGCTTTGTGGACATTAGCGTTTCTTTTTTCTTTTTTTGCAATCACCGCATCACTTAGTCATCCCGTATGCCTTATACAGTATAGCACATGCGATGGCTAGAACTACAAATGCTTTCTTTAAAAAGTATTGTAACTACATCGCAAACCCACGAAACGAAACAAACTTCGTAGGAAACAAAGAGCCAAGAGAAACTAAGACGCCTTGGCACCGGACGTGCAACAGCACAAACTATACGAAAGGCAAGCGAGCCCTCCGTTTCGAGCACTCGAATTCCCGCATTTACACGTTTAACGTGCGCTATGCCCTGTCGTTTCATAAAGCATGGTCAGAATGTGCCACCCTAAGTTCACCGAGCAGCGCCGAGAAAAAATTTCCGCAGTTGTACGGCGTTGTGTAGCAGTAACGACGTCGCTTCTAACCTTGCGCGTTGATTTCTGTTCGTTACGTGATGATGTGTACGTAGTAAACAGGGCGAAAAAAAGGTCTCTTCACTACAGAAAGAACTTATTCGGCCATAGCACTAGACAGATATAGGAGCTATACGCTGCTACTTTCGCGCATTCGTATCGAGAGTCAAGAGCCCGCGCAGAACAGGGATATGGGCGACGTTTCTAGCGCAGCGAACAGGGAGCATGAGTGTCAGAGATGAGAGGGGTGGCAAGTAATCGCGGCGGAACGATAGAAGGGAATCGAAGGATCCCCCGAAATTGCTTTATGATGCTGGCTCCCAAGAGGTAAACGCTATCGGGAGATGCCATCACCTCGCTCGGTCTCTCTTTCGGTTTCGCTCTTGCGGCATGGCCGTGACTGCCGGCGTATAAACGAAGGTGTTGCAAGGCCACTCCGTACGAGTAGCAACAAAGCGGGCGTAGCCCATCAGCAACTACAGGCAGCATGGGACACGGCGCGAGGACTCGAGGTTATAGCTGGGAGTGGGAGGGGATTCACGGGAGCGAAAGAAAGTATGCAAACCACAGCGTAGCGAGACGCGAAAGAAAGGCAGGGTGTAGGCTTTACGCGGAAACATAAACACTACGCAACGCTGAAGACAAAATAAACACGCAAAAAAAGGGAGCGATAAAGCGAAAAGATAGGAAGGAAGCCATCAGAGGTATGCAGAGCTCAAGCGATGCTGAGCTCGGACAGCCAAGCGTATATCTATCTATAGGCACCGTGCGTGTAAGTACGGGAACGGAATCTTCGCCCAACCAGTTCACCTCCCTTCTTTTCGGTCTTTTTCTTCGGGTGAAGATGCTGATTGGTGCGGTGCCGATCGCGATAGTTCCGCTTTCTTCTGCAGGCCGTCCTCGGCTTTCGCGTCGTCGTCAACACATCGTCTCTTTTCTCACCTTCGTTGTTGCCATTTTGTTTATTTTTTTCTCGCGCGTATGTGGGTGCGTGTCGTGGTCTGGCAGTGTTGACCAGCCGACGACAGGAGACCCGAAGCATCGGAGAAAGAGTTTTCTCTCGGACCGGCGGGCTTTAGCTCGCGCATCCCTGAGCGGCCGCGTCTGCCGCGATGATCGCGAAGTGGTGAAGTTGGAAATGATTGCCGGCCGATTTGCCGCAGAGGGCTCCTGCAACTGCTGCCGGTGCTGCCGGTTGCGGCTGGTCCGTGAATCGGGAGGGAGGCGCGTTTGCCGGCCGCTGGCGGCGGCGGCTTTCTTTCGATCGGACGCTTCCGAGGGCCGGTGCGGTCGGCTCCGAGGTGTTTCCGGAGGGAATCTTCTTCCTCCCTCCCCGCCTTTAAATCCGCCAGGTCATCAAGAGCCTCTCCGTCCCAAGTGCCCTGATCGAGTTTTGATGGCGCCTTTGTTGCTTTGCCCGGGCGCCCGCTGTGTAGAGTATAGACGGCCTTGCCCGCTCCAGCGGTTAGAGTCCGGCATTGCGGCGGGGATTGTCAGTGATGCGCGTTGTTTTCCCGAGACTGCCTGGGGCGAGTGAGTCGGGGTCGGTTTAACGCAGCGCCAACCGCGGCCGAAAGGAAGACCGCGAACGTAGACCACTCGTTCCGTTAACGCATAGACGCCGGTTGACCTTACATGACCTAGGTGATGCTTTTGCGTATGTGGGTATAGTGATGGCAGTGACCTCATGTGTTTAAGCTAAGGGCAGTCTTTCTTTTTTTACAGCAAAAGTTGTCTATGTATACCCTGCGCCGTCGTCGCCGTCGCAGTATTATCAGTAGTAGTAGTAGTAGTAGTAGTAGTAGTAGTAGTAGTAGTAGTAGTAGTAGTAGTAGTAGTAGTAGTAGTAGTAGTAGTAGTAGTAGTAGTAGTAGTAGTTGGAGTCACGCAGGTCACGTGACCAGAGGAGGAGTGAACAGATAAATAAATAAATATATAAATAAATAAATAAATAAATAAATAAATAAATAAATAAATAAATAAATAAATAAATAAATAAAACGTAGTTATGATGAATATCCTCAAAATGATGATATTGGTGATGATGCTAAGTTATGGTGATGACGATGAGCCAAATAACAACTAATTTGTCTCGGTCTACCCTCACACACAATCGCGCGCTTACAGCTTCGCTGTCTACGGCCTTCACGGCGTGGAACTGGCGGATTTTTGTATTTTTTTTATTATTGTGAACTAGTTTTAGAAGTCAGCTATGGACACTGGCTTCCTCCTGTATACTGCGGAAAACTCATACATGCTGGTTTCTCTACCAGGGAGAGGACATTATGCTCCATTATTTCTTCTTTCGGCAGTGCTCTGCGGCTTTCTTCAAACATGAGTGTGATTTAGCACGACACTCCGCAGCTGTATTCAAAATATTAATTACTTGGTGGCAGGGGAAGGAAGCACCGTGAGCGTGCACGACGATTCACTTCGCCTATATTACCTGTTATAAGAACAACTGCGGGCATTATAATCCTTCGAAGGGTGAATGAGGCTGCTTAGACATTCATCATTAGCAATTAAGGCTGTAGTACGAGCCTTTAATTTCGTCATTAGAGAGGCTATAGCCCGGGTGAGCAGTACGTTTCGGCTCTTTAAGTAGGCCACTGGAAAGATAATTTTACGCACATTTACGAATGCGACATTAGTAAGCAAATTCGTTGTTCCGAAGAAGCGACGTTTCTTTCCCTACCTTTTGAGAACGCTGTTACGAAGGCTCACACGACCAGTGTCCACCGTAACCATTGTTAATACTACGGTAGTATTTATAAATTTCTCGGCGGAGTGGAGCAACCTTGCAGAATCAGACACCAGAGACTACTCTCTCTTAATCATGTCCTGGTTAAATGCTGGCTATATCAAGGAAACCAGACGAAAGATGTCCGGTTTCCTGGCTGTATCTAGCACTGTTAAGCGGGACCGCACTAAGAGCGTAGCGAAACTGTTGTACTACGTGCCGACAAAGCTCACCACTACACCACGGCGCACTGACTCCTCTGCACTCTGTCCAGTTTCTGCAAATACACGTTTTCTCATTCTTGGACGCTGTAACAGTAGTCACTTAGTGAGCCCTCTCATTGAACGTTTCATTAAAAAAATTTTCGTATTCACAACGCAACTAAAGCGTACTCGCGGAATGCGATATCTCTGCTAAGCTTACGTTTAAATGTATGGGTATATTTCAAAGCTCGTAGAAAAGTAAATAGAACTCTTTAGTCCGTGAAAGTATTCTTTCAAAAACTATTTTCATAAATATGACGGCGAGATGTTGATTATTAGAATATAAATAAAAAGGCGCGATTCCACTTTCAGTCAAGACCAGACCTGAAGTAACAGTAGTTATGCCAGGACGTTTCGGCTTCATAGTCGCCGTGATTGCACAATGTTGTGTAACAGCGCAAGAAACACCAACAAGGATTGACATACGTGAACTAGTACCAGCATCTATACTCAAGTTCTTGTCCGCATACCTTGCGCCGCTTGTTCGCTTCATGAAACAGTGACTATTTCAGTGGCTTAGAACAGCCGCTTACTAACACGTCTCATACTATCTTTCTCTTTGTATTTTCAAGTCACCTGCCACCTTTGCAGGAGTGTATGTCAGGCATCGTAGTTTTGAGCAGCCAAATATCTTTTAAGGAGCATACTGTTTATATCTCAGTGATCTGTGCGACACGCTCAAATTAGTGCGTCGTTGATGATCTCATTGACACACAATATTAAAACGTATCTTTAAAGCTTTTCTTGCATGTGACAGACAGTGCCACTCGCGATATTGAAGTGTTTCAAGATTTGATGAAAGAGACGTGGACCCCTTGCCGACACATGTACCTTAATTTTTTTTTTTTTGTGAGCACTGCCAACCACAATCTCAAGACATGCTTAATATGTCAACAACTCCGCGGCAACTGGAGCGTGACTACTGAAGAACAAACAAACATACTTACTCTACCTACATCAAGACAACGATACACACGAAAACAACTCTGCACTGAGAAAAAGATCACTGCAAATTTGTTAATATTCAGTTCACGTTGTCCATTCACACCGCGGGCCGTAAACAAAGCAAAACACGAAAAAAAGAGCGACTGACGCTGCGGTCAGGCTCGGCCGCGTTTCGGAATTTAATTACAGCCGCGCCAAAATCTCGAGCCGCCTTCAAGACGACGCGAAGGAGGGGGGGGGGGGGGGGGGGCAATCCCCAAAAGAACGCGCGACGGAGCGACCCCTCTTTTCTCCCTAAAGGAAGAGAGGGAGATGCCGATGGAAGAGGCAGCGTTTGAGAAAGGGAACGAACGTTGTCGACGACGGAAGCAATCGCGCACGCGCCAAGTCACCGAAGACCGCCCGGGGTTCGAACTTGCGCTAAGTGGATTAGAGCCTCGACTTCTTTCACCCTCACCCTCAACGCCTCACGCGTACAGCTTCCAGTTCGTTTCTTCGTTTCGTGCCTCTAGGCGCCGAACCGGCAGCGGTCGGTCGCTTAGCGATACAGAAGACCCATTTATGCGCGAGCGTGAGAACGAGTGAGTGAGTGAGAGAGAGAGAGAGAACGAACGACCTCTCCTCCGCCTTTTTTTTCAGGCCGCCATCGCGCGGGACCGTCCGGATGCCTTTAATTGGCTTAATTAATCAACGTCCCCCCGTCCCTCTTCGCTCCGCGTAAGCACACCCTCTGGGGAGGCGTCGCTAGAACCACAACCAGCGCGCCGCGGCGTCCAAGGCGCTCAGCGACGTTTATAAGCGACGAGAGCGCCAGCGCGCGGAGCGTTCTCGCGTTTGGATCAGCGCGAAAATACGCGTGATGTTCGCAGGAGTCGGCGACCCTGAGACCGGGAGCCCCAAATAAGCGGCTGCCGGGGTCCCGCGGGTGACGACACGAGTTCCCACTCTGCTGCCTTGTCCTCCCCCGCACCCCTCCTTCTTTTTCTCTGTGTTCGGACAGCGTAGCCTCAACTGCGTCCGCGAGTTGCCTAAATGATTCACGATAATTACGGCTTAACAACGCCCGCTCACTCTATATGGCCACGCTCGCGCACAGAGCGGCGCAGAAGCGCCAGGCTCAGAATGGAGAGACTGCGAACTGCCCTGCAGTTCTTCGTTTCATCTCTCATTCGTACTTTCGTTTTGGTTTCTATTTCCTCATTCTTTCTTCGCTACTTCCTTATTTATGTATTTGTTCTGTCGGCAAATTTGCATGTCACTTTAAATGGCAGAGAGGAAAGAGGGCATCGAAGTGAGTTAGAAAGAGAGAGAGAGAGAGCATATGCGGGTGAAGTCGACTGCGGAGCCGCGCGCCGCGAAATGAAGTGAGCGCGCGGACGAACGGAGCTGCAAACACTCAGCCGGGACGCGCGGTCGTCGGAGCGTAATAACGACGTCAGATTGAATGCCCCGGCGCGCTCGATTCAGCGGGTGCCGTGTGTGAACGTGTCAGCCCGTTGCGAGCCGTCAATGCAAATTTTAGACGCCCGTTTGATCCGAAGTGCCCGGTGGCTAATGCCACGCGCCCTGACTGTATACGTACAAGAGGCCATTCGGGGCAAATACAGTTCATGTACACGGATTGGGCGACTTTTGCTCGTGCTCTGTTCGCGTTCCCAGTAGCTCGGGCAAAGTCGTGCGTGCGGGTGTGTACACGTTTTCCACTTGTTTGTCTCGTGCGATTCCGATAAGAGCCGACTTATTTCCAACTCCCGTTGGCGAGATGAGTGACGCTGTTGCAAGCAGTCGGCGGGGTCAGTAAGAGCTTTGTGCTATGAACGCAAGCTTGCAGGTGTGTCCTGGGTAGTCGGAAACGAAGTTAAGGACGTTAAGTTGCCGCTGACTGGTTGCTGCCTGTCCTATATGGTAAATGTATATTCATGGCAAGGGAACGTACACAAACACTTCTGTGTATGTGTCTTTGCGCTCGCTTATTCCCTCGTCGTGCTAGATCGTTTTTACCATAAAACGATGCCACTTTGTACGGGCGCACGAACGCTTATACCGAAAAGGACGGGTGTACAGTCCACAGTGCGCGTCCTTTGGCTCCAGTGAGACGCTCGGCACACATATATATAGAGCTTTGAAGATGTTCTCGCCATCTATGTATTAGGGCCGATGCGCTTTGAAACCATGCACTCGAATACGCTATTGCGGCGGTCGTCAGAAGACAGGATTATCTTGTTTCGTTTTCGGGTTCCTCTTGCAGTTTTATTTCGTTTCCTGGCGCGCACGCTTCGATAGCCGCAGTAAATATTATACATGGATGGTCGTCCAATTCAGTGTCTTATATTTCTTTTCTTTTTTTACTTCTTTAACGTTCCTCCTGAGACCTGCGCAGTCGGCCGAGAAAAGTATTCGAGACAAAAATGGATGATGATACCGAACTCCTGCAAGTCATAAGTGCGTAGCTTCAACCTGTAGTAGTTTTTCTTACTGACACGGGGATCCATCAAATTAGTAGCGAGGCGCTGTAACATAGAAGGCGCCCTTATCTAAACAAATCCCTTAATATTTAAAACTGTTCTTAAGATCAAGTATAGCAGCGATTTCGAATGCCGCACATGTTACTAATGAACGCGACTGACCAATGACAAAGAGTCATAACGAACGTAAGGTTTTGTAGACTCGGTCCCCAGAAGTTCACATTGCTTGTGCAGCTTTCTTGTAAACCGCTGCACGTGTGTTGGCAGCAGACACTTAATGCATTAGCATTCGACACACCCTTAGCCAAAATATGCATGAGCCTGAGCGAAACCTACCGTACTTTCGTAGTACAACTGTACTAATAATGTTAGCTAGACTTCGGTGCTTAGAGAGTTATAGATATTCAAGAATAATGTCCACTGTCCAATAAAGAATAGTGTTTTGAAGTATTTTTATTGTGGTCGGCGTTTATTCCTTTTTACAATGCCTCCTCCTGACCAGACGGGATTCCGTCAAACCATGGATTTCAATAATGCCCACTCGTTCCCCTCTCGTTTACCGATAAATCACCGCTATTTTAGAGCGATAGCTCTACTACGCCAGGTCTCCCAAGGTCATTCATCGCGTCGAAATGACCTTGAGCCACCGGAGAGCGAGTCGCCGGAGCGCAAGCGTGCCAAGCGTTCTCCGCAGGGGATCACGACTTGAACCCCTGCGCAGAAGCGTTCCCGCTGTGCGCGCTCGGAGTCTCGCCGCTGCTGTACCACTGACCTTAACGGCTGCTTCGCCGGCGCTTCGTCGCTCAGTCTCGCCACGGATGGCGCGCCTGCTGTGCCGTGTGTGCGTGCGCTTCAGCTCAAGCGACCGACAGAATGCAACCATCCAGTAGATATAGACGGCAGGCTTCGAAATCTCAAACAAAGGCAAAGTTGCCTGCTGAAACACTGGAGCAAAGGGAGGCCAGATTAGTACGTTACAGAGGAGCTTACCAAGCGCTCAAGAGCGCCAAGATCGAAGCTACTGCAGCCCCCGTCGTCGCTAAGCAACACGAAGAGAAAGGAGAAGATGCCTAACTTCAATCAAACACTGTCTGCGTAGTCTTTGCAAAACCAAGCCAAGCATACCGTTCGCTCGTGATAACTAGGTTTAGAAGAGTTAAGCGTCAGCCATCTTTTTTTTTTTTTCAGCATGATCTGAGCTGACTGTTTTTCATCGCTTGTCGCAGATCAGTGGCATCATCACCAACACGGGTCACGGCGTCATCTTCCGCGTGTCGGACAGCCTGGCGCCTGGCCTTGCGGTCAACATCTCGGGAGGCCCGCTCTCCTACCAGTATCGCTTCCACGAGCTGCACATACACTACGGCCGCTCTGACGACCGCGGCTCTGAGCACACCATCGCCGGGAAGCCATTCCCTGCCGAGGTGAGCCCTATTATTGACTAGATAGATAGATAGATAGATAGATAGATAGATAGATAGATAGATAGATAGATAGATAGATAGATAGATAGATAGATAGATAGATAGATAGATAGATAGATAGATAGATAGATAGATAGATAGATAGATAGATAGATAGATAGATAGATAGATAGATAGATAGATAGATAGATAGATAGATAGATAGATAGATAGATAGATAGATAGATAGATAGATAGATAGATAGATAGATAGATAGATAGATACTTTCTCAATTTAGCGAATTTTCCAACTTAGCAAATGCTTCGCTTTTTGCTGCCGTCCACTCGTTTCGAAAGGCTTCGGTTCTAGTAGACTTCGACGTGTGTATCGAACCTGCATTCTCCTTCGTGTTTGTTTCTTTACTTGTTCCGTACGACAGAAACGCTCAGCTTTCTGAACGTTTCCTTGCTTTTCCCATCACGTGTGTTCCGATTGAACATAATAAAGATCAAAATTCCGTCTTCATGCGCGCGAAGCATTTTTTTTTCTTTTTTGGCTTGCTACTGATACAACTTCTTTAATTCGACATTGCTTTTTTTTTTTTTTACGGCCAGATATATACCTCGACGCTTTTGAATAAGTAGGAGCTAAATTGAGGTAATTTAAATCCAGCTGGAAACTGGAATCTTAGATTAAAAGCTTCCCAAGCATTACCTTTTTTTTCTGTGCGGATAGCGGCGGAAGTTCTCAATATTTTTCATATTGACGACCCAGAAGCGCAATCAGGCGTCCGCGTACGAAGCGTCAAGCGTTGTCAGAGCGTGCATATTTAGCTCTCACGATGCGAAAGAATGCGAATGCTGCAGCGGCGTATATTTTATGCATATAAAGTGGCGCGCGTTGTGCGAAGCAAGGTGCTTCCGTAGACTGCTTGTGTCATCGAGCAACACGAAACTTCCTATTTTACGTTTTTTTTTTAGGCTATAACAAAAATTTGATTGATGGTCCGTCCATAGCGCAATGTTTTTTTGTTTTTTTACGAGTCGAGTATTCGATTTATCGACAAAAAGGAGGTGGAGGCGCCCGACAATACTGGAGCAAAAATGTGCTACGGCGTGCTGCAGTATAGAAAGGAAGCGAATTGTTCCAAGGTTGTTCTCAATGACTTTCTTTCTTTATACTTTGCGAGGAGTGGAAGAAAATAACAATTTTTGGTCAGCCTATACCTGTAAGAAAAATTGCTGGAGAAATTCATGCTGTTGTTTCGTCTAGTTCCGGAACGGAGTAGAATAGTTATTTATATATTCTGAGAATTTTTCTTTAATTCGGGAGGTTGCCCTAAAGCAACCTTCCGATATGGGCTGCGACCTGAAATTATTCCAGCATCTAAAAATAACTCAAAGCTGGAAAGCCGGAGTAGTTAAACAAAGAGCATTTTTAAGGTACGCGTGCTTAAAAAGTACGAAGTTCAATTCTAGCGATTTACTCGCCAAAACAACGATATGACTCTGTGACTCCGCAGTGGAAGTGCGGATTAATTTTTACCAGCTAAGTATGCATGACGTGCATCTAAATCTAAGTGCATGAGTGCTCTTACTTTTTGCCCCCATCGAAATGCGGCCGCCGGGGCCCGCAATCGAACTCACGTCGCCGAACGCAGCAGCGCAACAATTAACCAGCTAAGCTCGCACGCCATTCCTAGCACAATACGGATAGTACGCATCGCCATTACCTGGCTGCCTTCCCGTCGATAAACACACCTCACGAAAGCGGCACGTGCGCGTATAGAAATACACACATTGCGCAGCGTTATGCAGAATGTACACTGCGTCAAAATTTATTGTAAGGTCGTAATCTCGTAACCGTTAAGAGGGACTGGCGGGCGGTCGTCATATATATGGTGTGCACTGTCGTGAATCGCTCATTCCGGTATTTTTTTCTTCTTCTACCACCTCTCTCCTCTGCTCTGTCCAGCTAGAAGATAGCAAGCTAGGGTTAACACGGCGATCACTCTAAGGCAAAATTACCCGAAGGAGGAGTAACAGAGCCCAATAGGCCCGCGCGATGAACAGATAGACCGTTGAAGGAGCAACCGCTGAGGGATGCCTGCCGTGTGCAAACGAGTTAGTCTGCAAAGGCAGCAAAGGGATCAACCGCGCGGGAGATGCAGGCCGTGCGCAGAGATACGTTCCGTGTGCAAACCGTTGTCAAGGGAACTTGCCGTTCTCCTCGCTCTTGGGTCAGTCTTCCCACTTGTATTCGTGGTAGCGTGTTGGCGGTTGTATCGTGCTCCGAGAGTTCGACAATCTAGGAACTACGCCACGGTGCCTTCGATATACACGTATGCGTGGATGAGCGTGTGATGCTGCTTTTACGTTTCGCCGCACCCATAAAGTCTGGAGCTGGTCTCGACACGTCGCGACGCCGCGCTGTATATCTCCGGCGTAGTCACGACACTGCGTCGCCACCGGCTGGTAACGGCGGCCGAAAAGACAGTAGGCCTATCGGATCCATGATATCAATCTTACTCTGGGCAGAAATCAGCGCTGGATTGTTTCACAAGTAAGTGGTCATTCTTTATTCTGCCGTACCTGTCGCGTGCGCGAAACGCATCGCGCTTGCGGGCAACGGGCTTAATCGTGTTGTATATCGCGCGCACGAAATGCACCGCGAAGGCCGGCTGGGCGTCAGCTCTCCCGTGCTTTGTGACCACCTGGAAATTGGCCGCCATTGCCGTCGGCCGCCCGGACGCTCGCTCATCGAGTGTTCGCCGCGGTGATGAGCTGCGGGCTCGCGATATTGGGCAGAGGCCACGCCGCTGCGCTGCGACTCGTTCGAAACGCATTGCGGTAGCCGGCAACGAGCTCGGTTGTATGTCGCGCGCTCGCATTGCGCTGGCATGGGCTGGCAGGGGCTTTAGCTAGCCGATTTTAGCTGTGCTTCGGGACTCTGTGGAAATTGGTCTCCATTACCGTCGGCTTCCCCGTCGCTCGCTCGCAAGCAGCTTGGCGCCGTTTGTGGCGGTGGGTCCGCGTTCGCTTGCTGTACTGCCGCTCGCTCGAAGAACTTTGTGGAAATTGGTCGCCATTACCGTCGGCTTCCCCGTCGCTCGCTCGCAAGCTGCTCGGCGCCAATCGTGGCGGCGGCCCCGCGTTGACTCGCTTTTCTGCTCGAGGTCCACTGGTGGCAGCGGCGGCTGACGGACTTGCTCGAGCTGTACGACGCGGCTCGCAGAAAACTCACCGACTCGTTGGCGGCATGGCGGTTGGAGGCGCCTCGACGTGATAGCTGCGGCTGCCGCACTTGAGCTGTCGCGCTATGTGGCTCGAAATTCGCCTTTGATGATGTATGACATCACAGTGAAATTATTTGAATGCCATATTTTAGACATGTTTTTATTTCACCTTGCACGTATTTGTCGGGTGCGTGCGTCTTCATGCTCTCTGTCACGTGTGACTAACTATTGCAATCTTTTTGTGATTTGCAGGATGCAGCCGTTGCTCGCAACGTCCAAAATGCAGTGTGCGCTGACGCGTTCAATGCCAGTCATCTCTCACTTCCATTAGAGCAGCTTCACAAAAAGTACTGTACGAGGTAGGACAACGCGGCTGGACCTGTATTGCACATTTTCCAGTGCATTCACTGAAAGAATGCAGAAACTTCATATGAATAGAGAAAAATAAAACGTTTCATTGCCTCAATGTTGTCTTTCGTTGTCACATTGACTGCGAGAGCAGTGATACACGAATGACTAAATATTTTTTCGCGTGTTCTTTTCCGCGGCATATGTTGCTCACCGCAGAAAGAAAAACACACGAAAAAAAAGTATTAAGCCTTGCGGAGAGTAAGTGTAGAAAATGATCTCTGGGGATTAAGGGATCATTTGAACTGGTGATAAAACGTTCATCCGAATGGAGCATTGGAGTGGACCCGCCGTTCGTCCGGCGAGGTGCAACTGCGGGAACTGACGGTTGCCCGGTAAGGTGTAAACGTGAGGACTAAATGTTAGTCCACTGAGGTGATCTGTGGGGACTAACAGTTGTCCGGTAAGGTGTAAATGTCAGGACTAAATGTTAGTCTATTGAGGTGATCTTTGGGGACAAACAGTTAGCTGCATGGGGACTAAGTGTTAGACCCGCTGCCGTTAGTCCTTAAAGAGATTAATGGTCGTGTCAGCCCCATTAGTCCCCAAAGAGACGAACTACGCACCCTTTTAACACCCTTTTGCCTTAGAGTGTAATTTCTCCGTCATTTTAACGCTATAGCGGTAAAGAGCTCGTATCGCAAAAATTCCGGCTTAGGCGATGGTTGTGAGCGAAAAATCGACGTTTTCCGTGAGCGAAAATTCGAGACAGATGCAAATAAAAATCGTGCGTCCGAGCCAAAATCGAACCCAGGCAGTCTGCGTGGCAAGCTTGTGTCCTGCCACTGTCCCACGCCAGTGCATGGAACTGTTACGGGAAAAAAAAGAAGAAAAAAGCCCTATGCGGGTGTCATGTAGTGCGATGTGTCGCGTTAACGCATGTAAAATTGCGTGGCATAAGCGTAAAATCGCAGGCGTCACGCCATTTGAATTACAGAACGAGTGGGTCATTTAAAGGACCACCCAACAAAGAACTCAGGCGAAATTAATCATCAGCAGCAGCGACAGCATCGACAATGTGTCCAGTGAGTAAGTGCACATAACGCCTTACGGACACGTAATGGGTACTTCGCTAATAAGCAAAATGATGAATTACGCTGCAGCGGGCACGTCGTAACTGCACTTGCACGCGGTCATTCTAGAATAGTTTAAAACGGCGAAAGGTTCCTTTCCTCGCGACACGGTTGGGGTTTTCACCGAAAAGCGAAACCTGGCTAACGAATGAGAGGGCGATGAAAACGGGCCCCGATTATGCTCTCGCGTCGTACTCCTGAAGGCGAAGCTCAAGTGTCCTCCCAGTCCTTTGTAGCGTTAGCTACACTGGCCGAGGCGGAGCAGTTTCGCGTCGCTATTTGAAAGCCGTGCTGCGCATGCGCGAGGAGCAGTGATGTCACACGGCGCACAGCTGGCGCACCGGAGCCGCTGCCACGCGCGCCTCGCCGGTCTGCGCATTCCAGAGGAGTGATGTCATAGCCGTGGCAGACGCATTGGCGCCGGCGCGCGCCCAGCTGTGCGCCTCCGTTGCGCAGTGGCCGTCTGACGCTGCGCCGGAGCCGCTCGATAGCGCCTCTCATTTCGCGCGCATACGCAGACGTATCAGTGGAGGTAAAGATATAGCGGGGAGGAGGTGGAGGAAAAGAAAAAACGGAAGGACAGGGAGGTTAGCCATTTGTCAGACCGGCTGGCTGGCGTTTGCCAGTGTGGTATATTCATGAAGAAGGAGAGCGCAAATGCTGCTAAGCGGCGCAGAAAAGCGGATAGGCTTGACAACCAGGAAAGCTAAGAATAATAAGCTGAAGCTTAGCTAACGCTATGTGTATCCTGGTATAGCCGAGCTAAGCCACTGCAATTTTTTATTTATAAGATAGGAAATTGGTCTAGTTGCAACCGATTCATCATGTAAAAAATATTAACAGATGGACCAAGAGAAAAGAGGACGACACAAGACTGACAACGAGTTGAAATATTATCGTGGGACTAAATATATGCAACAGCGTCACTGTTTGGAAGCGTCGGCCCGTATTCACAAAACGTCTTACGCTAAAAATTTTCGTGAGAGAATATTTCAGCCAATCACAATGCAGGACGTATCATTAGCGAAGCGGTCTAACCAATAAGAAAACGCACTTACGAAAAAGAACTTTTGTGAATTCGGACCCTCGTCTACGCATCCGTAAATTGCACTTGATAATGACCAGTTTTTCTCATAGATCAACTGAATCCAGAAGCTGGAATTCGCTGCCAAGTCACGTGTCCGCTATCTAAATAGGCAACATCGCCGTCGCTTTACGCGCTCGATGGTGGCTGTCACATCTTTCCCCATGCTTACGTATCTTATGTGCATCTACCACCTCGCGCGATTTTTTTTTTCCTTTTCAAAATTCTTTATTGCACCGTATTAATGATAACTAACAGACAATAATGCCAAGGAAAGTATAGGGGACGCTATTTGTAGTAATTAGAATATAAATGTTTATAATTCCAAGGAAAGTATAGGGGACGTTATTTGCAGTAATTAGAATATAAATGTTTACATTTAGCCCTTAAAAAGTCATCTACTTTCCTTTATTGCACCATGTGTTCGAGACCAATTAGTCTACATTGAGCGACTATACGTTCAATAAAGCCGAACAAAATCACATGCAGGCGCGAGTAGTGAACCTTTCATCACTCAATCGATCGATCGATCGATCAATCAATCAATCAATCAATCAATCAATCAATCAATCAATCAATCAATCAATCAATCAATCAATCAATCAATCAATCAATCAATCAATCAATCAATCAATCAGTTTTGTTATGTAACATACATATAATGACTGGTTATTATTATACAGGTAGGACCCCAGAGCCCAGTGAAAGGCAGTTGCAGGGGTCCGTTTTTTAACAGTAGTAGGCACTGCTGAGCTACAGAGCAATATAAGTACATAAAAGTGCAACGAAATCCATTAAATACATTATTTATACATAGCAATACATAAATACATATAACCACAAAGAAATAGAAATAATATTTATTAATTCAAGTATTACTATTGTGAGTTTTGCAGGTGATCGCGAACACATTGTTTATACAAATGAAATGATGTGGATGCTGCGATGGTACAAGGTAAAGTATTCCAGAGTTTTGATGCAATATAAGAAAATGAATGTGATCCGTAGTTAGTCCTTATACGGGGTATGCATAATGGTTTACTTAAAGTTGCAAGGACGACGGTCAGAGAACAAAAATGAATGTGATCCGTAGTTAGTCCTTATACGGGGTATGCATAATGGTTTACTTAAAGTAGCAACGACGATGGTCAGAGAACAAATAGGAAATAACTGTTTACTGACAATAGCTGCTTCCTTTCACTCTAGTGCGTCAGCGCTATACCGAACGTTCTATTATCCCACTTCCTATTGTCCTTGCTTTCACAACGTGCCCCATTGCCCACTGCGAATGCCTACCAGCTCGCTTAGAATTCGATTCCAATTCGTGCGTTTGCTTAAGAGTTCTGCAGTGCGCATATACGTGTAGGCATTGTCTCCATTTCCCGGCATACAACTAAGATGGGGTGAATGAAAGAGAGAGAGAGAAAGGCAAAGGACAGGAAAGTTGACCAGGTTGTACACGGTTTGCTACCCTACACGGGGGGCGGGAGATAAGGAGGAAAAGTATAGATAAATGAAGAACGAAAGGAAAAATAAATAATACGCGCGCACACACACAGTGGCGTTCACCGCGCGTACCCAGAACCTCGCGAACTGCCAACTGTTACAGGGTGCGTTACACAGTACAGAGATGGCGTAAGTTTCGCTGGCTCTTTCGACTGCCGGTATTCATTTGTTCGCCCGTTGTGTCTCAACACCGAGAAACGTATCTACTGGTCGACGCGAGGTTAAAACGTAACAGGCGTGGATTTTTTGGCGATGTCACCGTTGGGCATGCTTTTCTGGTTCCGCGAAAAAAAAAAACTACGAATACACGGTTGCGTATCAGCCATCTGCTCGCGATGCCTATGATACTTGGCGAAGTCATTAATAAAGTATCCTAAAGAAATGTTTTTAAGGCGAGCTTGTTCATACCGGTCTTCGAAAACTGCGCTAGAAATGAGACAAGGTGAGACAGACACCAACAGACATGGATGCGTTCGTGTCCGCCTTTTCTCCCGTTGCTAGCGTATTTTTCGAAGAGTCAAGTGCGGAAACGTTTCTGGGCCACTTAATCAAAACTATGATGGAAAGGTGGAGCGTTTCCTGGCGCGCGTGGCCACAAATATAAAATAAGTGATCTAGAGCTTCGTGAGGGACCACTGCAAGGCTTTTGATCAACATAAAAATTAAGCTTATTTTTCACGTTGAAATTGCAGCACGCACGAAAGATACGGACACAGTGAAGTGTGCTACATACCTGAGCCGAACTCGCAACTATTTGCTTTTGCTGGACAGATCATTTTAATGCCACGTTTCTCGACTTTTTCTGCCCATTCCCATTGGAGATGGCAGGAAATGACATGGTTATGTAATAATAATTGTTGGGGTTTAACGTCCCAAAACTACGATGTGATTATGAGGGTCGTGGAGGGCTCCGTTAATTTCAGTCACCTGGGGCGGTTCATTAAGGTGCACCTAAATCTAAGTACACGGGCCTCGAGCATTTTCGCCTCCATCGAAAATGCGGCCGCCGTGGCCGGGATTCGATCCCGCGACCTCCGGGTCTGCGGTCGAGCACCATGGCCACTAGACCACCGTGGCGGGTGACATGGTTATGCGAGTGTATAACACATTTTCCCTCGCGAAAGTTACTTTTTTTGTCACCTTTCATATCCCCTTTGTATTTCACATAAACCGAGATACATACCGTTACGCTCCCTTTGAGTTCATGTTATGTTGATGATGCGTATTGGTACTACAAACAAATTTGTAACTCGGCTCCCTTCTTTCCCATGGGCTGAACCGTCGCGGTGGTCAAGCGGTTATGGAGCTCGACTGCTGGCCCGAAGGTCGCGGGATCGAATCCCGGCCGCGACGGCCGCATTTTCGATGGAGTCGAAAATACTCGAGGCCCGTGTACTTAGATTTAGGTGCACGTTAAAGATCCCCAGGTGGCCTTAATTTCCGGGGCCCTCCACTACGGCGTCCCACATAATCATATCCCGGTTTTGGGACGTGAAACCCCAGCAATTATTACTTCTCATGGGCTGAATATAGTGTTCGGACGGTAACATGCGTGCCGGCCCATACAGCAGTGATGCCTGACGTCATTATATCGTACGTTACACATAAAATAGTGACACAGACACTTTAGGCCAACTTGCACGTACCTGCACGTACAGGTACAGGCCAATTGACGCTACTCAGATGGCGGAGACAAGATCTTTTTTTTTTATTGAAGCCAATACCCATTGTTCGCCGTTCGCCTTTGCTGGCATTTGTATAGTCGACCATAGCAGCAAACTGAAATTCAGATGGGACGACTGGAAGACGCTCGTATGAGTGAGGGGAAGGGGGAGGGGAACGTATTGGCGCGCGCAAGTATTCCGTCCGTATTGCGGCGTGGGCGAAGCGGGGAACAACATTCGCGAAGAAAAAAAGAGCGCACCGTAAGAGAAAAGCAAAATTGAAGCGGCTCAAGTGTGGAGAGACAAAAATGACTGCCGCTTCATTGAAATGCAGTGCGTAACGCGGCAAGTGCTGCCATCAATATTACATTCGAGCGACGTTCCCATCGACCTTTAGTCTCGGCGTTCTTCTCGTTCGTCGCCTTTTGTTTATTTGTTTTTTTACTCGTCCCGAATATACGTGGCTGCTTTCCACCGCGGCCCCGTATACGTGTATTTTTTTTAATATGTATACGTCCATGTCTTCGCCTTCTCATTTTGACGAGTTAGAATCGTTTAGTTTGTTACTTGTGCCCAGTTTTCTGCGCTTGCGTAAAAAATCGACATCACGGCTGCGCCCCTATTTTGGCCACGCCAGACTCGACTACTGTTGCTAGCTTCCTCTTTTCGTTTTTTTTTTTTTGCCACTCGGAGTGAGTCACGTGACGTCGACGCACGAGTCGGAAAGTTCACCGCCAAAGTCTCGCATCACCGCTTACAAAATATTTTTTTTTTGCGTCTTATTTTTACTGGCTTTAGAAGATGCCTTCATGTGTCGCTTTTCGCTCTTTCTGACTTTTTGACTCTTGTGTTTCGTTTTCGCCACGTGCACGCCTTCCCACGTCAACCCTTAAATAAAAAAAAAAAAATGTCCCGATCGATGGCAATCGAGGGCAGTGCATTTCGATTGTCCGCCACATTGAGGAAGTGCTCCACAGTGCGGCAACCATTCGCGCCATGGTTTCGCCCGTGATTACGCGTTGGCGTGATGTTTGTGTCGCTTCTAAACTTTGAACTGATTCGCGCTCTCTCTCTCTTTCTCTCTTGTTTTCATCTCTCGCCGATGCTCACACGAGGCTGGCATTACCAGCTCTGCGCGCGATTGCAGACAGTAGGCGCGAGTGTTTTCTATGCATTGAACTAAGAGTTGCGCAAAAAAGACAAGAAAGAACTCACAGGGTCCCTTATGCACACACCTAAGACGACTGGAAGACGAAAGCCATCTTCTTCTTCTTCTGAGTCCATATAATGTTCCGGCGCCGCCACACTCCGAAAGCTTTCCGCACATAATGTGGTTTTGCTTTGCCTCCAGGATCGGAGGCACATCAACTGGGTTTGCATTGCCTCCGTGATCGGCCCACTGTTAACCACGCTAAGATGCACGTGATGACGTCATTATGCGACGTCACTGTGACTTCACAAATTTAGGCGATCTGTGACGTCATGATGACGTCAGATGACGCGGATAAATTTTCGCGTTTGATGAGGAATCTAAGGCTTTCGCCTTCAAAAACACAAAAGCTTAGTACGTTATATACTTATTTGACCTGGCAGACTTATAGCCTTTGGAAGTTGTACTTCTGAATTGTTGTTATGATGTTCTTTTCGTCCTTACAAAACGGGAAGCCCGCTCAGACGCTTATAAGTGATCGAACCTTCGCGTGAACAGATGAGGGATAGGGATAGCCGGAGTTTAATTACTCACAGCTTTGTACGTATGCGCCTTGGCGGTGCGCTCTTGCTTTTACGCAGACAAAGCGTTAAAATATTGACTTTTCGGTATACTTGAATCTCGAGCTTCATTGTCCATAATGATTGCCGTGAGCATTGCGGTGAGCAGATAGTACACTAATGCTGCGTATCTGCTCCCCTTTGAGTTAGAGTTCGACTGTTTAGGGCATCAATGAGCATTTTTACCTCTTTTTCCTTTTTCCCCTGTTCCACACTTCATGCACTTTCTTTCCTCATGAGGCCGCCGTCGCTACATGTGATTCCGCCTCTCCGTCGAAACTGCAGCGTATTGGTATCGGCAGTGTTGAAGTAAATGACAACTACTGAACTAACTCGCGGTAAGAGTATTTATTTATTTATTTATTTATTTATTTATTTATTTATTTTTTATTTATTCACTCATTCATTCATTTATATATTTATTTTAACGTTACCCAGCGCCCACGGGCATTACAGCGGGGGGGGAGGGGGGTGGGGTGAATATAGAGGAAACGTACAGGAAAAAGTAAAAGTGAGAGTAGCAGGTGCACATGGTAATCAACGCAAACGAATTGTATACACAGAGATGTCATTTCGCCGACAAAGTTCGAAGGCCTTACTTTTTCCGCTGCTTGTTTGATGAGAAAGAGCAAAGCGGAACGTGGTACTTGGGGTAGAAACTTCTGTCGAAGTGACGAAATGGATGTTGCGAGGGAGATAATGAAACCTTACGTAAAACAACACGCGAGGAAAGCGAGCGCCTCTTTGCACTACAGGGGCTGGTCCCCTCAGTCCATCAGTGCAGTAGCCTGAGTTGTCATTTCCGTTTTGCCCGGTCATCCCTTCCCCCAGTGCAGGGTAGCAAACCCCGCGTTCGTCTGGTTAACCACCCATCCTTACCTCGTCCTTCTCTCTTTCTGTCTTCTCTTTAGAGCACCTCAAGTTAGACGACCGAGTCGGATTCGGACAGTGCTGCATCCTCCCATTACCGTACACGATGCGATCTGGGTTGTGCTTGCACGTGCCCACGGGACACGGTGTTTCTCATTTGTAACATTGCGCGCAATCGGCAATTACGCTGTCAGAAGAATGGTAGCCAGGCCATTGTGCAAAAAAAAAAAAAGTTTCTCTCGCTTTAGCTGAAACAGTTGGCGTGACGACGGCAGCGCATTTAAAGGTACGACAAATATTTGTGTTGAGAAAGCATCTATTTTCGTTTGGATATGCTAGCGCACGTTCATGAATACTTTACAATCCGTAAATGTTGGGGGAATAAGAGAGGAGGTACACAAGCGGGTAGACACACAGTAATGCTGTCACAGGTAAGGAAAATAAAATAAGGCGTCCAAAAAAAAAAAGCACGTTTCAATATGCGCGGCAAAGCCGGGATGTTTTACTTGACTGAGTAAAATTTCTTAGTATGGGGATTTTCGAACATACGGGAAGCAGTTGAAGCAGGCTGCTCCGGGAAAAAAAAACGGGTTAAAAGAAAGTGCGGAGAAAAGGCCTGGAAATGCATAGCGCTGGCCTATTGTATGGAGCTGAAAAAAAAATATAGATGCCTAATACATACAGGAAATAGCAGAGATTAGGATATTATAATTAACGTCGGCAAGGAGTTCGATGTAGAGTATGCAATCTATAATCAGTCAACCTGGGTGATTCGAAGGACATGAAGAAACGTGGTCGAGGAAAAATTGGATTTAGCGTGTCACAAAGGCAACGCAGCGCGGAACGTACACCATACTAGTCCTTGAATATCTCTACGCTGTGAGGTTGAAGCCCGAAAACTTATGAGCTTCACAAATCAGATTGATTTTGTAACTTCAACCAAGTAAAATCACGACGTAGGAGCCAGTCAATGGGGGTAAATACAGTTGTGACGAATATGTACTAAAAAAAGTGAATACCAGCACAGTCTCGATGAGAATTTACACTGCTACTCGTACGTAGAGTAGCCTTTCACGACAGTTATTTTATTAAAAAACCTCCAGTGTCGATGACCTGAAGCCTTATGATATAATCGTAGTCGTCATTCAACATTGCGGCGTTTCAAAGTTAGACATATCAGCTAGGTAAAAAGAAAAGTGGTATAAGAGAGCTTACGCAAGAAGCTTGCGAAAGTTTATGTGTGGTAAATCGTCCCTCCCGTCCTCCTTTTACCCCTTTTTTAATACAGATCCGTTGTGCTTTGTGGCATTCACCGTAGAGTACATTGCTGGGCAATGACCTTTGGGCGTATGGTTTTTTTTTATATATATATATATATATGCATGCAGAGAGGTGCTGCGGCCCCGCAGAGGCGGCTGCTACTCCTTACTGCTGCGTGCATTATAAAGAGGAACACTCCGGGATGGACAAAGCATCAAAGGACGCGGGATATCTTTTAATCAGTTCATCAGCCGTTACATGAGCTGCAAAAGCGCAACCCAAATTTGCAAGTCCGAACACTCGCCAATTTGACATTGTAACTGAAAGGAACACTTGGCAGCAACAAGTAGCATGCTTTTTCCAGAAACAGCTTTTCACATCGAAAATCTCTGAACCGCTAATAATCGGTAATTCTGAAGCGGCTCTGCAGTATCTCACAGAAGAAAACCCAAAAATATGCGGGGCCTTCAGTACTGACGTGAAGAATTTATGTTACTCCATTCCGCACCCGGATTTGTTAAGAAGTGTAAAACAGCGCATTTGTGAAGAAAATGATGAAATCAAGTTTATAAATGAATGCGGTATTCCAGTGGAAAGTTTTACAGAAATACTGATGTTTTATTTGAATTCTACTTATGTCGGGTGGAATGAAGCAATGTATGTGCAAAAATCCGGTATATGCATAGGTTCAAAGGTAGCCCCCTTACTCAGTTGTATTTTTCTGGCACGAGTGGACCGAAAAATTCATCATGCCATTCAAGGCATGGCTAAAAGAATTTTCCGCTTTGTTGATGATTTTTTTTATTATATTTGATGGGGCTGACTATGGGTCTAATGCTGTGAATGTACTGAAAGTGTTTCGTGAATGTGGCCTGGAACTCAAGTTTACCCACGAGATAGCAAAAGACAAACAACTACAGTTTTTAGACCTTTCACTAAGAATTTCGCCTAGCCACATGTGCTGGATGTACAGCCCTATATCGGAAAAAAACCCCTGCTCCAGTACAAGTCGGGGCATTCAAAGATTGTTAAAAATGAAATAGCAGTGTCTCGCCTTCGAGGGTCTATGGTGAAGTCTTGCTATCATGCAATGAAAGAAAGCTTTTCAAAACAAGTAGCACGGCTATCCTCAATAGGTTTTCCGGAACCAGAGCTGTTGATAAAGTTATAAGGATAGTGAAGGGCGTGCAAGCATCACCTTCAAGGAACCGCTTCAGTAAAGATGAAAAGAACTGCGCGGTTCTGCCATACGTTCATAAATTTTCTCACGGGTTAAAAAAAGTTGACGGAAGGCATGGTATTGAAGTTGTTTTCAGCGCCCCATTAAGGCGCAACATTTGTGCCAGGCCGTCGCTAAAAAGTTTAAAGCAGGGGAAAGAAAATGCAGCTGTAGCTTAAAAGAAGTATCGAAGTTAAGGAAAAGCCGAAAAGGGGTGATATGTCGGATACCGTTAACCTGTGGAAATATGTACATAGTACAGACTGGCCGCTGTATCAACACACGACTAAAAGAGCATGCTAACTCACTGGGGGAAAAAAACATTTTCACACTTGTCTGGTCATTGTAAATCACGTCATTGTCAACCCGTTTTTCATGATACTGATATTTTGTTTGCAGATAAAGACAAACTAACACGTGAAGTTACGGAAGCTTTTTATATAGATAGGTGTGCAATCAACCTTCGGTGGCTTAGACGCTGAATCGTAAACAGACGCTGAATTGTAATGTTGCAAACCTTCCCTCGTGCTATGCGCGGTGCTTGCGTCACTTACTGAAACCTATATAGTTAGATGCTTTTAGTGTTTTTGGCTTCATTGTAAACAAGGCTTCCGTATGGAAGCCGAAACGTCTATTCTTTTCTTTTAAAACTTTTATTTGGTCGGTGGTTGCCTTTTATTCATCACGTTTCGTCCCGACCAGACGGGCTTCCGTCGAACTCTCGGTTTCATTTTAACAGATAAGGAGTTCGTTTTTTATATTCTGTTTAGCACTTCTGACAGTGCGTCACATGACTTGCGCCGCACATGCTCTATGCTGGTTCTTGGGTACTTATAGTTTCTTTCAAAAATAAACAGTTGAGAGTTAGCGCTTGTGCGTCTTTGTCATTGTCTTTTTTGCACGCTAAAAAAGTTTAAATATGGATATATATCAACTTGCCCATCTATCAGTCTTACCGAACACTCAAGTTCGAAACAGCACATGAAAATAAAAGAAATACGAAAATGATGGGCCAAAAAAAATCCTCACATTATGCAATGCATTATAATAAAGGAACATAAATTCATGGAGTTTAGTAGAGAGAACACGTGAAAAGAAGGAAGGTGTTACTCCGCCCACATCACCACATGTAATGAAGTAGAACCAGGCTGTTGAGCCATAAGATTGCTGGTGCCGCAGTACTGCCTGCAGGCAGTAATGGGTTGGCCAATGCAGTCAAAGTAACGTAATAGACGGCATTGGTTAGCTCATTTTGACTTGTGCTTATCGGGAACACACAGTCGGTGCAACGAACGTGTGCTATGCTTCCTTCACGACTGCGTCACAAGAGTGTTGCCGTGTATTGCGCACTTAAGCGACTTTCATCGTATGCCTTCGAACAGCGCCTGTTAGAGTCACGCAGTCTCCGTAGATACGGCTCGCAATCACACAGCCGTTTCACGCTGATTTCGTGGGTTTCTCCGTGCCGTTCTGCGTGCCCGCCACCCGATGAACTCCTTTCCCATTGCTCTACATGTACTGATCGCTCCCTATACGCAGGCATTGTGCCTACACTTGAGTACGCAGCTTCCTAGACAATATAAGTGCGCCATCACATGCAACGAAGCCATAGCGCAAAGAAAGTGAGTCATCCCCCGCTTTTCGAGCGCGCGGTCTGCGTTGGCCACCCGAAAATTTTCATCCACGCCGCGAAAGGAAAACGTGACACGGGGATATCAACGTGCACACTGCATTCGTGAAAAAAAGGCGGTACGAAACGAAAGGCCCTCTTCTCGCGTTATCTCGCGCTACCGACAACATCGCGTGCCGACGAAGATGATGATGCAGCGAGCAGCCATACTTCCTTGAGCAACAATACGCGGCTGGAGCCCAGGAGGGCTGCTGCATAGGTAATATGCCCGGTGCGTTATACCCTTCGTACCAACATACACTAGCGCGGGATCTGGCCTATAGACCGAACGCCGCCGATACGATTCGGGGCTCGTGGTGGCCGACGGTATAGTTCGCTGGTTCGTCGCACGCCATTCGCGATGACGTGCTTCTCCATGTTTTTTTTTTGTCTCGCCTTAAAAAGAAAAGGCGAGGAGTGTCTGTGTTGAAGAGAACTGCTGTGGTGCATTGTTTTTCTTCCGCATTTACTTGCTTCTAGCGTGCCCGCCGGTGCTTCTCATCGGTGATTGGCGATCTCCGCTTTAGAATAGGCGAATCAGTTTTGATAGCGGCTGCGAGAGCGGTGCATTGAAGCCGAGACGCTGAACATAAACTAACAACGAAAGCCAAACATTTAGATACAAGTTCAAGATGGAATTGCTCGATAGGGGTACTGTGACATTGCGTGTCCAAGTGGAATGTCTTATATATCGACAAGAAAGCACCACCACGTGAAAACATGCAAGGGAATGTTAAACGCTAGCTTTCTTTTATCGCGATAGCAATTATATCGACAGTATCGGCGGTTTTTTGCCGTCACCGTTGCCGTCGCCGTCACCGTCATGTTCCTCCCGTATGAAGTCCAAATTGATAAGATCCCCCCGCGCATCTTATGTTCTACCGCGGGTAAAAGCGCGCGAGCGGGGGCGACCAACGCGGCCGAAGAAGGGATCAAACGAGCCGGCCCATTTCCGTCACTCGGAGAGTGCATACGATAACATCACTCCGCTCGGGAGGCCTGCCGTAGAAGCAGACAGGAAACGCCCCGCTCGTCTTGACCATGAAAAGGCGCGAGGGGGGGGGGGGGTTGTCGCGCAAGCAGCAACTTTGAACTTTGAATCTAAGGGCGCGGTCGCAATCACTGGCGCTCGCGCTATCGCAACAGCCATCAGAGCGAGTGGCTCGTATACCCTTCTACGTGCTGCGTTCTCAACGCGAAGCGACTATTCGCAGAGCATCTCTCCCTGGAGCGGCCGTATTCTCTTACACCAGCGTTTTGTAGTTACGCTAGATTGGATGCAAGACAGTTAGCTGCCAGCCTCGCTTCGTATGACACTACAGTTTGTTGCTATCGCATTCATTGCTTCGCCGTTGCGCTGAGTCTGTGGCTTTTTATTATCGTAGTGTAGGTTAAGCGGAACGTAGAAAGGAAAACAGGGCCGCCGGAGCAAGAGAAAAAAATAAGGGTATCATGAACATTGTTGATTGACCGCGACAGGACACGTAACGATAGCGGTTATTACGTGACTTAAAGACTGAGTCACACGACTTGCAGCTCCAAGAAAAAATAGGTCCCAAGCAAACATATATTCGTCGCGAAGGCGAGCAGTAACGGTGATCCGAGCGATATTACAAAAAAGAATATTGAAAACAGTATTTGTGATCTGGTGTAAGCTCGACCCTCAGAGGTATTCTTTATACGCCGTATATCGTATGTGTGCACAGTGCTTCTGATTCTCTCTCTTTATATTTCTTATTATTTTTTGCTTGTTTGTTCTTGCGTGTTCCTTTTTTTTTTAATATCGAATATTGGAGAACGCTTGAGCTTCGCCTTCAAGAGTAAACGCGCTAGCGTATCGGGCCCCGCGCGCATCTCCTTCAACCGTGCTTCAAGGAAAAGGAACGTTTGTGCGCGTAACATTGGCCGTTTCAGACTATCCTAAAATGCCTACTGCAAGTACAGCTGCGAAGTGCCCACTACTCCCTGATTCTTCCCTTTGCTGATTGACAAAGTACCCACTGCGCGTCTGTAAGGTGCCACGCGCACCCGCGAAGCGGCGCATGTTGTAATGAGTGGGCAGCTTTAAACCGCCCACTCTTTGCACAATTCGCGTCTTTTGACGCCCAGTACAATTCTACGATTCTTACACGCAATATTGCACGCGTTAAGGAGACTCCTTTCACTATATGACATTCTTATAGCGTTTTTTGACGCGGCAGTCCCGAGCACAGGCGCGACCCCTTGGTAGAACACCTGCTGGCGAAGCAGAAGATGTGGATTCGATTCTCACTAAATTAGTTCGACGTCCGTAGCTTTCATTATTTGTAACTTATATGGAAAAATTAGTTGGCTTGGAGCCCGCTAGAAGCGTGACAGTCTCGCAAACATTAAGCATTGTAAAAAAATGAAGGCGCCCGAGTCATTCCATTGTTTTCTTTCCGCCCCCCTTCTCTTATTATTATTATTTTTTTTTTTGCGCTGCTATACTCCGACGAAGTTCGATCTGAAAACCTATTCGGCCGGTTGTACATTGTGCATTACAGAAACTGAGAAACGTATGCACATTCCCGGAATACGTTTAGTGCATACGCAGAGTAAGGAGAGAGCAAAATAAGCGAAATCAGCCGGATGCAAGTTTTCTATCTGCCACTCTGCTATGGGATAGAAAAGTAGGGGTCGAAAGGAATACAAATAAATAGAAAAAGACAGAAAGGTACAAGAAAAAAGAAAACGCACGCGCGCAGTGTGTACAGTGTAAATACGGACATAGTAACGAGACACCCGCATCGAGAGCACAGTATGCCAGCTAAGTGCTTCCACGACCACCGCGTAATTTCATTAAGCGAAGAACTCTGCGTTCTGTCTCCTCACTTTCGGCGTTGAAGTGTGAAAGAAGTCTGTGAAGAGGAAAGCGCGAGCGAACGAGAAACTTATCGACACAGAAGCCCCACTAAACCTTGAATCTGAAAGCCTCTTTTTGTGAACTCGAGGCTTCACTGCAGCTTCAAGAAGAAAAAGAAATGAACTACTTGGCAGCTCTACTCGAATGATATCGACACTTGTGGTTCGAGAACCTTCTCCGGCGACCGCTGAGTGTGCCAGCGGCTTTAAGCTGACTACACTGCGGCGCAGATGTGGAAAGGGGTTCCAAAAGCAGTTTTTCGCGAAGGTGACTGTAAGTATAATATTGTTGACGATAAATCTGCGATTTACTCGAGCATGGAGGTTAAGGCGGGAGAAACAACGTAAAATCGAGGCTAGTTTGCGAATGTGGCTAAAAGAAATGAACGTCTTCGTTGTCTTTCTCAGTTTAGGAGAGAACGAAAAAATGAAATAAACGAATCGTAGCCAGAAGAACTCGAACGTTGTTTCCGGAGTCGTCATTTCAGCGCTCTGTCAGCCACGTTCTGCGCGTGCGTCCATTTTCCCCGTGCCGTGAAGTAAACAACAGCTTCAATGAGCAATTCTTCCACCGAGTTTGTTTCCAACTGTCATTTTTAGCAGTCATCAAAACGAACGAAAGGTATCTCTCGTTTCGTGCGCGGCGTCGGTGCGTCCTTGCAAATGCTCGAATGAGCAAGCTTCGCGGCTTCAGTGAGGTTCATCAACGAGCGGCGTTGTTGAGGCGCGGGAACGCCGACATCTAAACGACTCGCCTCTCCTCCGCAGCGGCTCCAGGAATTTGAGCAACGGCCGCGGCAATCAAGCCGCATTCCTGGGCACTCGCTGCAAAAGCCCCGACACTATCTTGCACGCGCGTTTGTCGGTGTGGCTGATGTCTCGGTGCTTACATCGCGACGACGTCGACGACGACTACAACGCCGCGACAACGACGCGGCGACGTGCATACCACGCGACGCTGGCGTCTCTCTCTCTCTCTCTCTTTTCTTACCTTTCGCGTGGTGCTTGCCTGACATTATGCGCTCTGGAGACGAAATCTGCTTGGAATTCACTTTTATCGTCGCGCCGGGGTAGCTCGGTGATTTGGTGGCAGCGAGTTTGTGAAAACAAACAAGGAAACGGGGGCGGCGGGAACAAACGTTCCAAATACCTGGTCGTGCGGATGTTTGCGAGCCCTGATTTCTTCACTGGCGCATTTGTAGGGACGCACGTCGTGCTTTCGGTGGACTGTTTGAGTATTCGCGTTTTGAGTGAGTGAAGTGAGTGAGTAATTGTGTGGGCGGAGATGTGGTAGGTGTGTAAGAGGGTGAGTGAGAAGGTTGTAAACGGACGTGTGAGTGAGTGAGTGAGTGAGTGAGTGAGTGAGTGAGTGAGTGAGTGAGTGAGTGAGTGAGTGAGTGAGTGAGTGAGTGAGTGAGTGAGTGAGTGAGTGAGTGAGTGAGTGAGTGAGTGAGTGAGTGAGTGAGTGAGTGAGTGAGTGAGTGAGTGAGTGAGTGAGTGAGTGAGTGAGTGAGTGAGTGAGTGAGTGAGTGAGTGAGTGAGTGAGTGAGTGAGTGAGTGAGTGAGTGAGTGAGTGAGTGAGTGAGTGAGTGAGAGGGCGGGCAGGTGCGCGTCCGTGCGTATGGGCGGTTGGCTGTTTGCATGAGTGAGTGAATGAGAGAGCAAGCGAGGGAGAAACAGTAGCGAAAAAAAAAACAGTAGAAAGTAACAAAGCTAATAAAATTAGAGACAAATATTTCCTGTTTTACGATGAACTAGCACATGGCGTGAAACCCTTAGGTATTATTTTGCAGTAAAACTTAGAAAGGTATAATAACGATCTTCTTGGAAAGACCTGATCCGATGCAAAAGTTTAACCATGGACGTTCCATGTTATTTAACGCAATCATGTTGGAAACGCAGACGCATGTGAGGCAGTTCTCTCCAACTATTATCTTATGACTTCACACGGCGACTTTAACTTGTCAGCTGTAAACATGTACAGTGCCGTCGCTTGATATTTTGTCCATTCTGACTTATCTGTGCACCATTTGCAGTTAGCGTTTTGTACGTACATCTGACCTGCCCGTCAACGCCTATGTCGCTGTTGCTGTATTGATGACCGCACCCGCCGCTAGGTCGCTTTGCGTCGAGTCCGCCAAATCATGCCTGCGACCGCCGAGAGAAACAGTTGGCTTAGCGTTGTTCTTCTCGGGCGTTGGCTACGAGCAGCGATGGGGACCGGTGTGGAGTGGAGTTTCGACAGCCGCTATTTCTACACAGAGCGGCTGCAAATGGCCGCCCCTAATGACAGCCGCTTACGGTGTGGTCCTTCCAAATGCTTCCCACGAGCACAAAAGAAGAATCAAACGGTCGCAGTTTCTACAACCTCATCTCGGCTTTCCGCGCCGCTGCTTCACTTATAGAGCTCTCACCTCAGTGTTGTCCTCGTACAGAGGCTCTCGTCTCATTCTCGCAGGAGAAACGATGAACTCACGAGAAGCGTCCCACTGTATAGATTTCCCGAAACTGACGATGAAGACAGCGACGAAATAGGAAATCGCACTAAGTGCGTGGAGCTCAGTTAAACGAACCTTTGAGTATCCGTTAAAAAAAAAGAGACGTCCGTTTGCCCAACTCTACTTCAAATAAGACTGGCAGAGAAGAGTAAACAGGAGAACCGTAGGAAAAGAAACGCTCAGTATATAGTTCTCGACCAAACAAACTTCCACAGCTGCATGTCGCGTACGTTCCTCGTTTTAAGCTCCGCGAACGGGTTTCGGCTCTTCACACCGGACACCTACGCGCAAGGAAGGAGCAATAACAAAAAAAAGGAACTGGCGAGCGACGAGGAGGAATGGCGAGGATGAGGGCGAGGCGACAACGGAATGGTCGTTTCTTTTCCTCGGCGCGAGACAAAAGCTGGCGGCAGACGGGCAACGTGTCGTCCTCCCTGTTTTCTTGGCGCCGATTCAAGACGTCTGACATGTTGCGTCCTTTCACCCCGGATTCACAAAATAAGAGCCAGGCCCCCAGCGTTCGATCGCCAGCCGCCACCACCCACCCCGCACACGCCTGGCTTCTTTCTTTCACCCCCCTCTGTAGTTCTTTCTGTACTCCCCTTCTCGCGCGAGAGAAGCGTCTCTGTGCGAGCCCGTCCTCTTTTTTTAAAACACATCGCGAGCCGCGGCTGCCTGGCAGCTGCGCGCGAGAACCGATTTCAACGCACCATTGTCTTACTCTTTCGAGCCCTTTCGGCCACCCAGTTCCTTCTACGTGTCTTCTTCTTTCTCATTTTGAACTAGCGAAATCTTTTACTGACGTCTGAAGCAGCGTGCAGCGCCAGCTCCACCAACACTAGCCTAAGTAAAAGAAATCAAAAGAAGAAAGGGTAAGGCGCTCGGCAGCGCAACAGACACATACATGGCAAAGAGCCTGGTACCTCTGTGTGTGTATGTGCAGTTACTTTAATCATTTTCTTTCTCGTTGGTTGGGTTTCCATCAGACTTGTCTGGAGAGAGCCGCAGCCTTTCAAAGGCTTCTCGTTTGAAAGTGGCAAAGTAACACGGCGGCCGAGCTGTAACGAAAACAAAGAGCGGCTGCCGATAAGGCGATGCGATGCGAGGGGCGGAGACGAGGGGAAAATCATTTTCTTGACAGAGCGGGCGAGACGGCGGTATGTTGCGCTGCGTCTGGCAGCGGGGAGTGCCGCCGTGGCCGCTGCGCTTGCCTAGTTTGCGCGCAGCCTCGCGTCTCGTTCGCGAGACGGGCTGGCGCGTGGCTATTCATAACGTACCGTCGCGTGTTTCTGCGTCGATCTGGACAACGTCTTTCGTGACTGATGCGACTTAACGTAATCTAAATGACAGGTTAGGAAGCTAACGTGTCCGTTCACTTTCGTATAGGTACGCCCACAATGTCATACACGTTGCGCGCGTGTTTGTAGGTCACAATACGACTGAGTGCTTGTGTGCATCGTGAGTATGCGTATGGATTAACTGTTATTTCGATGTGTGCCATGCATGTCTTTTATTTCGCCGGTCGGTGTTACTTTCGTTGCCGATATTGCGTGCCGCACTTAGCGCAAAAGCAACGAGCTGTTCATTCTCTGCTTCGCGGCGTACACGAACGTTTATTGTCAGAGATAGGATTAAGTTATTAAACTGTGATAAAGCGGTTGGCAGAGTTGGCAAGTTGACAAGCGGTCGCAATACAATGCGCTCACGACCCATATTGCAGTGGCTACTTTGTCACTACACTTGCCCTGGTTTTGTTTGGTCCCTCCGCTGAATACAAGGAATCACATTCCTTGTTGCTGGTATTGCCACGACATCATCTTCCTTCATGTAGTCGATGGTCATAATTATTACAAGTTTCGGGCTAGGACCGCCATGGCCCTTCCGTATTAAGTCCAGAGTGCCTAAATTATTGTCGGGAAAATTTTTGTCCATATATATATATATATATATATATATATATATATATATATATATATATATATATATATATATATATATATATATATATATATCTGTCGCTTTTCCTGTCTCTTAAGGTTACGCCTATCACCTATCATTTTCCTTTCCATTGCTCGCTGCGTCGTTCTCAATTTAAGGTGTAACCTTAAGAGACAGGAAGAGAGCAGAGTGGGTCAGGGAACAAACGGGGGTTAAGGACATCATAGTTGAAATCAAGAAGAAGAAATGGATATGGGCCGGGCACGTAGCACGTCGGCAGGATAACCGGTGGTCATTAAGGGTAACTGACTGGATTCCAAGAGATGGCAAACGCGTGAGGGGGAGACAGGAAATTAGGTGGGTAGATGAGATTAAGAAGTATGCAGGTATAACGTGGCAGCAGAAAGCACAGGACCGCGTTGATTGGCGGAACATGGGAGAGGCCTTTGCCCTGCAGTAGGCGTAGACAGGCTGATGATGATGATGATGATGATGATGATGATGAAGATGATCATCATATATCTCTGTCGACAGTGGCATTAGGCCTAATTCTTGTCCATATTTCTGCGTTTTTTGCGACTCAAAGTAGCAATACAGCCTCCTGAGCCCACACCCATCTGTTAAACCTACATTTGTAGGAGGCCGGGGCTGACCCTCAAGACGCTGACACCCCCCCCCCCCCCCAATTGGGGAGTGACCCAGATCAACGTCACGCTTTTGTCCCTAGTTCACGGGATCAAATGTGATTGAACGCGGTGAATCGGTGGCGACGCTTTGGTGTCCCGGCACGCCGCCGCCGCCGCCGCCGCCGCCGCCGCCGCTGCAACCAGCGTGAAGAGATGTGTGGTTGCTTGCCGCGGGGAGCCAGCTTCGATTATCGGAGATCGTTGGTTCGCCTCCGGAATTCAGCGAGGAAACCGCTCGCGCTTGCGAAGGAGAAAGCGATCTCCAATGCGACTATTTCTTTCTCGGAGTTCCGAAGCATTTATTTGACTAAAGGACACGGGCAGCGAGGCTTTTTCTAACCTAGATCGCCTTGTCCGCAGTTTTGTCTCTCTGGTTAGGAGACTTGTTTTGTTCACGCTTGCTGGGTACTATGGTTACGACACAGGCTGCGTGGTTGCCAAACGAGAGAACATTCATGCTTGCTAAAGTAGACGGGTTTCTGTTTAAGGAGGTCATCGTAGCAGTGGAGTTCCACCTAGACCTTCTTGTTTATAGGTGCTCCTTCTTCTGATCTCCTTTGAGAAATGAGAAGTTTATATCTGTTTTGTTTAGCCGTTGTGCGTCAGAACTGCAGGAATCAAAAAATATCATTCTTCCATGATTATTTAATGTACCTGGGCGCAAGAAAGTTGAATGCGAAAATGAATAATTTTGCAGTTAACTACGCAACCGTGATTCCTGTAGAGCGTGCTTCGCCGCAAGTGCACCATTGCTGCAAAAAAGCCGAACCTTTAACACATTTGGGGGAACTTGGGGGAATGGTATGTAATGGTGAATATTACCAGAGCGACGAATTGGGCTAGTTAGTGGTTGTTGATGATTTATTCTTGCACTTCGTATGACGAGGCGGGGACGAGACGGGGACGAGACATGTGGTGCGTCTTGCAGTCCCCGTCTCGTTCCCGTCTCGTAATACGAAGCGCAAGAAGAAATCATGAATATTACCACTGAAATTGTTTTTACAGAAGCTCTGCCCTTTTCATCTCCACAGTATATTGTTCCTAACTGCAATCTTAACACTATTTCTATACACTATACACTATCTTACACTATTTTCTATACATTTACTCTTGCAATGTCGCAAAAATCATATCATTCAGCACTAAAGAGTTAATTCATGAACTTATTAAAGATAACTTGTTCATTTTTATTGCTGCAGATAGAATAAATATTGTCAGAAAATACAGGTTAGCTAGCTGCCCGCAGACAGTTTTGCATAAAATCCCATTCTTAGATTGTGTGGTATGAGTCAGAATTTCTGTTTAGTTTGCAATTACGTGTCGTAGGAACGTCATCAAATATTTTGTATCAGTTTGGCTGCCTCCGCGAAGAATGCTGCATAGCACGACGTATTTGTGACTTAGACTACATTTATTCAAGTGCCACTTTCGGCGTCTACATTACTCTTTCTCTCTCTCTCTCTCTTTTTAACCGCAGTTGCAGATTTTCGGCTACAACTCGGACCTGTACGCCAACATGTCCGAAGCCGTGGAGCTACGAAGGAGTGAGGGACTTGTCGGGATCTCCATCTTGCTCCAGGTATGTCGGTGCGCACGCCTCAATGCAAATAGCTGCGTATTACTTTACAACGGGGAACACAGCAAATCTTTTTTCGACGTCTCGGCCGGGGTCCGCCCCTTATTGAACGTGTCAAAGTCAGTGTCGCGCATTATTGGCGATTTACCCCATAACTCTATATATTTATTCTAACGTTTATTTAGTTAAACAGGGAAAAGAGGGTATGAATGTTGACTTTTGTTCAAAGGTAGCGCCGATAGCGCCATTTCACAGGTTACCAACGTAGCTGGGCTGACAAAACCTGTGTGAAAGAAACGTTTACGTTGTAACATTGCCTGGAAATGTCTGAATAGCTACAATAATAAATAATTACTGGGGTTTTACGTGCTAGAACGACAATATGATTATGAAGGAAGCCGTAGTGGAGGGCTCCGGAAATTTCGACCACTTGGGGTTCTTTAACGTGCAACTAAATCAAAGTACACGGGCACCTAGCGTTTCGCCTCTATCGAAATGCGGCCGCCGGGGCCGAAATTCGATCCCGCAACCTTCGGGTCAGCAGTCGAGCGCCGTAAACACTAGACCATAGCGGCTGGTATCTGAATAGCTATGGTGAACGTAATTGCTCGCCCTTTGTTCTTGAAGTACAAAGCTTACTGTTATGAGAAATCGTAGAGCGGGGAATGTCGTTGTCGCAGTGAAGACAAATTATTTTGTCGCAACGTTTGCTCCAGCGACTTCCCGTGTTTGATTCCTCATATTCCACGCTTTCGTCTTTCCCTGAACCTTTGTGTCGTTTGTGAGCCTTTTTGATGTATCCTAACGTTGGAACCTTCTCGTGCTGCGTTTGCAGCTTTGCGATTCTCTCTTAATGTTATCATCTTCGTGTTGTGCGTTTGCAGCTTGGCGATTTGTCCCAATCCGAACTACGAGTCTTGACGGGCCAGCTTCATCGGATAACATACAGAGGTAAGCAGATGAGGAAGAGCGTGGAAAAGTTTGCTAGTTCGTGCTGCATGGTACATAACAACAAATCATACATACAAACAACGACAAATCTACAGAAAGGAACCACACTTGAATGGGTTTTTCGAGACGTCCTGTTTTCTAACCTGTCGCGTTTGAAACTTAATTACAACCTATTCTGAGCTGGAGCGTGAGTCGGCGCCTGAGCTGCAGATAATTGCCCAGTGTAAATTTCCCCCTGTCTGAAAACATAGACGCACAGGTTACCGCGACTCAAAGTTGTCTCTTCCAAACATTATACGAATCACTGTAAAAAGCTAATCATTTTGAGTGATTTATCGCATTTAATTCGACTGACGCTCACATTTGAAAAACGCTCGCATTTTCAAAACATTTTTTTTCTTCTGTTTCATGTTACAACTAAAACTTCGGTTGCCTTTTGACAGTACATTGTTGGAGACATTATAGGTGAAGCATAAGGGAGCATCTATTCAACAATGGGCTACGTTCATTCATATAACTCCTCTCATCTGTTCCAGCAAGAAACAGTAGTAGATTAAACGTTGCCGTTTGTCAATCATGTATACGCCATTGTCGGCGTCAAGCTTTAATAAGAAAAAAATAAGGATATTAGTAAACAATGTCCACAATGTATGTCGAACGACTCTTGCGAGCGATGTTGTGGCACATAGTAATTATGCGGAATTCAAAGGCACCTTTAATAGACCCGACACGTCACCGCACACAAGTACGGCACTGCGCGGCAAGTTCTCTCGGCTCTCCTGGGAGTCGGGCACTTTCGAGACTGCCGCGTCTGTAAAGTAAAAGCACCAGATCAATCTTCATGTAAAACGTCCGCTGCATTTACGTCGTGCCACAAACAACAAAGGCCCCGTGGCTGTCGTCTTCAAAGCGGAGGCGGCCGCATGAAAAGCCGATAAGTACCGGGCCTGCGCAGATAAATACAACATGTATACACTCAGCGTCATACAACCATTCGCGCTGCGCGCCCGGTACGATTTGGCGCCGGCAAAAAAAGATAAAAAGAGAAAGAAAACGTTAAATCCGTCAAAATAAGCAGAGAATAGGAAACGAAAACGTAAACAAATAAAAGAAAAAAGGAATTGTTAGGGTAAGAGTAGTGGGTGCTCGGCAGCGCGGACTAATCTGTTGACACGAGGGCCCGGGTTGGGAGAAATGACTCGCCGCTCACAGCGCTGGCAGAGCCAGCGCGGGGTCCCAGCGCTGGGACGCGACACGTGCTGTCCTGATTTATGACGACTCGCCAGCGCCTGGGCGTCTGTCCACCCTCCGAACACAAAAGCATCGCGCAAAGAACATGCACAGAGCGCGCACGCGAAGCGACGCAGCAACTGCGAGTGCGCTGTCCTGTTTCCTTCAGCCGCCGATAGGGGCGCCGACTACCAACCTTCTTCAAACAAGCGCCTTTTGTTTTCCGAACTGGGAAGGCGTGCTTCTGCAGGCATAGCATGCACGCGCGCTTACTGTCTCGTGAAAACGAAAAGAACAATGCAGATGGCGGTGTAAACAGCGTTCGAGACCCTCCGTACCCGTTGCTTCTCGTGGGGGCGTCGAAACGTGGTTAGTAATTCGATGGCGTCTTGGCATCTTCTGCTACCTCGGTTACTTGACACATATGAAAAATAAATAAATAAAATAAAAATAAAGACTAGCCGGTCACGTGATCCTGCTACGCTTGGCTGAGTTTTGGATATGAGCTTCCGACTACACGTGACATTGTTACCGCTTGCGCAAGACAAAACGCCGACGGATGCAGATGTGGAAGAAGATAACCCTACAACGCTTCTTCTCTTTTTGTGCATTGTAACTAGGCTTCAAGGATTAAAAATAGGAAAAAAATGTCTTTATTATAGCTATGTACCACACATTTTATCTGATTGGAGAGAGAAGGAGAGAGAGGCAGGGAAATTAAGGAGGCTAGGCCAGGTTGTCTACCCTGCGCTATAGAAAGTGAACTTATATATCTACATTATCTGATTAAGTGCTGCACGCACTTACGAGACATAACATTGCAAATATAGAATCAAGACACGCTTAGAATCGTAGACAGCGTTCTCGTCTGCATCTCTGTCTTTCCACCCGATCTTTATTTTTTTTAGTTTGATGACCCGGTATATTCGTTACTGCTTTGTAGATACTATTCTTTCTTCTTTCTTCGTTTGTTGTCATTCTTCAGTATTCAAATATGCGAGCGTGTAATAACGCATATTCGCGACGACTTGCTTTTCAAGTGGGCAGATTGGAGGGATCGCGCCAAAGAGGGCGCCGCCTGACGACGTGTTTTGCTTTGTTCGATTGCCGGATATTAATGCGCACCGCTCGATGGAACCAGCGTGTGGTGCCCGTGCGTGAATTTGATTTACCGCGGCGTCTTCTTCCCTCCGGCGGCTCGATTGTTCACGCAGATGCAGTTACGCCTGGCTCGTTCAGTTTATGCTAATGATAACGCATGAATTATTACTGGGATTTAATTATTCGTCCCGTGAGCCGACTCGAAGTCAGAAACACAAGGCGCGTCAGTTGCGTCAGTCGATGAGACAACCCGATGGCGGTAACATGCAGTGATTTCATAATATATTTTTATTCTGACTATTTGTTATTATTATTATTATTATTATTATTATTATTATTATTATTATTATTATTATTATTATTATTATTATTATTATTATTATTATTATTATTATTGAGTGCTCTTCCCCTGTGTTTCGTATTAATTTAAGTAATCGTATTTCATGTTTTATTAACTTCTACGTCAGTATCATTGCTTTCTTTTTAATGTGTAAACCCACTTCGGCAAGTATCATGGCCAAAATTGATATCTAATCCTTAACATAGGACTTTGTAATTCGAAGATAACTTGAAAATTAAAAAACGTTGTGACATAGGAACGTTAGAGCATTGTAAATGTATAGACCGTTGCATCGGGCGAGCAGGACCGGACTGGCAACCAGCGCTTTCCTCCTTTCTGGCTTCTGCGCGACGGCGCGGAGTGTGCGGGCTGGTGCTTGGATTGGTGGCGTTTTCGAACAATTTTTGCGTGTTTTAGGTCGACCTGCGGATTTTGTTCTCTTTTATTGCGATGTGAGCCAGCGAAAGGTCAACAGAAAACCACCGTGCCGTTATTGGTTGTTCTAACGACAAGAAAAATAAAAAAAGGAAACTGCTGTCTGAATAAGTATGCGACGTGCATCACCAAACGCGGAGTGCTTGCGCTTGTGCGCACTCTTCAAGGTACATCGTTTACATCGGGTGGGGGGGGGGGGGGGGGGGGGGTATACCGCCGCCGTAGTTCCGCACGACGGATACCAACGGCACAGAGTCGTAGTTGCGCGAATAATAGAGACAAACTTCGGAGCAACACAGTCTATATAAGGACAGAATTGTGGTAGGCGCGTTGCTTATAAATCTACGGTGCTTGTAATCAGCCAAGTCATTTTGAAAATACTGCTTTATTGTTAAATTCGACGCTCTGACTTACTAATGTTTGAAGTTTGAAAAACAGGGCATAGACGAAAACATGCTCTATTTTAGGAAAAAGACCTAATTCCATTCCCATTCCATTCCTACAAGCGTTGTCCCCATTCCATACCGGGGTCGCGAAAATGTGGAATGATTCCGGAGTCATTCCGATCCGGAGTGGCAACTCCGCAACACTGGTTTGGTCCAACAATTAGCTTCGTAGCTCGGCTTAACACGGTGATCGCTGCAGTTGATGTATACTGGTATTAGCACAGACGAAAAATCCCTCACTTCGCAGTGGGGTAACCGGCATCATGCATTTAATTATTGCTCCGTACCAGCCTTGTAAAACCCGAACATTCAATGCACACTAGATGAAAAGGACGTGGCGAGATCTTTGTCGTGAGGTTGCAACTTCCGTAAGACAGTGGGGTGTATCGTATACGACGAGCGATATGAAAGCCGAATAGTAAAAAAAAAACAAAAACAAAAAAAAAAGAATTCTGTCGGTCCGTGTGTAGAACAACTACCTCAGGAAGACAAATTTTTACGTGATCAAGAACCGTATCCGACAAGTCGCGCAATAATTTACAACATAGTTAATTATCTTCAAAGCGCGATATAAAAACCACGTTGTTACGCTTGTCTAGTGTTTATTGAACTGCCCATTTTGCTGCTTAGCTTTGCGAACGACAGCAAGAATTTCGCAAGAACAGTACATCTGGTATACGAAGTTATAGAACAACAACAACAAAGCGCGAATCACATCCGATGCCGATCAAGGGATCGAGCCCGGGCGCGCTTCGTGCCTCAACGGCAGAAGAAACTCTGTAACCATCTTCATCTTATCGCCGCCGAAATCCAATCAAATATCACGACTCTTAAAAGAAAAAAGAAATAGAAGCGCGCCGGCATGTCAACGTTAGCATCGTTTTTATATGTACCCGCACATCCCTGTACGCAGCTCTAACTTCGTCCACACTGGTGGGAAATAAACGAGCGAGTAAGAAGCGGTCACTTAAAAGTGAAGAAACAAGATAGGCAACTGTTTGTGAGCAACAAACACATGCCACGCCATGAAATGGAGACTGCGTGTTCACGCACGACCGCATGTACGAGTGGTAGTTGGTGCGACAGCATAAATACACTGTGAATGAAAAGAAATAAAAAAAAATCCATTGTATACCTTAAGAGTGGCGTAACTTGCTTGCTCTGCTAGGACGAGTCCAAATATTTGCGTGGTTTTCCAAAAGAGAGTGCCGAAAATATATCACATCGACCACTTGCAACACGTCCGCGCCGCCGTATATTAACATCATTGACTCTCAACGGATGAAACCTCTTCAGGACGTCTTACAGACTCATTTTCTACGTAGACCTCATCTCTCAATACGAAATTTTGCGCGCCAGAACGAAAAGAAAAAGAACCGACTGCAGCTGCAGTCGCACGCATACCTTCCATACAAACGCGGAGCTTCGCACATGTCTGTGGGTTGCCAGACCAGAGACTTGCCCGCTAGGCAATATGGCGGCACCCACGAAAAAAAGGTCTATATGATTGGTGAGCTAACTATAGGCGGTCATTAAATTTTTTTTTAATATAGAAAGTGTGGTCATGCTTCCCATGAGATTGCGTAGAAATCTATATGAAATATACATAGGAAGCATAGCGGTATGTATAGGAATAAGGACTCGAACCCACGACTTCTATGTATGTATGTATGTATGTATGTATGTATGTATGTATGTATGTATGTATGTATGTATGTATGTATGTATGTATGTATGTATGTATGTATGTATGTATGTATGTATGTATGTATGTATGTATGTATGTATGTATGCATGTATGTATGTATGTATGTATGTATGTATGCGGCTCTTTGATTATTAAAAAATTCGGCTGAGGCAGCTAAATGCCGTTATTGAAATATGCTATAAAAAGAACAATTAATTGCTAAGTAGACGTGGGCGTCGCTCGACCAGAAAAATCTCGCGGTCTCACGGTACTTCTGACAGGAATCGTTCTTTCGTTTTTTTTTTCACGTCAAATAATAATAATACCGGGGACAGCGCAAAACAGCGGACGCATTTATCTCGGAAAGGCATTCTCCTTGTGAGAAAAGCCGAAGACAAGAACAGCTGCGCAGCCCTGACATGTCTAGAAGACGCCTGCCAGCTACGCCGAGCGGGCTGCGCTAAGGCGACACGAAAGAAACGGCGTACGGGAGATGTGGCCGATCAAGTTTAAGCCTTCAATAGCGGTCCTCACAATTCAGCCGGCTGTCAGCGCCATCTGCGGCGAAGGTTTGTCCCAGCGGGTGATACGAGTCTTATTATATAGCTGGTAACCCCCCCCCCCGCTTGTTCTTTTTTTCTTTCCTTCCCCTCTAGGCACACTTTTTTTAGCCATTGTCTGCGTTCGCTTCGCGTTTCCTGAGAGCCGCAACTCGTTGGCTACACGGCTACTTGGAATATTGTTCCTCCATTGTTCCCTGTTTGACTGGTTCAGTGTTTTCTTTTTCTTTCACTTTTTTTCTTTCTTTTTTCGCAGAAGCTGTTAAGGGAATTTCCAAACCACTGTTCATGCCACGGCTTGCGACGGCGTGGGCGATATCAAATGTAAAGTCCGCTTAATGTTGTATTTTACATTCAATATCCCAGATATAAATATCAATATAAATGCAACGCAACGTTGAACTTACACTCACAAGCCCCGTGGGTACTTTGAATTGTAATGGTCAGCCATTAGAAAATAAGTTTCCGTTTCTGCATATCACTCGAATAAAGCGCGCGCGCTGTGTGTGTGTGTGTGTGTGTGTGTGTGTGTGTGTGTGTGTGTGTGCGCGCGCGCGCACACACACACACACACACACACACACACGGATGCGCACACACACACACACGGATGCACACACACACACACAGCGCGGATGTGATTATAACAGTCATTTCAACGCTGTTTATCATGTAGCGTTGGTCGTGCTGGGCCTCGGCGCAAATGTGTCACACCGGTGAAAGGAGAACTCAACACTGGACGCCGGCAGAAAGGGGGCGCTCGGGAGATGCGTATGGCTAATAAATAAGTGAAGAGCCCTCAGGGCGAGACATTGCTTGGCTTCTAATGCAATCTGGCGTGCACGACATTGCAGTGTGTCACTTCGTACCTTCTGCAAGGGCGTGGCCTACTCTCTAAGATTGGGTTTAGGCACGTGAGTGTGGTGTTGTGGGAACGATATTTGCTCAGAGAGGGGCGCAGTGGCGTACAATAATAGTAAGGAGCGCCGGCAGGCATACCCCGAGTACATTGCGAGGCGTAACATTCTCGTTAGGCCATAAGCGATTGAATTCTGGCGTTTGGGAGCCTGTTGGACGCTAAGCCGCTCAATGCATGAGACAGGGACGGCCCGCGTCTATCTTCCGATCGTAGTATACTGCACTCTTAAGGATTCTACCCAATTTTCTTCTTTAAAATCGTCGTCTAAGGTGCGGGGTGTGCTAGCAATTTATAATTTCTGTACAGCTCAGTTTTCTGTATTTTTGACTGCCAAAGCAAAGGTTACATCTGCCGTGGCCTTCACCGTACCTGACATTTTTGTTAGTTCTATTTAGGTAAAACGAATTCATTCGTTTAAGTGACCTTCCGAAGAACCCCATCAATTTCTTGAACATCAGCCTACTGACTCACGTCCTGATGCATTACCAGCTCTACACGAATGGCTGGAGTGTTACATTGTTGTTTCCCTATAACTGAATCACCAATATGCCTAAATTAATAGAAATAAAAAGAAAAAAGCACGAGTCGCAACGTGCGCACCTGCACTTTATATTAGTTTAGTCCGCATAGCCTTTAAGCTAATTTGAAGTGACTTGGAATGCAAGACTGTAACTGGACAAGGACTACGAGAACACAAAGACAAGTACATACTAGACCAAGTAACGTGACTCACCAACTCGGCCAATCAACCATTTTGAAATTACTATTAAAATAATGTGCGGCGTTGTGTTTCCGCACACTAGCACGCGCTGAAAACCGGGATTGAGATATCATGGCCGAGCTACTGAAGATAGCGCGAATGCGTAAAAGAACAAGAAGAAGAAGAAGAAGAAAAAAAACATCGCTGTAGGGGCAGCAGTGGTGCGTGTCGAATTCTCGCAACTGCTGAACCCTTCTGACAGTTCCGTCCACGCGTCTCCGAAGTCTCGGTCAGGCAGACGTTGTGATGAGAAACTCTTAGTATGCATGAGGGAGAGCACCGGCCGCCTACACAGCGCGAGGAGGAACTCTTCCGTGGATGAGGTATTAAACTGTTTCGAGGCAGCGCTACAGCGTGAATTTTAATGAAGCCGGATCGCATGTGCGCGGATCGATGGGCGCGGCGGTGGCAGCTGCCGAGGAGATTCGTTAGCCGTTCCCGCTGCCTGCACGGCTTTCGGCCGTACACCGTTCTCCACCTGCCGCATGGCACCGATCTGAACACCCACCCACCCCCCCTCTCCTTTCCCTGTAGTCGAGCACTTAGTATCGGTTTCGAAGCTCGCCTATGCAGCAAGCAACCCGAGCGCTCACCATGGTAGGGCTGACTTCAAGGTCTGAAACGTAGTGATCCGGAAAAAAAAAAAGTCCGTGACACGTAAGTAGACGCACCCCTGTATGGTGCCGTTGACGCTTGCCTAGCACTGCGTGTTGACGTCACTACACGAAATTTGCCTTCGATAAAATGCGCGTTTCAAATTTCGTTGCTACACGCATATGTGCTGGACGCCACGGAAGGGACAAAGTTATTTCGGTAAGCTACGAATAAGCACGGGCTCACATGTGCGAGATTACTACGTAGCACAACACCTAGGTATGACGTAGTCATGGTGGTGATAAGACAGAATATACTGCGGTCATTCGCGTACATACATTATACGCCTGACAAACAATGTCATTTTATTTCTCCTCTTTCAAATGAGACGACTATACAAATCCGCGCCTGTACTGTCCGCGACACGGGCTTGCTCGATGCCACGCTTCGTCCTTCGGCATGCGCTTACAATGTTGTATACCGTTAGTATGGCTACAATGCCTGATGCGGTCACGTTACATGTCACAGATGATACCGTAAACGCCATACTTCTAATTCTGAAGTCCTTCTACCTTTCCCCTTGACCTGGTCAGTGAGCACGACTTCATCTTCACCACGTTACTTCACGAGATAAATTACCCTTGAGCGATTCATTCCGGTGTGCCTCTTTTGCGAAAAAGACTCGCCGCATACGACTATGTAATGCTAAACGCCTCCATGCTGCCTCTTCGTAGAGGTGACAGATGAAATTAAATTGTGATGTGTTACGTGCGAAAATCATGACATGATTGCGAGGTGCGCCGTCATGGTGGGCTTCGGATTAATTCTGACGTCTTGTGGTTATTTAACGTTCACCGACTCCTAAATACAGAGGCTTATTTTTTGTATTTCTCCCCCATCAAAATGCATTTGCCACTTTAGGGGGTCGAACCTGCTTCCTCGCGCTGAGCAGCGCGAGAATTCAGCGCTAGGCTACCACGGCAGGTACGCAACCTGCTGGTGTGCTCAAACTACGTCTGCCATCTTCAGAGATTTTATATTCATACATGTTAGCATACATTAGCCGCGGTGGTGGCGCAGCGGTTACGGTGCTCGGCTGCTGACCAGAAAGTCGCGGGTTCGATCCCTGCCGCGGCGGTCCCATTTCGATGGAGACGAAATGCTAGAGGCCCTTGTACTTAGATTTACACGCAAGTTGGAGAACCCCAGCTCCTCAAAATTTCCGAAGCCCTTCGCTAATGCGTGCCTCATAATGCTATCGCGGTTTTGTCATGTAAAATCCCAGATATTTTGCCTATATTTTGGACTTTCGCGCCGCTTAGCGCAGAGAATGACACTATCGGAAAGTGAACAGCTGCTCTAGGCGAGCTTATTTCCTCACTGCTGTATTGCGCAGCAACGAGGCTGATTTCGTTAAAATTTCCCTTTGCCAAAATTACGCCCCAAAAATAGGTCCGTTCTTTCGAGTGCGCGTGCTTCTTTAAACAAGAACGAGCAGTGAGCAGTTAGTTACTCGGGTACTCTTTGCCGGCCCGAGATTACGTGTCACCTGCAGCGGCGGCGGATTTATGGTTCAAAGAAAAAAGGGAGACCGTTGAAACGGGGGACTCTCCTCGGCTACCTAATTGCCCGACCAAGATTCACGGCAAAGCGGCTACGTCGCGCTGTACAGTTTTGCGAACGTCCAAAGGACTATAGGCGTTCGGCTTCGCGATGCTCTAAGTGCATGCGTCTCCGTCAAAGAAGATTCCGCGCGCTTCCCCTCTCCTGAGCTTCTCGATTATTTTGAGGCGGTACGTGCGGCGTCTGTAAGCTTAGCTGGAACAGGACTCTCTCTCTCTCGCCCCTCTTCCTCCTTTATTCTTCTTTCATCTCGTTTAAACCCCTTTAGAAGGCACTTTCTTCCATTTACCCTAAACGATATACCTCGTAAAGAAGAGCAATTGATTGCCGTGCGCCCTACGCTTCCTCTTCGCGCGCACCTGACGTCTCCTTGTTTGAAGAGCGGCCGCCCGCGGCCTGCGTTTGACGGGCTCGAGTCAGGCTGTTTCAGTTTTTATTCGAGAGATCAATCACGCGCCAGCTATGTCGGCGCCCGCCTAAACGCTGCGAAGCCTGCAAGCACATCATGTACGTTTATAACAGCTACGTTCTTCAGTGATGCTCAACTGCCAGTACTCAGATATGAGAGGACGCTCCGGGCGTTTGCTACATTCATATCCCGACTCGTTACGAATGCGGACTATGTTCCATCTCACAAGCTGGTTGCAGCAGGGTGGATGCTACGAGTCGTGCGGCGACGGTATAGTGCGTTCATTGTAATTTTCTTCCTTAATCTAATTGCTACAGTAAGTATTGTTGTGCGTACTTCTGTAATGTAAAATCAACTATAGAATAACAGAGAGCTGAGCTAGTTGGTAAGTACTCATTCTAAAAAGACAGGGCGTGCAAACACGGACACAAGAAAGAAGTCAGGACACCACAAACGCCGACTAACAATTGAAGAGACGCACAACGGCGGAAAAGAGAGAAGGCACGAAAACTTATCTGCGCATGCCCATGCAATAGGCGAACCTATCAATCCGGCACGCGTGGAGGTCTACGTGGAAGATAACTGTTAAGGCATTTGATTTCATCTTTATGAAATCAAATGCCACGGCTGCCAATAGGCTAGGTAAGATTTGTGCCGCTGTGCAGAGGAAGAATGAGCGAGTAAAAGACAAGAAGCGGACCGATATTCGTTTCGTTAAACACACCAACAAATTCACTGATTGCCGTACAAGTGTGGTGTATAAGGTTCCTTTGAGCTGCGGCCGCTTCTACGTAGGAGAGACGGGCCGCTGCATTAACCAGAGATTATTAGAACATAGAAGATCACTAACCGGAGGCTCACCTTCTAATCTATCGTTGCATTGTCGAGATTGTAAGTGCGCGCCAAAATTCGATGAATCCCCGGTTTTGTACCGACATAGGAATGAAGAAACGCGTCTGATGATTGAGGTATGGCATATCGAGAATAGCGGTAGCGCATGCGTGAGCCAACCGTCGATTAACTTGCACAAAGATGAAATCAAATGCCTGAACAGTTATCTTCCACGTGGACCCCCACACGTCCGGATTGATAAGTTCGCCTATTGCATGGGCATGCGCAGATAAGTTTTCGTGCTTTCTTTCTTTTCCGCCGTTGTGCGTCTATTCAGTTGTTAGTCGGCATTTGTGGTGTCCTGACTTCTTTCTTGTGTTCGTGTTTGCAGGCCCTGCCTTTTACAGCTATAGAAAGTATTCGTTGTGATTATTCTAAAATACTTGGCTTTACTATTGCATTGCGCGTGCGCCAGTTCAATGTGGAGGTCACTGAAGTGAATAGTAAGGTATGGGACAGAAGTTATGATTTACTGCGTCATCATGTACACTACAAGCCGGAGCATAATTTTCTCGTTATAGTTATGAGACTTTTAGCACTTACCTCGAGTGGGAACGTTTTAAAGCGCTACAAAATGTGTAAAAAGAGAGGCGCCGAAATCATAACATGCAGCGGGCCGCTCCCTGTTATGCAGTGTATGAGAAATAATCAGCACTTAGAGACATTGACTTTCGAAATACATTCAGGCACTCTGATGGAGCTTATCTGTGATAGAAAAAAATGCACTTCTGTGGATTTTTATCTACTTTTCGTCCAGCGTTCAATTCCTGAAGAGGAGCACCTCGCGAAATAAGAAAAAAAAACACAAAAGAACACTCGTGACAAATTTCAGGACATTGTGTGAAGAGCGTAAAGTTGCCGAGATACGTGTACTGTCATCAGGGCAAGCTATTTCAGTAGCTCCCAAAGTAACTCCGCGTAGAAGGTTGCCTCGATCCTAATGTCTACGGGCTTACATTCGAAAGCTTCCAGAACGCTGTGCTTTTTATCCAGGCTGTGTGAGCACGGTAACCTGTGAGAAGTAACATTCATGGCTAACCACCCTGCCTACACTTTTCTGACGTGGATAGACTGTTTAACGCGCGTGTCACTTATGTGTGTCGCGCATTCGCAACGCGCCAGGCGCGATTCGTAAGCTGACACCCTGTATGACAAACCAACGCGCTGATGTCTAGCGCCGGCGTATACTGGCGCATTGCGCAACATTACGCGGTTACAGTGGTTTCCTCTTGATGATTTAGTTGGCGGGGCCGCGAAGATAAGAACTTGCCTTACACAACTCGCATCAGTGCACATGTATAGCCCGAAGGCTGTGGTATTGGGAAACTCTTTCGCCACCGCACTGACCACAAAGGTAAGCGAGGGAGTATTTTCGCAACGCGCACGGGTGGACGGCCCACGAAAAATAGTTGAAACAAGTAGATGTATAAAAAGAAGAAAAGCGAAGAAGCACTGCACGTAGCTTGCCAAGTTTCGAGAAAAGAAACTGCAACATTCCGAATAGAAGGCAGCGTAGGGAAGCATAGGGGCAGGGCAGATGAGATTCGAGAAAAGACAAGCTGTAAGACAGTAAACATTACTGCGATGAATTCGTTTTATTTTTACACGGCGTGCGTGTACATATACCAACAATCGTCTCTAAATTTCTGACCCTATTCTGGCAGAGTTCGCCTGAAAGAAAGATGTGGAGGTCTTCTCCGAAACCAATAAATTTTCACTCGCATTTTTCATTGCTGGAAATAACTCTGAGATTATTTCCTTCGTGTTTTTACGTTGCTCTTTTTTTTTTGTCGCAGCGATAACGCTTATTACTTGTGGCTCGCTCCTCTACGTGATGGAAAGATCACAGAAAGAGAGATAAATCCACGCAGAAAAACTACTAAGCGTTACTGCTAGCGTAGAGGGGCCCCACTGATGATAAGGAAGAAGGGTAATCACTTCCGTACAAGGCTGTTCGCGTGATACAGCGCTGAATCTGTTTTTCATCACCTTCGCCGCTGCACGACCATCGCACTCTAAAACGACCACTTGAATACACTATTATTCTCCTCGATTTTTCCTTTCACTTTCTTTTTTTGCAGAATCGGCGCAGAGGGTGGCAACGTAAGAACATTGCGTAAGCCCTCTGAGCGTAACACCAATGTCAAAGTGCTGTCAGCGTGACGTTATACGCTTTTTAATGCTTATAAGACGTTCACACGATAGTTCACAGCTTTGTTTCTTTTTTTATTGCGCGAAACAATTTTGGGCGATTTTTCAAGATTTCTTTTTTTTTTAACGCAATACACAATTTCAAGAACAAATCTGACACTTGTTCGTGCAACCCATCATTTTAGGGAATAATAATAAGAAAAGAAGTGCTCGGGGAATGCGGATTCCGGCGATGACCTCACCCTGAGTTATACGAACGATCCACGGTCGCTGGGGCTTCGAACGCGTGGAGCGGACGTGCGACGCATTCCACATATGAGAACTTGGCAAGCGTGTGCGATAAAACTTACGCGCAGGCGCGAACGCAACGATTAAAAAACCCATAAATATTGATCAGCCATATACAAACGCCAGGTTATGTCCTATATTCAGAAAATGTAGGTATCTGTTCACCGTTCGACATCCGATGAGAGCGGCTTCCACACGACGCGCTGAGTTGCCGAAACTTTTCGTTCAAGTTTCTTCGTCTCTTTTGTTTCTTCTGTACTGGCCGCTGGGCGCATTTTCGTTATTGCAGTGTCTCGTAAATGAAACAAGTGCTTGCCTTAGCCGAACTTGCAGATTGGCGAAAGTATAACCTAAGGCGGTTCTTCTTCCTGTGTTGTATAGCCACGAACCTTTCAATAACAATCTGCTTATTCGGCCGTCATGTCGATCACGGCAGATAGACCAGCCGATTGAACTGGGGTATCCTGATGCCGCCCGAGCACACACAGGATTTGTTTACACAAAAACCACCACTGATTGGAACCACCTCCTCGCCACCATTGTTGCTGTAACTTGCCCGAAACACTTCAAATTAGCTGTCCTTGCACAGATTTGTTCTCGCACCTCTTATCTGCAATTTCCTGGAACAATCGGAAGTAATTAATTACGTTAAATAATTATTATTTATAATTGGAAAGAAATTAGTGTAAGGACGGGTATAAGTTTCACGGATACAATGTGCACATTTTCGCGTAATGTCTTCGTCCCTGGGCACTTCCAAAGTAGATGCATGGCGGATGTCAGCTGCCGACGACGCAATAGCTGAACTCTTTGGACAGTGGTCGTTGTCTTGATATACAGCTGAACTCGGATACAGGTGATGACTAACGTAAACGCTGAGCCGGACCGGATAGTCTGGAGGTGTTCGTGTACCTGAGAAAGACTGCGGGCAAGTGAACAGCGATGTGCAGGAGTTCCTCTTGGTATACTTGTCCGGACCCACGGAACGCTGCTCTCCTCGCCTCAGTTCACCTCTCCCTCTTCTCGTATTTTCATTCCACCATTTTTCTACGCATGAACTACGAGTGGTGCTTCCTATTAGGATTGTAGAAACCGCGGCATTTCCTTATACTTCGTGCACGTCCTCTGTTTGGCGACCGTTAAAACCGCGTCGCTTCATTTCATGTGAGTTACATTTCTGTGTCGTGCTCGGTGCGCCACACAAAAGTAACTAGGTTCTGCGGTTGCACACGCGAAAACCATGATTATGAAGCACGCCGTAGTGGGAAAGGGGGACTCCGTATTAATTCAGGTTCATTTCAGTTATCCCTATCAGGATCAGGTTGTTTTGAGTTATCCCTATTCTTTACCGTTTGAATTCGTCACGACCAAATGAACACTTCCCTCTCAATAAAATAATGCTCCTAGTTTACTTATCTGTGTTTTGGTGACCAAACATATACAGACTTACCCGATTTCGCAGTCATCGTCGCAGTCATTAACGATGCAGCCACCACACGTATCTACGCGTTCAACTAACGTTAGTTCTCTCGCGACTCTCCGATACTCCTCGTCGTTACGTATAGGGTGCAAAACGCAGCGCTTCCACTCCAGGAGAGAGGCGCGACTCGCACCACGGTGCCAGCCGCTCTGTAGCGACTGGAGGGGGGAGGGGGGGGGGGGCTCGGTATTCATCAATCATAGCGGCGCACGCGTTTAGTCGTCTGTAAATGCAGCCGACGGCAAAATTCCGAAATGTCCTCCTCCGCTGCCAAGCTGCCGAGGCTGGTATAACCCTTGCCGCCTCGCCCTCCTAGCCCAAGCTCACACGGCATTTTCTCCGATCCTTCCTTCTTCCCCACTGCCACCGGCGTTCCGCGTTCTTCCATCCTTATTTAATTCGTTTATTCGTTATTTTTTCTTTCGTCCTTCGAGCTTCTGCAACGTCGTACACTTTACAGACGACCGCGGCGGACGCGCGCAGTTCAGCGCCGGAGGAGGATTGCCCGAATATATACGACACCCCTCCGACAGTACAGCAGGGGGCACATGGGAGAGATTTTCGTGAGCTGCTGAGACGAGAAAGAAAGAATAAAGAAAGCGAGAAAGAGCTTAGGGCAGAATCGAGAACAAAGCGTATTTGGTTTGGTAGAGACAAAGGGCTCAATAAATTTAACTCCCTCGCCGTCGCAGCCATTTGTGTTTAGCGCCCCCTTTCCTCCTACGACCCTCCCCCTTCATCTCTCCAGTGTTGTTCCCTCCTTGTTTATGTAAGCGACAGACGAGAGATGAGAGATAGCAGACGGCAGCAAAAACTCCGCGACGAGACGCCTGTCCCCGCAGAGCACGCGTATGCCTCGTCGCTCGGCGTTTATGAAATTGCCATTTGTCTTTCTTTGTTCTTCTCTCCCTCCCAATTTCTCTCTCCCTCTCTCTCTTTCACGTCGCTTCTATTTTCATTCGTCGCCTTTACTCTCCATTTGGAAGATCTTAAAGCGCTCCCTGCAACACTGCAAAAGAAACCAAAAGTACGCGGAAATCTTCGGCTGCAAGTGTATGTCAGTGTCAGCGAACAGCCCAAAGCACTATGATATATATTCACTTTATTACGGCGCCTGCTTAAGTACGCGCCGCAGCGGTCTTGTGGTTACGGTGCTGGACTGCTGGCCCGAAGGTCGCGGAATCGGATCCCGGCCGCGCCGGCCATAATTCAATGGAGGCAAAATGCTAGAGACCCGTGGGCTTAGATTTAGGTGCACGTTAAAGAACACCAGGTGGTAAAAATTTCCGGAGCCCTCTAGTACGGCGTCTCTCATATTCATATCGGTGTTTTGGCACGTAAAACCATAGCAGTTATTCAACTTGTCAAAGTGGTGATATTTGTGGTAGCATTTGTTCTTTCATTCTGTAAATTTCGTACAGAACAAAGCGTTCAATTGTCATATTCTATGCAGTAGCGTAGGTGGACTCAAAATCGATCGTTGACGTACAGCTTCACATATTGGTTTCAGGCGCGCTCGTGCCACTTGCGTAGCCCTTTTACAAGCCGACCCTCCGATCACGTACATCGGAAACTGGCGAAAGAGCCGAAAAGAGTCTAGCATCACACAAGCAGTGCTAGTTCCCCGGGTCTCTTTCGAAAACAATGCTCCAGAGAACTCGGTGTTCGGCCTCCAATCGAACGTTGTTTCACGTTTACATACTTTTTTTTTCTTTCCCTGTTCAAAGTTGTCGTTGCCTTGAATGCAGTAGTGCTGTAATACTATCTATAAAGTCGAGAAAAAATAGCCTTGAGGGGCGGGGTACGCAGTGTTGTTGGAAAGTGAAAAAAAAAAAAGAAAAATACCGTACTTCCACGCTACACTCTCCGGCACCTTTCCTATTCTTGCACGAAAAAGCGGAGTGACAAGCTGTCCGCACTTGCATCCTGCTTTGTGTTTCTTTCTTTTGTTATTTCTTTCTTGTTTTCTTTTGCTGACTCAACTCGTCTTCATTCAAACCTACGTATACAACAATAGAGCCTGTTGCGACATAGAGCAGCGTGTGCCATTGAAAAGTGCGAACAAGATTCGCATCCACAATCACTACAGTGAACATTAACGTGTCCACCCCGATATCGGCTCAAATTGTTTCTTCATTGTAGTTATTGTCGATGCGAGCCTTTGTTTAAAAAGTGCACTGTTGTGTATAGGAATGTACAAAAATATACACGAGAGATTGCTTAAGCCGCCCTGATCGCGAGGGCCGGTGAAAACTGCGTCAGCTGCCGTTTGGTGGCGTTGACTGCGAATGAATTCGCCTTTCTGGACGCGGCAGGTATTCGTGTGCGTCAATTGGGCCTTTTGCGTGTACAGATCTACAAATACTGTTGTTTCTAGTAATGGTCAGTTGAAAGTTAGCGCTCCTCCTTAGTGTCTTTCTCGTCCTTGTCTGCTAGTGCTGTGATGCCTCTTGATGCATTTAACCTAGTAGCCCAAAAAGCCACTTATGTAGTTTCGTCCATGTCACTTCGCTGACTAAAGTGAAGTGATTTCTAAACGCTAATACATCAAACGACTCACTTAATGCGATTCCGCCCCCCCCCCCCCCCCCCAGGATGTGCATAATCTTACTCCAGTGTAACTCAAGGCCTTCGTTCTACCGCTTTGCAATTTCCAGGCCAGGAGGCGGCCATGAAGCACCTGTCGATCAAGGAGCTGCTTCCGGAGACGGACCACTTCATGACGTACGAAGGGTCGCTCACCATGCCCGGCTGTCACGAGACGGTCACATGGATTGTCCTCAACAAGCCGATATACATCACCAAGCAACAGGTACTATGCACCACTCACACGCTCCTAGTTTTACACGTCATTTCCGAATCCTTATCGTTCATTTCCCATTCCGGTCACATGATTCATGCTTTGAAGGTTACTTGCAATCGACCCACTCGATGATGATCTGCATTTTAGTGATGCCATGGCTTTCATTGCTCGTTGCTGCGGATAGTGACACGCTGCCCGCAGACATTTCGCTAGCGGCCCGCGGCTTCGCCCGGGATAAAGTTTTGTGACTTTGCTAAATAGTACCCGCACTATTCTTTCGCCTATTGCGATTAATAACGCTTTGTTCGGGTAGGCTACAGAAACGGCGCTGGTCTCAATCATTTTTTTTTTTCTTCGTGAGGCACCTCATGCGGTCACTATGAGTTAAAACATCATCATGGAACGAAAAATCTATAATTCAGAATCGACGTCCAGATATTAGTCATTGTGGAGATCAATATATCGATGTTTCTCGAAACCTGACGTCAAATCCCCTTCAGAAATGACCCATATATGCGATATGGGAAAGGCGTTCTTTCAAATGGCAATGTTAGGTGATATTTTGTTCATACTGTTCAAAGGTGATATTTTGTTTCAGATACATTTAGTAGTGAGGTCAGACACGTGTAAATTTTTACAGCGTAACGTGATACGCCTCATGTCCCGCGCCTAATTTCCCATTAACATATACGTTCACAAATCAGATTTCCAAAATTTTAATTCGCGAACCAAACGTACAAGCTCTCGTCAAACTGTCAAGATACGAGTCCGTATTTTTTTCAACGTGTATGGAACGTGGAACGTGGCAGTGTTGTTTAACATCACGCGGATACTGCGCATGCTCACCGCTTCGTTCTATCTTTTGATCCCTAAATCCCCTTTCCTCAGCGTAAGATAGGAAACCGCACTCGTATGCCTGACCTCCCTGTCTTTCCTTCCTTCTCCCATCCTCCACCAAAGACCTCTCTTTCGAGCGCCACCAATAATTTACTCCTCGCAACCTCCTGTGAATACGTGTATTTCTTTTAAAGAGAGGATAACAGTGTTCGCAACAGCCCAACTCAGAATTTTTTTTATCTAACTGACGCACCTACACCACCTAACCTTCGATTCTAACTTACATACCATCACTGTCGAATAAGTCCGTTAAGAGTGAGAATTTAAAAAAAAAAGCGACGTAGAAATATAGGCTTACGAATTTCATCAACTCTTTCTTTTTACTCCCGCAAAACCATTCCCACTGACTTTTTTTTTTTTGATACAAGCAGCGACCACGATCTATATAACAAAGCATACGAAGCTGTAGAGCTTGGAGGTGAGGCATAATTGAGGCTAATGAAATTATGTAACTATGAGAGTGCTATAAGATCTCTTGACAGGAATGAAGACGGCTCACTCTCGCGATGCATAAGTGGACGGTTGAATCAGCCCGGTTCGCTGGAAAGATACACAGCGAGCGAGAGAAAGAGAGAGAGAGAGAGAACTCGTTAAGTAAGCCACTTCATCACGCTTCTTGGCTCTAGCGTTGGACGCTCCGCAAAGCCATTTGTCGCCAGGAAAAAGAGGAGTGTGTTGCTTTGTTCCTTCAGGAAGGCCTACACTGAATACAGTGACAGGCGACACACTCCTAAGGACGAAGTTTACCGAGCGCACCGAACACCAGCGTCGTTGTGCTTTGTTTCACTTGATGCTCTGTTTTCTTCACTTTCCTTGTTGGCATGCTCATGACGTCTCCTTGGCTAAAGGAATACCTTATTGTGCCGTGGCACATCTTCGCATGTGCGTTTTGCTTCGTTTCTTCTACCGATCTGCAGCTAAATTTGGGACGATGACTCGATGAATGAAGTTGGCTTGGCGTGCCAAAAATAACACTGATATTAATCAAACGTCGCAATGGTGGCATCTCGACGCCACTTATTGTCATAATGCGAAGCTCGAAAATTAAAATTACAAAAGAGGAAGTTGGATGGTGATAAGAGGGTGGGAGGAGGGGCGGGAGCTATAGGACAGGTAAACATGGCCGAACTAAACGACATACGACTGTGCCTTTTACGCATCGGCGTATCGTTCCAGCTAAGAACAATTGTGCGCGCTACTGGTTCGAAAAACGAGGAGGCGGGAGCCAGAAAACAAGAAAGAGACCCGGACCTTTCTGCACTTGTTTGTAACCAATCTTCTCGACCCCTGCGACAGCCCTTCTTGGCCTGCAGTGCGGCTTTCGTGGCATAGAAATTGCCCGACTTCTTCACGCTGCGTTTCATTTTTCATTTCTTTCGTAAGCGACTTCGTAAGCGCTAAAGTTTTTGTTCGCTACCCGAAAGGAAGAAGAGGAAGAAACACAGAGCTTACGGAGGCGAAGAAACTCGGCTTCCCTCCCTTCCGTAGCGTCGCTGATTCCCACTCTTCGCACCAACTCCGTACGCGCGTGGCGTCGGCGGGCGACGAATAGGAGCTCTCCGTTCACGCGACCGCGTTGCGCTATGCAGAAACACGCTTGCAGAAGCAACGCGACGGACTTACGCAGATTAGCGAAGGAGACCGCCCTCCTTGAAACAAGACGCCGGAGTAATTAGTCTCGCTGCAGCCGAGGAGGGAACAAAAAAAGCAACTCGGAGCACCCGAAATAAGCGGAACGGAGCGGAAGAGATCCGAACAGCGGCAACGCAGGGTCGAGGGGGCGAGTCCTGAGAAACAATGTTCCCACGTCCACCCTCCTCTTTACGCGCATCTTATTTCATTCCTTCTTTTTTTTTTTTACCTCTCCTCGCGCGGCGCATCTCCTCGTCAGTCATGCGACCGGCCCGCGCTCATGGCGGTGTCGCGTTTTATTATATTGTGCCAGCGAGCCGCTCCGAGCATTATTTCTTCCATCTAAACGTTTGCGTGCTGTAAGTCGTTTTTGTTGCGCTGTTTTTTTTTTCCTTCTCTCTCTTCTTTTGTTGCGAGCGCACGTCAGGTCTCGTTCATATGCATGCGTGCCCGAACCGTGTAAGCCAATATCCGCCAGCGCGAGGCCTGTTAGGCTTATGTATATGCGCGACCGGGAAGGAGCACGGAAAAAGCGGCCGTAGCTCGCTGTCTTCTCGGCTTTCTTGGCAAAGGCTTGTGCGCTGAACAGAGGGAGGGTGGTCTGCGTTGTGTGTGTGTGCTCGCACGGAACTGATTTCGGTCAAAAACATAACTGCCTCTCCCTTCCTCCTGCCACCCCCCCCCCCCCTCCCTCCTATCCGTAGCGTTACTTGTGGACGGGAAAATAAGGAGGCAGGAAAAGGCTCTTCTCATTTATACCCGAAAAAGAAAATGAAAGGAAGAATTATAACGAAGCAAACGCTTTCATATCGTGTAATGTTTGGTCCGCAGTGTACCGCTTCTATAGCTTGTGTGTCTGGGCGAAAGATTTCTGTCTCGGTATTTTTTTCTCTCTCTCTCTTCTTGCGATGTTTCAAACTTTCCTGACACGAACACACCGCCCACCCCCTCCCTCCAACGACGAGGACGCCATGTCATGCTTAGCTCCTCGAAATAATGTAATAATACCAACAAACGGTCCTCCTTATTATCGTAATAACATCTTATCAGAAAGCAACCGGTGCGAGAGCTATGCTAACTGAATTTTGTTTTTTTAGCGTGTCCTTCTATCAGTAACCCTCTGCGACTTCTTCGAGCTCTCATTATTCTTTGTTGTTTTAAATTATCACGCGGTGATAAGAAGACGAGCAAAATTAGTTCATCCCATTCTCATAGGAACCCGGCCAGGCATGTTGCCGTGGAGAAACTACAAACAAATGGAAGCTCGTATGTATTCCTAAATCAGTACAGAACATACAGCACGTCGGTAGCAAAACAGGGCTCTCGAATCGTATGGAACGTTAATCACTGGGGAAAGGGGAAAAAAAGTTGCGAAAAAATAATTTGAAAGGTGTGACAGTGGCTTGTCAGTTACCTTTTCGTGACGGGCCTAGGGATATGGAAATATAGAAAGATTGATCAATTATTCTTCAACACCTCCCCCCGCCCTCGTCCTTGAATCTGACGCATGGTTCATTTTCTACCCTTATCCCCGCACGTCACTGCGCCTGAAGAGAAATGAATCCTCTTCATTTTGGAACGTGAACGTCGCAGAAGCAATGCTATTTGTGCTGGAGCTGCCATCTCCCACGCTTCGTGACGACGGGGATAAAGATTTGGAAAGACACTACCAGCGTTGTGCCTTATGTACATGAGCCAGTATGATCTCCCAATTCGGGTTCTTTCAGGCGCTGTAAATGATGAGGTTTCTTTTCATACGACTGGAGTGCCACGCAACTTCACCAGGTTTTTATCTTTAGAAAAAAAAAAGTTGGCTTTAAACAAGACGAAAATTTTCTTTGCGTTCAATCCACTGCATTGAGGATATTGTCTATTTTAAATCTGAGCTTTTTTTTTTAAAAAAAGGAGGAGTAAACATTTACATTGCCGTATTGCACACGTGCTCCGTCGACAGAAAAAAATTTAAAAAAATGGCTTCACTAATGCCCTGTTAGTCGGCGTATATCGTCTGAAATACGCGACGTTTATTCTAACTTTAATTTCTGTAATTGATTTTACCATCGAGTGATCCGTGTAGATAGACAGTGGCGAATGAGATATGGTTGACGTTGACCGGAAAACTATCCGGCCTCTTGTGCGATATAAAGGATTCAGATTATACTTACATTTTAGCATCGAGTAAAACCAGGAGAACTTGTTCTTGGCCTAATTGGTTCTTGCTGCGTGTCATATTTGACGCTAAAATAGAGGCGAGAACGAAGGAGAGGAACACAAACGGGACGACATGGGCGGCACTTCCAAGGGGTTTACATTAGGTGCGAAAGCCAGATTAAGTGCATACAAACACTCACAGGGTCCATTATGCATTCACGTAAGACGACTGGAAGGCCGAAGCCATCTTCTTTTTTTTTTTTTTCTCTCTCAGTCGATGCATTGTGCCTGCCCCGCCACAGTCCGAAAGCTTTTTGCACCTAACTTGGTTTTCCACTGCCTGCAGGATCGGTGGCACCGTACCTGGTTTTGCACTGCCTCCGTGATCAGCCCACCTTTGACCAAGTTATGATGTCATGCGATGACGTGGTTGTGTGACGTTACTATGACGTCACAATGACGCCACAAATTTTGGCGATCTGTGAGGTCACGATGACGTCATCACGTGATTATGTTTTTTTTTCGCGCCACTCGTGTTGACGTCGCCGACGGGGGACGCCCTCGCGGGACGCCGGTCAATGTTCGCGTTTGATGAGGCATCTCAGGCTCTCGCCTTAATAACGCATGCGCATATTAACAGAGGTACACGTAACGGGGCAGCCAGCTTTCACTTGTTCCTGTCCTTCGCTCTCGTGTTAGTTTGAGCGGAAAATATGTCACGCATCGAGGTAACTGTGGGGCGATAAAAGCGATGTATACTTCATTCAACCATTATTTAGTAGGAGGGGCGGGAGATAGTACAAGGTTAAATTGGAAGCAGTAAGGCATTAGCATATATTACAATAAAATTTAAATTAAAAATTGACTATGTAAGCGCTTGGACCTCATAAAAGTAGCTTTTTTTTTTTAGCTGATGCATACCGAGAACTAGAAAAAGAGCAGTGACATGTCCTGTAGAAGAGGAGGTGATGAGGTGGTTAGCGATGAAACTTTGTAAATGTGGACTCAGTGTATTTCGTTGTCCTGTTTGTTAGTTTGCGTAGACATGATAGTTAACGACGAACGGGCCCTCCCTCGGCATCGTTGCGCGCCTCTTCACGAATCCCGCAAGTTAATTAGGCATGCGGTCAAATTTAGAATTAAGAACCCTGCACCGAACTATTATAGTATCGTCTCGCACCGACGCTCATATGCGGCTGTAGAGTTTCCTGGGCGTGAGCAGGAAAAAAAAAAAAAGACACGTGCTTCGTAAATTCTAGCTTACAACATTTCTCCATCGCTCGTTGCAGTCAGCTAATACAAAGCTGCCGTTCACTTTAAACAAAGAAAGAAGACAGTTACCAGTAGCTAACTAATTTCGCGCGTCGTTTGAGTGATATCCTGTGGAGTTCTCAGTTTCAAATCTCACTGTCTTCATATTAGGCAGCCTGTCGCCGTTAACTTCTCGAAGCTTTCAATCTCGCGTAAAAAAAAAAAAAAACGCCAGAATCAGATACACTGCACGATATGACTGACAGAGCCAGCGAGGAATGACTGTGTTGAAAAAAACGTTTAGGTCAGCGCCGCAAGTATTGCGTGAGCGCAAGGGCGATCTTGATTTCGCAAAGGGTCCCTCTGATGAGTGCCGGCGGACATATTTCGTCGCTGTCGTTGGGAGAAAAAAATTTTGACGCTCATAGAAAAAGTTTTGAAGCCCCACGGGCGTACGCACTTGACGTGCATTTTTATTTTGGCGCATTGTAAGAGGAACGTTTTTCTCTCTTATGTGCTGTCAAATTCCCCCACCCCCCTCTCCCATTTCAACTATACGCACACGTCTGTCGTAATCGCAATGAAAGGACGGAAAAACAAAATGAAAACAAAAGGTGTATGAAAACGCTGCACCGTACTATACGATGACACGTGCAGCTTCAGAGACAGTCGTCGAACAACTTTTAAAAAGAGAGATAGAAAAAAAAGAAAAAAAAGAGGGACGAAGCGTTAAATGCTTGTTCAGAGAAAGGACACTATTTCTAGAGCCCAGCAAAATGGACTCTTGAGAAACGCCGAGACAAGCTGAAACATAATTGAGTCCAGCCGCGGAGCGGTGAAAAATGGTATTTTCATTATGAAAATATTTGCTGTCGCGACAATTCTATACCTCCTCCATCTTACGAGATCTAATGTTTCCTTTACTTATTCGAAGTCTTTCGTGGCTATTTCGTCTTTTGCTTTCGGTGTTTCCTTAATCGATTAAAATAAAAAGAAACAGTGCGCCTTCTTACTCAACGATAGGAAGTGTCTTTTTTTTTTTACTTTTTCGCTTACCGGCACGGCGCATGAAAAAACTCTTTTTAAAACTCGCGAGAAAAGAATATCTATACAGAAAGAATATTAATTGCGACTGTGCCGTTGATTTAAAATCGAGCAAATGCTACAAGTCCGCGCTGTGTCGGGCTTATGCTTGTCTTAAGTCATTAGTGGCGGAGCACTTTGTCAACTTGCTTCGGATTACCGGGAGCTGTACACGTACGTTTCGAAAAATTGGTTTGCACGCCACTCGATTTCCTTTTTTCGCTTTTTTTTACGCCCGAGATTGCTGACAGTTGAAATCCTAACTGATCCGAGGGCTATGACTGGTCGTTTTCTAAAGTTACATTATGATTCGGTGCGGACACAGAATGGAGACTTCGTCTTTTTTCAATTCGGTGAGTCGTCAGAACGTTGACGAGGTCTAAAATAAAAACAGTAAAGAAGCAGTCTTTCGGCACATTGAACGGAATCGTACTGTCATCGGCACGTAAGACAATTATCAGCGTATTCCGACGCCCGTCTCCTGGCTGCGTAATTGATTTTGCAACTTCGCGAACTCCTGTTGCTGAGCAGAAAAAAAAGCCCACGCATCTCCACGAAGTGAATCATTACGAGTGGGCGAAGTTCTGGGTATCGTATGGGTGAGTAACCGCACGTTACCCGAGCGTTGCCCCATATAATGTAAACTGAGTGACATAAAGTGATATATAAAGTGACATAAAGTGACACAAAGAGTCAACGACAAAGCTAGGCCCTAAGGTCCATAATGTCTACGTTGAAGTCGCCGACTAATATAAAGGGTTTGTGCTTGTAGGTGTTTTATATTGTTTCGTCACAATTATAATTGTTGTTTGTCTATTGTAAACCTTTTTTTGATTCACATACACACATATGTTTCGACTATAGCAACGGCTTTCTCTATACCATGACAGCAGACAATTAGAGTCGACGACAAAGATGGGTCCTAAGGTCCATAATGTGTACGCGTAAGTCGCCGACAAATATAAAGGGCTTGTGCTTGTAGGTGTTTTATATTGTTTCGTCACAATTGATATTGGTATTAGTCTATTGTTAAACCGGATGTTTCGATTTTAAACGGTGCTGTGCCGTGCGGACGGACGCCATACGGACAAGCCTCGGCCTTAAGCTGCTTCGCCCCTAAAAAAAAAATTAAGGAGCGAGCCGTCCTCTTTTCGTACGAAGACCGTCTGCGAGCTTTGCTGTGCGACGAAGTTACGAAATCAGCGACTAGCCGTTGTGTACGCCGCCATACCAACTCACTTATTACAGCCTTCCCAGCGGATCGCGTCCGCGTACAAAAGACGAGTGGAACAACAATTTTCGGTGAACCGATTAACTAGACTTACCCAGCGTTCTTTGCGTCGAAAAAATGACCATGGATGGATGGATACAACTTTATTGATTGTCCGGCAAGGTTTAACGCGACCCGGGCTTAGGTATCCCACGGGGGAACGTCAAGGCCTTGCCTCAACGCCGCCTCGCGGGATTGCTGGACTGCCCACATTTGGGTGCCGAGGTCTGAGCTGCGCAGAAACCGCGGCCCACCTCGACGACAGGGTCTCCGGAGTAACTGCCATCATTCTGATAACTATAGTACACTCTCACAGCATGTGTTTGAGTGTTCGTGGTCCTTCCTGACACAATTTGCACGTGTCGTCCTGATGCTCGTCTGGGTAGATTCATGGCGTAAAAGAAAACACGAAGGCGTACGATTTCGCCGACATATGGCAGAATGACTTGAACAATTTTGCCTCGAAGACAGGACCAATTGCATAGCAAACGAATGCCCAGCCGTTGTTGTGTTTCCGGAACAACGGTGTTTCTTGCGTAGTGCGAGAGAATTTCATTTCGAGACCGCCGGTGGCCGCTGTTGAAGAGATAATGTGCGTCGTGCTCAAGAGAGACACCGAAATCTTGTGAGTGTGTGTCTCTTTATTCGCTCGATACACTCAATAATTATAATATATAAATTCACTACAGCAATATTCACTATACCCGAGCCGCCGTAGTCACAGCATCACTGGCTTCTATCTTCACAGTAGTGGAATGGCTCTGAGTTTTTCTACATTTCTCCACTCAACGCTCCCTTTTAACACAGATGATGGCAATATCTATCGGCACTCCGCTCGAAACGACAGGGCGACTAATGGTGGCCTACCCCGTGACTGGCAGCGTCGAAACTATAGGAAGAAGCAGTCACTGCGTTTCGTAGACACTCCGTCGTAATTTCCTTGATAATTATTATTGATTAATAATTTCTGAGGTTTTACTTTCCATAAACACGATATGATTACGAGGCACGCCGTAGTGGAGGCCTGCGGATATTTCCACCATCTAGGGTTCTTTAGCGTGCACCCTATAAATCTAAGTACACGGGCTCCTAGCATTTCGCCTCCATCGAAATGCGACCGCCGCGGTTGGGATCGAACCCTGGACCTTCGGGTCATCAGCCGAGCACCGCGACCTCTGCACGACCTCCTCTGGAGGAGGTCGTGAACCGCTGTACAAACGCGGCGGCCGCAATTCCTTTGAAGCGCCGCGTCTTCAGTCGGAGGGAGAAAGAGTTTCGAGTCGAGGATCGTTTGAAAGTACGGGGGCTTAGTTTTGTCATCTTCGCCATCGCCGCAGACACGAGACGCTGTAGAAAGGAAAGATAATTTACTGCAAACACGAGAACTCTTACGCCACACATGAAAGCTGCGGCACACAGGCGAACACACATGCGAACACACACGAGAGCTCCAACGTTGTCGTCGTCTACTTCTTTCATATGCGCAACACACATGGAGCGCTTCCCAAGGAGAGAGCTAGTGACATACTAACAGCTTTGCGCTCTTATTTTGTGCCTCTTCATGCTACGTACGTTCGAGTCAATGGGTGGTGGCGCCCGGCAATTAACCGCGACTCTTGCCCCGTCGTTCAATCGCAGCTCTACCTTCTGCGAAAGCTGATGCAAGGCGACGAGCTGAACGCCAAGGCTCCGCTGTCGGACAACTTCCGGCCCACCCTTCCGGTCAATCAGAGACTCGTTAGAACCAACATTGACTTCAAGTGGAAACAGGTCAGTGTATTCTGGCTCCCGAGTTGAACTCGCGTGTCGCAATGTATTTCTATGAACTCGCAATCTTTTGGCTGGAAGGGTTAGTTGCCATGCTGGACGTCAACTGCATGGAGCGCTTTTCCCACCTAGTTGCCCCGTTGCCGTCCTTCGGCATTCTCACATAAAACACGGCGCGATGACCACGCTGTATATTAAATAAGTTCATGGTTAGTACATTTAAGTAAAGTGCGTTGGGACACTAGTTGTTAGGAGATTTAAATTGAGTTATGACTGCGCCGTGGACGGAATACAAGTGGAAGAAGTAGACAGAACGAGCGCAGCGCTCGTCCATAGTATCGTTAAAGAGAAATATTTAAACAAACAAAAGACGGGTTCAGGTGCTCCACCGTCACCGGAAGAAGTACACCTGTCTGCGTTAGGGCAAGGAGAATACAAAAAACATAAGCATGAAAAAACAGGAGGGAGGGTATGAAATATAGAAACTACAATATGGCAACCCAGGCTTAGCGTAAGACGATAACAAAAAGTTCGGTACGGCGCTGGGAACAGCGAAGATGAAGTTGCTGCATGTAAAATGTGACTAGCGCCGAGAAAGGCGAATATCTCGCGATATCTCGCTATACACGATGGCAGTATACGGAAATAAATCAGACGAAGATCTAACCGCCTATTTCGTGCAGCGAAAACAGCACAACCGTCGCCCGTTGCTTAGTGGATGTTGTCAATCCGCACGACACTTAACAGAACCCCTGGCAACAGAGAACCAGTGATCTCAAATTGTCATCGTAAGAAGAATGATAAAGATTGCTGCCTGAGCACAGTTAAACCTTAATGCATCTGCCAGCCTATTATCAATACCGTGAAATGAGTAACGATATTAGAAATAACTGGGCGAGTTAACCATCCTATGGGGGCACGCGTGCAGTTACTGTCGCACTGAAAGTCACGGTGTTCGGAAAGCGCAGTTTGTCACCGTCTTCTTTGAGGTGGAACTTTGTCAGCGCCTCTGGTCTTCGCTCGCTCTTTCAAAAGAGTCGCGTATGTGTCGTTGAACAATTGGTGTACTTGTGGTTAACTTAGAAGTGTCGTTCGTGAACGTTCCGAGTCTTATTCCGCCTGCTTTTTTTCAACTGTTCAATAAAATGTTTCTCGTGCTCTAATACTCTACTGAGCCGTGTTTATTTTATTTTATTGGTAGCACATGTCAGTTAAAGTTGCTTTGAATGTTGTGTCACACAGTTTCTTGCCTGCAAAAACAAATATACCCGCAAATGTCTCATATTTCTCACAAATTGTTTTCCAGGGCTCCAACTGCCCATCCATGTACAAAAACATGTATTATCAAGGTAAGTGAGCACGATGAAAGAAAAATTTTCCGAAGATTACGGTACTTTGTAATGCGATATTTGAGCGGAGCTGCTTAGGTGTTTCGAAATCGCCGTATATTGAGGCGAAGAATTTGAGAGAGCGCACAGTTCACAATCTACCTACGACGTACCAAAGAGATTGGATAGGTATTGTTGACGGACGCGTAAGCCGCAGCTCCTGACCGGTGGTATTTCGGTCTCCGAGTAAACTTCTCTAACGATAGCCTAATCCGGCGACCAGTGAAAGATAGCAGGGAGCACAAAGGAGAGGCCACTTTCTCGGGATGTGTACCCACCCTGCTGTGCGCCAGGTCGGGGTATCTCTGTCCCCATTAGAGAAACCGGTGGTTGCCCGGAGGCACTGGTAATTCAAACCAAGAAACGCAACTCGTCTCTTTTTGGATGCTTCACATCAGTTGCCCACGTAGCGAGCACCGCGTTCATGCTGAACAAGCTCTTCAAGGGTTATTAGACGGGAAACGTGGCCGTGGACTGCAAAGAGTTAGATGGAGCGATGAAATTAAAAAATTTTGCGAGCATGAAATTGAATGAGCTCACGCAGGGCAAGGTGGGTTAGAAAATCATTGGAAGAAGCCTGTGTCTTGCTGCGGACGTAAGATAGAATTATGATGATGATTATGAAACCTATGATGAAATTATGAAACGTATTTCTCTTTCCCCTCCATCCCCGCTCTCCCTTTTCTTTTGTTCCCCTTTTTGTTATTATCATCCGAATTGCAGCAAACACGAAGTTCGTAGGACCGTGAAAAGGTGACGACGACGATCCGGACGCCCAAGAAACGGTCCACTGCCGGATGTTCCGGGACACTGTATCCGACGCCCGAGAGCTTCGAAGAAGAAGGGACGTTAGCCACCACTTCGGCTGCTGTTCTGTGCGTGCGCGTTGTGCGTTCTTCGAAGAGCGTGGCTGTGTATGTGCGTGAAGTTCTCTGCATTGCTCCGAGAAGCGTCAGTGAATAACAGCTTGACAAACTCCGATGTTTCCTTTCTTTTTTTTTTAATCACCCGTCATCACCAAAACGGACAATTGACTGCTCCGTACGAAATACTTCGGTGTGAAGTGAGCTTCGAGAAGTTTGCTCTTTGTTGGCGAGGTAGTTTTGTTCTGCGCTTGCAAGCGAGCGTGTTCTCGCTTGTGTGGGCATCACCGGAGACGCTGTTGTAATGGATCGAAGGACGACGTCATCGTTTCTACAGAAGCGTAAGAATGCGTCGAAAAAAGAAGAATAGGGTTTTCTCGAGAATTAGCGATGCACGCTGCCGTCAAAGTTGCTGCGCATGATGAGTGGTCTCGGTGATGCCGTTGCACCACAAGCAGCTTAGAAATGAAGATGCGCTGGGTTACCACTTCATTGACCGCATTATTTCTGTTTGGCCCAGGAAAAGCGGTAGAATTTTTTTAGTTTTATCTGAATTAAGGCGATTTTGGCGTCATGATCAAGGCATAATTGTAACACTAATACGTAAAAAAGCTTCTAATGGATCAAAAAATTGCTATATAAATTTCAGCTTGTTATGCCATTTGTATTCGAAGTAAGGTGCTGATATTTTATAATGGATAATGAAAAATGGTTATAATGGTTAATGAAAGAATCAGATGCACACGGATGCCATTTCTTTTCGCCAAAGACAGATTATTTCTATTTCAGAAAAAAAAGAGATTATCAGAAGTTTGCAGGCCACTTACAGGTGTAGGAGGCCTGTAGATTAGTCACATGTACTACGCATGTCCAGTCAAAAGTGGTCCCGGTGAACTTAAAAGCGAGACAAACAAGTTATTGGGAATTATTCAGTCCAATTCATTTTCGTCTGCTTCAGAGAACAGTGGTGTCAGGTTCAGGGCTTTTTATGTGCGTAATCGAGGAGTTTGCCTCTCTGCGTGAAACGCTCACAGAGGCGCATGTATATGTATTTAGTGCAGAAAATTATGTCAGTTTGTATATCTACTTTGTTAAAATGGTTGTGTTAATTATTTAAAAATACGTAGCTCGATGGCTCGGAAACATCGCTTTAGTCTTCGAATGGTTATTGCTTTGTTTTCGTCAGAGAAAGCATTCTTCAGAAACTAAAGAGAACGTCTAAGCAAGAAGCATCTGCGCACGTCCCGTAGATTTTTAAGTTTCACGTTGTTCACAGTACGATAGAAGTTCATATTTCGAAGTTTATTTAGCATTTTATTTTCCGGTATCTCCCCCCGCCCCTCTTGCCTCTTGTTTAAATAGGACGCAGTGTGTTATTTTCTTATGAGCTGAATGTTACAGAGCCAGTGATTGCAGTGGTTCGCACCAACACGACGCCGTACGGAGACAGAGAGATAGAAAGAAGTGAAACGGAAAGATGGCGACGACAGATGCAGCGTATCGCCTGCTTTGATGTGCTTGTGTTAATGCATGTGTACGTGCGTGACACGGCGGCTGGGACAAGCGGCAATGACTCGTGAGAAACCAGTTTTGATTATACACGTGCAAGTGAAGATGAACCACTACCACGCGGCTTCGGAGAATAGAAGACGCCTGTTCGACGCTTGGGATTTCACCGCAAGGAGGGAACGACGATACCACCACGGCAAAATAAAACAACAGCATCAGCAGCAAGTGTACCATGAATGGGCCTCGTCGAAAGCGACTGTGACGCCCCCTACGTCAGATTCTAGTGCTTCCTAGGACACGGACCTCTCGTTTTATTTCGGACCGACACCGGTTTCGACAGAGCTATCGCCCTCGGGACTTCCTAATTTCCGTCACGTGATCACTCGTCAAACTACGGAAGGCGCCAGCGGCAGTGTACCGAAGCGCGCCGCGGCGGAACGCGTTACTAAACGTGATCTTTGATTGCTTACCTGCTGTTGTATCCGATCATACGTTTTTTTTTTTCTTGTATTCAATCTGCATTTATTAATTTTTTAAAAATTGTACACTTTGCAGATCGCTCAGTTTGATCGAAATTGATGACATACGCGCTCAAGAAAAAAAAATAATAAAACCCGAAAAAGAATTGCGCTTTCAGGCTGTTGAATGTCAAGTATTTCTTAAATTGGTTTGCTTGAAGTTGAAAATGTTTTTGAATAATCGACGCGATATTGTCCCAGAGACCTTCGAGATATAAAGTTTCGAGACCAGAGGTGACTACGTGTTATGTTGCGAGATGAATGTTTCTCATTTGTTTGAAATAAAAAGGTGTCACAAAAATCACTAGGAAACGTGCTTAGTCTTAATCGCTATTCAGAGGGTCCACGGGCGATCACTCTCGATAACAATGCTGTGACCTGAGGTGGTCCTCAAGTCAATGGCAAAATCGTTTGTTTTAAATAAACGAACTTAGGAGTGGTTGGTGTCCATGTGTGGTGCCGGCTCCTCCTCTTCCGTTACGTATGGGTTTTGAGTGTAATGTTCCCACACGGCCACAGCCATTCGTGGATGAGCACACGGGCGGACCTTCACGTCATAGTTTTTTTACAGTAATACCTAGAGGGGAATCTGGCGCTAGTGTCTACTCGAGCTCCTTGAGCGGTGCTTCAACCACCATGGGAATGATGGGAAGTACAGGCTTCGGATTTGCTTCGGATGGATTAGGTTCTTGAGATTCGCGACGCTTGTTTGCCGAGTGTAAAACAAAGCGATATGAACTTACTTCCAATTAAAACTTGCTTCATAATTTTGTATGTAAAACTTATTGCAAAAAGTTTACGTGACCGTGAGATGGAACTGAAACCTGGACGAATTCAACCACCAGGGTATGCATTGCTCTGCAATTGTGTTCCAGATTTGGCATCACAATATAATGAATTATTAACACTCAAAACAAACGCGCTTGTCTTCCCCTCGAAAGTACGCATTACCTATTTATGGAAAGAACAGTACCGTACTGAGTGAGAAACATTTAACGTATCATCTCCTGCGATGCCAGGTGCGTCTGCCTAAGTGGCCTGCCCCCAAGGCATCCCTCGTTTTGTTGTGAAGTCGAGTCAGAGGAGCGGGACGCACCCGTCTACTTAGCTTCGCCGTCGTTTTACAGTCGATTTGAAATAGTTTTGACAAGTAGCGTTTATCACAAAACGTGAACTCTATGCAATTTCCAGCACTGGCATGGGACGCTACATCTATGCGCAGCGGTGAGTGCACGACACTTTGCTAAAAATCTCAAATACAACCTGTAAAGCTGCAACGTCGCAGCAAATCAAGAGGTCTAGCTGTGTGCTTTGAAACGCACCCCACTACCCACGCCTCGCGAAGAACGAAACTGAAACTGTAGCAAAAGATTCGAAGACAGTACGCTAGCTAACGCTATCCATTCCGAAGCCTGTACTTCTCATCATTCCCATGGTTGGTTGAACGATCGCAGCGCCAGTTTCCTCTCTAGGTTATTGTATGAAACTTTATGCTTCACGTACTTAGTCTCAGTCATGACGTCACATGGTGACGTCATACTAAGCCGTTTCCTCTTCACACGTTGCTCGATCGGAGAGGGTCACGTGGTTTTTTTTGTGTGTGTATCACTTCGTTCGCGTGGCGTGTGTCGCTCAAGGTCACCACAGAACGAGGCGTTTAATGTTTTCGCCTTAATATGTGCATGTTTACGCGACTCAAATGTTTACAAAATCGAAATGTTCACACAGCAGATGTTAGGAAGTTCAGAATAAGGTCTTCCTTGAGTGCCACGCTCTGTAAACAACATTCAGTTACGCACGCAGGAGAGCCACATAAGTATATACAACAAATACCTCATTGAGTAGCTACTATATCAGGAAAAGTATAGCAACAATGCGAGCAAGAACTGTTAATTGATTCAGTAGCTTTGTAATGTCTTTTTGCTCCTCCACAATTTGCACGAATTGCTTTTCTTTTTTATCTGTCAGCTATGAACCCGAAATTGTTCCTAATGTCTTCTCTTCAGCGAAAATCGCAATGGCGAGTGTTTCAATTGCGATCGATTTTAACGCAGCCATGTCGAGGCGCGTTTAACTAACGACACTAGTTTAAACAATAACTGAAGCCTTCTTAAAAACTTTCATGTCCAATAAAGAGAGAGAGAGAAAGAGAACGGGTGTGCAAAAGAGCCAAATTAAAGCTTTTATGCCGTAAAAGTATGACGAAGCCGGTTTCTATATAATTCACTACCGGCCCAATTAAATATGCATGCTCTAAATAGACCAAATGATTTATAAAAAAAAAGGTATTAAAGAAATCATATTACTTCCTAAAAAGAAAGAAAAGACTAATTATTTACTTATTGCATACCAGGAGAATTTGCTGATGGGATAGTTAGGTAACTCATCTCAGTTACGTGATCAGGGTGAGATTTTGTACTGTAATTAGAGCACGATCATTTACTGTAACGGCGCTACAGAACAAATCGCAGACGTCAAAACTACACGGCAACTGCTAACGTTCGCATGTCTAAAACGACCTTTTACCAGCGTAAGTATCTCACTCCCGGCCTCCGCACCAGTTTAACGAGCGAAACTGCAGCTACGTAAAGCAGGGCACATTTCGCTGTTTCTCAGCTTCTGCATTCTACCGCCGATCAATCCTTCCGCCTGTACCTACTGACACAGATACCCGCCTGTAGGGAGCAAAAGTTTTGTTATATTTGTTGGTTCCGACCCTACAAACACAGCCTAAACTCTCTGGTCCTACAGTGATGCACTCAAGTCGACGAACGAAGAAAAGGCTATACAAACATTTGAACGGGGGAAAAAAAATGTGCCCTAATATTCGCGCCGCATAAGCTCGACAATTCTGCCCCTTTATCCGCTCTATGCATACTACACACGACAGCAGTTTCGCCGTGCGCAAGTGAAACAGCGGCCTTGTATGAAGAGTCCAAGGCTCATCGCCAAGAGGTACTCAGACCGAAGCAGACAGGCGCGCATTCCACTGTAATGACAAATCCATAAGTGGGTAATGAATATCGCTCGTCCGGAGTTTCGTACTCCGGAGAAGCCGGTGAGAGAGGGAGAGCTGCGCTACTCACGTGTTCGGCTATGTTTCCCCAGGATGAGGAACGGCGGGAAGGGGGCGCTGTTGTAACGGCCTCCCTACCAGCGCAGCGCGTGTGTGACGACTGCGAATGCGTATTGGAAAACGTTTAGCGCCAACACGCTCGTACGTGCTTGTCTCCAGCGCTTGCTCGTCGTCCCCGCGACTCGCGACGCACCACCACTTTCTGGTTTCCGCTGTGCAGGAGCCCGACTGTATGTACAGCAGTGTTAGGAACGCAGCGTGCAGGTGTGTCGCAACTTCTTCGCGCACGAGATTGCGGTACAACGCGTGTGATATTCAGTATTTGTTTAATGTAATGCCTGCGGAATATTGCGAGGACGTGGTTAGAGAATTCAAGTTCACTCTCTCTCCTACTCTCGGCATAGCAATTTGTTCGCTCGCCTAATAATTTGCGCGCTCTACGCGTGCTGTTGCCTCTGGCCAGCTCTATAGACGCTACTCGTACGCTTCTCTTGGTTGTCCAGCCCGATTGATGAACTAGCGATATATTTTTTTGTCTTATACATATTGGTGCTCAGGCAGTTTTAGTATCGCAAACAAGAATGAAAATTGGAATACTGAAATACTTAAGGAAAAAAATATTGCTGATACTAGCGCGGATATTAAAAAATTGAAGTTTTTCAGCTGTATGACGTGCATGATGACGTGCCAACGCACTGACCTGAATGATAAAAAAGCAATAAAGAGAAAGAAAATGCCAGGCCTGCGCGGAACACGCAGCATTCACAGCTAAGGCTGGCAGAGCGGCCTTTCCAGATCCCGTTGTACACTCTAAGAAAAAAGAGAGTCAAAAGAGGGTCATGGAACCGTGACTCTCTTCGGGCGTCCATCTGACCCCTTTTGGAAGGTACAGGCAGAAAAAAAGAGTTCGCATTTGGGAAGGAGTCACTGGACCCTCCTGAAGCGCATTTCGATTGGCTTCGGTATACGGAAGAGCCGCCGTATACGCCATACATATCGCACGCTCGCCCTTTGGCGCCGTTGGGGCGCCTTGCTCGGCGACGCAGACGGGGTTCGCGCCGGGGTGCCGGGGTGGCGCGCCGCTCTCCTCTCTCAGTCGTCTCAGCGGCCGTCAGCGGTCTCAGTCGTCTCAGTCATGTCTCAGTCTCCTGGTCTATTGGAATGCGTTGCGTGGATGAGTTGGTTGCGCGTCTTCCGTGGTATTGACGCCGGCTCCGTGCACGAAGTGACGCTTGGAGGGCGGAATATTCATGGAGCTGCGGACACTGACAACGGGCGCCAGTTAACGGTGAGTGTACTGCTTCCGTAGGTACTAATTATACAGCTTTAGCTGGGCGTCTGCAGCAGCTCTGCGAAATCTGCCAGCCATTTCCAACAGTAGCCTGTATCCGCGGGGCTGTTGCGGATGGCCAACTAAAGCTGTCAGTTAACGAGTTGCCACCGTTATGCGCGTTGCTGTACAAGCTCCCATAAAGTGAGCGATGCAAACAATAATCGAGGGTCATTTCTTGCTGATCGCACGTTGTGTCTGCACTACTGAAGGTGCAAGATGTCGTTTTGAGATGCCCTTTAGTCTACTTCATAATAACATTTCCATCGACCTTGAGTGTGCGGCGTGCTTCCACGCGTGGGAACGTCAAAAAAAAAAAAAAAAAAAGCCTGTGTACAGAACGCTCAGACGCACTATATGTAATGGTTTTTGTTGGCTTAAAGACGGTAGTTTGAGGTGCAGATATAGTACGGTGGCTTCCATTATGTACGCGGTAGTCATTCAAGTTGGACACGCCTCGCCGGTAAAGTGAAAAAGCTCTAGACTTTCGACGGCGCGCGTTGTTGCGGCCGCCGGCGTGCACTCTTTTCCCTCGTTTCTGTTTGCTGTTTTCGTGGTTTGCATACACTGCGATGACGTTTGGCGCTATAACAGAATCGAGTGAGTGTACGTGATTGTGGGAGTTATGTGCGCTAATTCTAGCATATGACATGTCTGATCTCGACGTAGACGGCGTACGCACGCGCTGGGTGTCGTTCGGGCCCTAGTACTCGCATCTGTTTATATGAGTATTTAAGTATGGGTTACGTTTGTAAAACGTGCGGTCAATAACCGCTCACGGCATGCCCCTGGCTGCCGGAGGATGTGCTTTGTTGTTTTGTTGTTAGCCTTTATTATGCCTGTGTGAACCACTTATTGTGTAGGTTTTGCAAACCTTTACTACAATTTCATTTTCTTATCATAATATCACGTTCTGCTTTTCAGATACCGTTTTTCATGGTGCTCACGCTGGACAGGAGCGACAACCTAGCAAGCCACAAGTCTGATGCCTCAAGCCGTCACCACTTTTTGATTTATTCTTAATCACAAGGAATAAATATGGAAACATGATGGCGATTTCTGCTGTTCATTCAGCACCATATGACACTGTGCACATCACAGTCACACACTTTAGTTGGCTGTACTCATAGAAGCATGTAAATGAGGAATACCCAAACTTCTTAATTGGAAATCACAGACCATCTTTTCGCGCTTTCTATATAACTTTGTTGGAAAATATGTGTTGTTTTGACGAGTTTTATTAAAATAATACTAAAGCTGAACTATTCTTTTTTTACAGTCGCTGGGCAGAACGGCAAGTATTATTGGACTTGCTTAAAATGAATACTCCACTATTTTCAACAGTAGTCGCGCAAAAGTAGAGCAAGGATCAAATGAGTAGCTTAAAATACTTGTGGAGTCGCTTGATGCTTCGGTGTGGGTCCCTTGACCCCCCTAGGAGCGTTACCGGCAAGAGTCGTCTGACTCCTATGAGTGGTAACGTGATCCTCCCGATGAGAGTCTTTGCACTCTTCCTAGAGGATCAGGGGACTCTCCTAGAGCGAGCCGACCCTGACCCACCAAGAGAGTCACCGTGACTATTTAAAGAGAGTCCTATACGTGGCAAGTCAGAACTCTCCGAAAAGAGTCACGCATACTCTTTTTTTTTCTTAGAGTGTAAGCTCTCTTGGACAACTAATACAAGTACACTCTCAAGGTACCCACTGAGCCATAAATCATAATTTTTGTGAAGTAAGGAAGAACCCACTATGGCATTAATCATCAGCCTGCGGAGAAGCGAGGTACCAGCTGCACATCTGTAAGGCATTATGTGCACTTAGTTGATGCTGTGGCTGATGACGATGAAGAATTATGGCTGAGCCCTTGGAAATGGGTTGTAAGCAGTAAGCGACCCATTCGTTTCGCAATTCGAATTCTATGGCGCCTGCTTGTAATTTTACCCTTCTACCACGCTATAATACACATGCTAACGTGATTCCTTGCCCGACATGGCGCCTGTATAGACGTCAGACTCTGCCCAGGTGGCGCTGCGATAAACACCGCCACAAGCGCCTTCATCGCAGCCCTGGCGCTAACTGGGTAGTACAAAGATAGCCGTCCGGAAACGAATGTGCATAGGCCACAACAGAACCCCCCCTCTTTCTTTGGGTGTCGAGGCGCGGTTTCCTGAATATCAAGGACCTGGAAAGCTTTTTCCGCGAATGCACGCTTTAAAAAAGTAAGAACCTCATCAAAGCGAACTGCGGGTACCGTGCAAAAGAAGTTTCAGTTACTCCGGCGCGCTGTAACTCGCAAGTACAAGCGAGCATCGCAGGACATCGAGTTCGAGGCAAGCTCTCCGACGTCCATTCTCGAGCGCCTAAATGCGTTAAACTCGGGTATATACGTAATTCCAAAGCGATGAAGTACATACACGATCAATTTACTTAGCTATGTATCTTACGATCAGTGGTACAAAGCTCGCTTTATCAAGGAAGAAGGGCCCCGGTGATTTTCGCCTTTTCAGTTGCATTCTCCCTTCACCTCTCGCTTCCTGTGCGTTGGACTGTTTTACTACGCATTCTCAAATGGTCTCTTGATGGTTGTCTTCCGTTTGTATATACTGCAAATGGCAACACGTGCGTGTCCACTTTCGCGGGGTACAACCAAAGGCAAAACCGTGCATGGCCTCCGCGGTAGCTACGGCAATCGCGGAGGCCACGGGCAGAACAAACCTGAAGGTGGTAACGACCAACATTTTGCGATTTACTTGCATGACGCACGTGTTAGCTAGTTAGAACCGGAACTCTGAGCTTTCAAAACGTACGTACCTGCGCGATGCTGTGTGGTGACGGCCAACTCAGATTATAGGATGTCGCGGTGTGTGTGTCACGCGTCTTCATTCTGCCCCTAGTTGCCCACTCCGTGTTACACGGCACCACGCTCTAACCGTATACGGCACGCACCGCGGTCAAAGCCTCTGCTGAGCTTCATGGTCAAGGTTAACACGGTTCTCCGTCAGGGTTACGCAAACAGCAGAGCCACATTATCACAATTTCTCATGCGACCGGCTGTGGAGTACGCGGGTACTCCGCTTACCCAACACGTTCGCAACGGCCCGTATCCAGCGCTCTCGCTTTCCTGCTTCGTACGACAACTATGGAAATCGGTAAATCTGAACGTTGTTATTCAGTCCTCTACGTCCGTGGCAATTCACGACGCAACTGGAGCGTCGATTGCGACGTTTCTTCGTAGCGTGCGGAGCGGTCTCGTCTGCTGTTGTTTTCGCCGTCGTTCTGGCGTGTGATTCAGCAAGTTCTTCATGGCGGTTCGGTGGCGCGTCCGACTAGCGGAGAGAAATTCACAGCTCTTTTTCTGAGTGTCAAATGCGCAAACACACGCGATATTAAGCTCAGTCGTTGTTTCGCACCGGTCCTTGATATTTTTTCTCATTTCGCGCGATAGCGCTTACGGACTTGGACATGGAAGGCTCGACCAAAAACAGCTACGCTATTAAAACGAAAACAATATACTCAATGTACAATGGTGTAAGCTTTGGCCAAAATACTTGCAATGGATTGAGCGGGATGCAGGGTAAGTGTTTCGTCACCTGGAGGTAGACGTATACGCAGGCCGTACACACGCGTCTACACCTTTCACTAAAAAAAAAGAAAAAAATAATAATTCAGGTATTGAACGTGTAAATGGTTTTCGAATTTCCATTTCGTCAGCGCGTGAACGGTTACAAGGAAGGCGTGAGATATGTAGTATCCAAACGACATTCTTTTGTAGACGCATTTTCGCAAAATCACAACGATGAACGATCATTTAAAATAAATGCCGTTCCACTATCCTCACGATTGATCAATTTGTCACGTTCGTCAAGCTATAACAACCGAAATAAGAATGAAAAAAAGACTGAAAAAATAACTTATTCTGGTTAACGCTGAACGAGAGCGAATATATAACAATATTATCTGGGCGTTTACGTCCCAAAACCACATTATGCTTACGAGGCGCGCCGTGGACTCCGAAAATTTCGACTGTCTTGTGCTCCTTAGCGTTCACTGATATCGCGCTGTACACGGGCCTCTGTCGCTTCACCTCCATCTAAATTCGACCACTGCGGCCGCGATCGAACCCGCGACCTTCTGGTCAGCAGCCGAGCACCGTAATCACTGTACCACCGAGGCAGATCGAGAGTGAAAAGAAGAAGCGATCTAGGGGGTTTCACGAAGGCCACCTGCAAGGGTCTGTAAGAGATTTTATATATACAAAAAAGAAAAGAGCAAGACAGCTTTGTGATCTTGTCCCGAGGAGTGTAGGGGGCAGAAGAGCACTTCATCTGGCACGGCTGGAGTTCACAATTTCAAGTAGGATCTACGAAACGCCATCAAAATAGACCGGGAGTCTTTAAAAATATATAAATAAAGGATCGGCTGAGAAAGGTGTCGAGCAAGCGGAAATACAGCCTCTCCGGTGGTCGGAGAATTTCCGGGAACGAACAAGGTCTTAGCTTAAGTTCACTTCCGCACGCCGGACGAAATCTACCGGAAATGAGCTAAGATTCGCGAAAAAGCGGTTTCCCCCCAACTTCGTGTCAAGCCTCCGTGCTACCCCCCCCCCACCCCCCCTTTTTTTTTCTAGTGCAAAGAAAAAAGAAACCGTTAACAGCAAAATGAAGGGGTCTGTTTTGAGGTTCCATGACTGAAAAACCAATTTTTTTGGTGAACCTCGTGGGTTTTCGAGAAGCTCAGAGTTTCATCATAAGAAGTTCTTTTTTACATTGAAGCCTTTACTTGAAGGGGCGTTACGATGCGCGCAAGGGCAATGAAAAAAAAAAAAGGTTTATGATCGCATAACGGTTTTATTTTTTCGGTTCTCGCTCGAATAGCATCGATCGACTGCAGGCAACAAGCACCGGAAGAGAAAAGCCCTGAAGCGCGTTCATTGTTTTGGGTGGACAGTTAAAAATGTCACAACAACAATAACAATAACGGGAACAACAACGACGTCGAAGACGACATTGACGACACGTTTCGAGGCCACAAATACGACTACAGAATGCGACTATGCTTGTACTGCTCAGTTAAAGAGAAAGAAAAAAAACACATTCAGAATAAGAAGAAAGGCTGCCAATAATTACATGCACCAGCCTTAACGGATGAATATTCTTGAACAGGGTGTGTTGCTGGAGCCATCGTTTCGAGAAGAGGTCTTATTTTCTTCAAGGTAGTAGCTGTTGCCTTGAAGTCTAGGCCAGATGTCTAATTATATTCTAGAGACGCCGATTCAACTGCGACATAAGGAAATTTGAACTATATTTTATTACTAAAAATATAAATACCTGCCACTAAAGAGGAGTTTCTTATACTCAAGCTACATAATTTCCCCAAGTAAACAGGAAGCGATTCGCGAGAGCTGCTGCGCAGCCAAACGGGACACATAACAAAACAAACGTAATAAAACCTTTCGAGCAATCTTCACAACACTGTAAGAGAGGCAACATGTCATCCCACCAGCTCTCTTCTTGAACGGTTTTCTTTTTTTTTTTTTCTGGGCGTCGTCCTCAGTCGATGCTTTTTTTCTTTTTCCCTCTCAGACCGTCGACAGAAGCAGATTGCGGAGAACAAATTTGTAGCCCCAGTTTCCCCCATCGCTCGATAAGATGCTTACGTCGTCGAACATTTTTCGTTGGGCGCTGTATTTCACTCTTACGTCGCCGCCGCCGCCGCCGGACTGTCCTCGGAATACCTCTAGCCTTCTGTGACAGCCGCGCTCGGCGTCTCATGCCCCCTGCATTCGGACACAGATGGGCGTCCTTTCTTCCTCGGCGTCTCTCGCTGCCAGTGCGGAGACAAGGGAGAGCAATAAATTATCCGGAACGGCTTCGTCGAAGACGCGGGCCGACACGAGCGCGACACTTAAAGCGCTTTCTTGCATTGGCCGCTCTCGACAAGCAATAACATTAGCCTCTTTGTTAGGAGGCAAACGGATTTCTTAGAGTTGTAGGTTTCCATTGGTCCTCTTCCTGGGCCCATGGTTTTCATCAACGTATAGGACATGTTTTATTCATGTCCATTTCGGTGAACCCGTTGTGATGCGGAGATGATAAAGGTAAGTTTCGTTTCGTAGACCTAACGGGATGGTGTGCAAACATGACCGTGCGAGGAAAACGGCCCATCAACCAATGGGATGGCTTCCGGCAACAGCGGTACTAGCTTTACGCACAGACATGGTTGAATATCAACACTGACCTGCTTTACGACTCCTCCTTTCGTCCTTTCTTCTTTTCTCAGTTTTGGGTGATTCTCTTGAGCTGAAACACAACAGAGAACAGGGGAGGTCTTCGCTAGTGAGAAAGCAAAGAGTAATATTCGAATTTCTATATAATATTCTGCCCTTGAGCTTTCATGCACTCCTACCATGTTTTTCAGACTTCTTTCTCATTGCGAACCTATGGAGCTCCCTCATGTTTCTGTTTTGTTTTGTTATTTGCCTACGCATCGCATGCTACAGTCATCATCATCATCATCAGCCTGTCTACGCCCACTGCAGGGCAAGGGCCTCTCCCATGTTCCGCCAATCAACCCGGTCCTGTGCTTTCTACTGCCACGTTATACCTACAAACTTCTTAATCTCATCTACCCACCTAATTTTCTGTCTCCCACTCACGCGTTTGCCATATCTTGGAATCCAGTCAGTACCCTTAATGACCACCGGTTATCCTGCCGACGTGCTACGTGCCCGGCCCATATCCATTTCTTCTTCTTGATTTGAACTATCATATCCTTAACCCCCGTTTGTTACCTGAGCCACTCTGCTCTCTTCCTGTCTCTTAAGGTTACACCTATCATTTTCCTTTCCATCGCTCGCTGCGTCGTCCTCAATTTAGGTTGAACCCTCTTTGTAAGTCTCCAGGTTTCTGCTCCGTAGGTAAGTACCGGTAAGATGCAGCTGTTATATACCTTCCTCTTGAGGGATAGTGACAGACTACCATTCATGATTTGAAAATGCTTGCCGAATGAGCCCCATCCCATCCTTATTCTGATTATTTCACTTTCATGGTTCCGCTCCGCGGTTACTACCTGTCCTAAGTAGACGTACTCCTTTACAACTTCCAGTGTCTCGCCACCTATCGCAAAGCGCTGTTCTCTGCCAAGATTGTTCCACATTACTTTACTTTTATGCATATTAATTTTCAGACCTACTCTTCTACTTTCCGTATCCAGTTCAGTAATCATGAGCTGTAATTCGTCTCCCGCGTTACTCATCAATGCAATGTCATCAGCGAATCGCAGGTTACTGAGATACTCTCCATTAACTCTTATCCCTAATTCTTCCCAATCTAGGGTCCTGAAAACCTCCTGTAAACACGCGGTGAATAGCATTGGATAGATCGTGTCTCCCTGCCGTACGCCCTTCTTTATTGGGATTTTGTCGCTTTCTTTATGGAGGACTATAGTGGCTGTGGATCCGCTGTAGATTTCTTCTATTATGTTTACTCGGTGTTAACTCTTTGATCATAACTACAGATTCGCACTTACCAAAAACATTGTGTTCTTTTCGGCGCCATGAGAGGAAGATAAATCTTATGATACTACGTGTATTTGTGGTATTTAAGAAGGGATAGAAAAAGAAAACAATGATAGAGTTAGCAATTATCGCCCACTCACTCACTCACTCACTCACTCACTCACTCACTCACTCACTCACTCACTCACTCACTCACTCACTCACTCACTCACTCACTCACTCACTCACTCACTCACTCACTCACTCACTCACTCACTCACTCACCAAATTGATTACAGCAAACACCTCAACTTAAAAGTACGAAGAGCCACGATCACATGATTATATTCTCGTTTAATATCTTGTCCTTTCACTCCATCCTGCATCTGCAGAAGCCGAGCGAGCCCCGTTCCCTACAGTGTGTCTATTCCTGCGTTGGGCAGGCACAGACAGGAATCTTGGTAAAGAAGTGGCGCTGCAGTCGGTCTCTGGAGACTTCGCGACGTGTGGTGCGCGCTATCAGGCAGGCATCAGCGGACCGCGTTTCTTGACCCCAAAGCCAAGGCGTCGTCCTGAGCTGGCCTCACGTACTTTGCGCGTGGGACCACTCTTTCTTTCTTCGGCCGTGGGCGCCGAAAAAGCGTTGCTTATACAGGCGAACAAAGACGTCGTCGCCGCCGCCTCGTTCTCCTCACTCGCCCGTCCCAGAAGCTTCTCTGGCGTCGTCGCGCCAGAAAGACATTCGAGGCAGCCAAGCGCCGCATCCCATGCTATTGATCAGCGAGCTTTCAATTAATCATCCGGAGGGGCCCACACGCCTCTTTTGCCACCGACAACAAGCCTCTCCCTGGGCGTGGCTCTGTCTGTCCTTCTGTCGCGCCTTTTTTCGTTTGCCCGTCGCTTTCTTGGGCCGGGTACTCTCTTTGGGGGGGCGATGTGCTCGAGCTCTGCGGCAGTGTGAAACGCTTCTTGTTTTCTCGCAATCAAGACGGGCTCTTTTCGGCGGAGCGCCCCGAAACTGGAGAGATGCGAGGTCAATTAGGCGTCGCTGTGCCACTGCCTCGGCAGAATGTCCTAATCAAACAACTGGCGAGAAAGTGAGCAGCGTTTTCATTCGCGGATGCAGAGAGCAGCGAAGACATCTCGTGATCGGGTTGCGTTCTTGCAGAGTGCTTCAAAATGTGCCCGAGTTATCGAGATGTATAGAAGTTTGATGTGAAAGCGTGGGAGTATTTTTGCAGCTTTGTAAATAGAACAAGCATGAATTCCCGAAGGAATGAACCATCTCTTTCTAAAGAAATCAGTGAAAGAATTACAGTACGGCTGTTATTTGAAAAGACACACACAGAAACTTCGGCCCGGCCTACTTACGCTGGTCTGGGGCGTAAGTCGGCAAAATAAATAAAACTCGCTCAGAATCACTCATAAATGTATATTTTACGAAGGGCTCACTCAGACTCAGATATATCACAGTTTTAATCAGCTGGGCACACTCGTACTCAGATTATCCAAATTCCTATTCAAACGGGCCCACTCGGACTGAAAATCTCAATATGCAGCTGAACCAGGCTCACTCGGACTCAAGCTCACAAAGCGTTCTCCCAGCCATACTCACTCAGACTCAGACTCACGAAAATATTGTGCAGCCGGACTCAGTCAGGTTCGTAGGTTAGCCTGAATCTGAATGAGACGACTCATGGGTGAGTTTGTCGACCTACGCAGCCATAGCCAAGGAAAGGTATATTACACGTTCTTGCGTTTCATTTATCGCAGGAAAGGGTATCCGAGATTGTATACGGTTTCGTTTCAGAAAACAGTATTTATTTATGTATGTATGTATGTATGTATGTATGTATGTATGTATGTATGTATGTATGTATGTATGTATGTATGTATGTATGTATGTATGTATGTATGTATGTATGTATGTATGTATGTATGTATGTATGTATGTATGTATGTATGTATGTATATGTATGTACGTATGTATGTATGTATTGATTGATTGATTGATTGATTGATTGATTGATTGATTGATTGATTGATTGATTGATTGATTGATTGATTGATTGATTGATTGATTTCGCTCACCTCGTGTCGGATGGCTGCCTATTTCAATGTCGTTTAAATACACTGAGGTGTGTCATTGCCGGAGGTGATCCCGCGGATGCAGTGCAAAACCACTTTAGGTGTAGAAAGCTTTCGAAGTGGGAGGGGGGGGGGGGGGAGGGGCAGGGATGATTAGTACATCTACTGAGAGCAAAAAGAACAATGGCTCTCGCTTTCGAATCGTCTTCGAGTCGTTCCGTAGCCTGCTCAGCAATTCATCCCTCTTGCCTATGCCTCCGTTCTGACCTTCTCCCCAGGCTCTATAAGGTTTCCCAAATTCAGGTGACAACAAGCCCCGACATATGGAGCACCCTTCTACTCACTAAGCTTGTTTTTTCGCTTTTCTACCCAGTGTTCTTTTGCAAGCAAAGCCATAGGCCACGAAGTTTCGTCGAATTATAAAACCCCTTCAGCTTCCCTCTAATAAAACGATGGCGACCACGCTAACGCCGTGACTGACGAAGAAGAACACGGGTGAATTTTCTAGAACTTTCTCAGTTCGACAGTATGCACGCGGGTTGCGACTCCTTTTTCCTTTCTCTTTAAATGTCGCCAGTCGCGCTGATCGCGGCGATAAAAACGGCGTCGTGCGAGTGGCCGACGTAAGGCAAGGTCAGTCCAGTGCCCTAATAAAAAAAATATATTACTGCAGCTGAACGCTGATAAACCAGGTTTGTCAGACGGTAAACCAGTTGAAGACGAGGACGCATACGCATCCGTATAACCTACTAATAATTTCTGAGGTCTTACTTGCCAAAACCACGATATGATTGTGAGGCACGCCGGGGTCGGGGGCTCCATGAATTTTGACCATCTGATGTTCTGCACTGACATCGCATAGGACACGGTTCTCTAGTGCTGCGTCTCCATCGAAATGCGACCGTCTCGGCCTGGATTGAACCCGCGACTTTCGGGTCAGCAGCCGAGCACCGTAACCACAGTACCATTACGATGAAGTCTAGATCACCGTAGCACCACCGAAGAGGACGTAGTTCTGGGATTTCACGTCTCAAAACCACGATGTGATTAAATAGTCACAACGTAGCGGGGCATTGCGGATTAATTTGGAACGCCAAGGGTGCCCAGCGAATACCTGAACGTAAGTGCGTACATGGGTGTTCTTGCATATAGCTCCAATCGAAATGCAGCTGCTTTGGCAGGGAATCGAACCCGCGACCTTAGCAGTTCCTGGAACCTTATATAGCAGTTCCTAGCGAGTACTTCTATGCTGCATTTTATGGTTTTGAGCCAAGCGTTACGAGGTGGATCGACGCGTTTTTGTAAGTGTAGTAGCCCTGCGCACATCGTCGGCTTACCAGGCACCTCGACAGCACTGGCGTTTAAGGGTAACTTATAGTGCGGCGTAACGTCAGCCCTCACGTTAGAGTATATACGTCAGTATTATCGAAACTAAGTTCACTTTAAGGTGGAATAATGTCAATATCATATGTAACTTTCGTTAATGTAATCCTCCGGGGTCGAGCAATGCTTCAATATAGCTTGCTGAATCATAGGAATACAAATGTAATTTTTATTAGAAAGCTATAAAAGCGGTGCCAACACTGGAACCACAGACGTTAATCTGATATGACCCCTAAAACGTAGGAGTTGATATGTAGTGCTTCTTGCTTTCTTGTAAAATTACATAGCCACCACTACAACCACAATTTACGTTGCACCGACATTACGCCTGCAGAGGCTGTTTTGACAAACCATTTTATATACCTGACGTGGCCATGTGCTAGAATACCTCATTGCCACGCAGAATGCTTGGGTTCAATTACTGCTGGGATCTTAATCTTTATTCTTTCTATTTGTCGGGTGAACGCTGCCGATGTCGGTTTTTCCTAACGCTCTGGCATTTAAATCACCCATCTCTGTTCTCGCCGTTCCTGGGCAGATGTAAACTGTCAATCAGCTGTGGCGCATACCCGTGCACCGAGGCCCGTGGTAAACGGGTATGTGCCACAAGTGTCTGGTCGAAAGGGTCTGACGACTTACGCGACAGCATTTTCATGTTATTCATGTCATGACCCGACAGCCATATTTGTCAAATCTTCTTACCCTCCCATGCCAATCTTGGTCTACACTAAGTTAAGGAGCCGATCACGAGAGCACCCAGACGTAGGCAGATAGATAGATAGATAGATAGATAGATAGATAGATAGATAGATAGATAGATAGATAGATAGATAGATAGATAGATAGATAGATAGATAGATAGATAGATAGATAGATAGATAGATAGATAGATAGATAGATAGATAGATAGATAGATAGATAGATAGATAGATAGATAGATAGATAGATAGATAGATAGATAGATAGATAGATAGATAGATAGAAACGCTGAAAGTGCCGAAGGTTCGCTAAGAAATGCTTCGCATTAAAAAAAATTGAGCCATAAATTAACGTGATACGACACGAAGTATGCCACAGGACGTATGCACTTGTCCTGTGGCCTGTTTCGTCTTGTCATTCCTTAATTTCGCGCTAATGTCCCTCGTTAGGAGTCCTTTTTTTTTTTTCAACTTGTTTTCTAGCATCTACGGACGTGCAAACGGGACTTGGTTGTTAGTCGGTGCTTTGTGCCGTCCTGCCTTTGTCTCGTTCCTAGCGCAGTCTTTTTTCCTTTTCTTCCAATTCGCTAGTGTACTTAGATTTAGGCGTACAAGACTCCCTTACAAAAATCGCGTATGTTATTCAGTTTCACGTCAACAAAAAGTCTGTTTAAAACAACGAAAGTCGACAAAAGACATCAGAATAATTATGAAGACCTTTGTAGGAGTGTCTGGATGCAGCCACTTTCGGCGTGCCTTATAAGCGGATCGTGGCACGTAGAACACTCATAATTTACTTAAATCGGAACGCGCGACGGCGCTCGTGGCCAAAACGCCGTCGCCTATGAGAACACGACCGCTGTGCGAGCAATTCACTGGGCTATATATATTTTTTGTCGAATGTCACGAACAGACTCTGAGAGCAAGTACTGGAAATAAAGGTAAGATTAAGAATAAATTGCGAAATGTTGCGCTTTCTCAAATGTGCGCGTTTTATATGGATAAAACGAAGGCGACAGCGCCAACTCTACGCATTTGCTGTCAAAGAAGGTAGGAGAAGCTTCTAGAACATTCCAAGGTCGGCAACAGCATGCTGACGCGACTTTTTTTCTCGAGGTTCTTTCTTTTTACATCCTCAGTCGCACTGATCGCGGTGATAGCAACGGCGTCGTGCCGACGTGCGAGACAGTGACGTGGGCAAAATTGGCCAATCAACGAATAAAGAAATTTTTTCGGGATAACGCCGCGTGCGCCAAGCATCCGGGCTACGGAAGCCATTTTGCTTTTTACTCTCCAACTTTGTGCGTGTTGTGTCCGTCTGCTGAGCTCTGCGTCGTATTGCTGCCGTATCTTACGCACTGGGAGTGGCTGCGCTTGAGGACATTACACCCGTGTTACCGCGCGTCCTACACAGACTCTCGGAGAACTGGCTTCAACCACCGGGCTTTGAAAATATGAGGAACGTTTCGCAAAACTTCGTGCCTCACAAGCCTTCTGACACTGCAGCAGACAATCAGTTCCGGTTGCTACCAGAGACTGCTCGCTACTCGGCATGTGTTAGGGTGGCTGCCAACTTACCACGGAATTTTTATTTCTGCCTTCAAGTTCCTCTTGCACGACAATTCTCGACCTTCATGCGAGCTCATGGAATACATGCGATCTTCGGCGTGCATTCGAAAGCTTGGGACGCATACACGATGTTACCAAAGGCCTAACGCTAATGGCTCTTCAGTGAAGCCGGAGAAGCGTACTTAAAAAATAGAAAGTCATGCCTGCCGTGGACTCGTTTTACGTTGTGCGCGTTCATTAACCGCCGGCGTCGCCTGGACGAAGAACTTTAATTCATCGTGGACCATTCTGCGAGGACAAGCGGGGCAACCCCTCTTCACGGAGTGCTTGGTCATCGGTCAACAAGATAGGAAGTCCCCGAGCTGGCGAGGTGGTACGCAACTTAGAGAATCTGTCAATTGAGTTTCTCCAATTGGCACTCGCTAGCCGTCTGGTTACGCTTTGTAAAAAATTGTTGCATTGCTAAAAAGATGGTTGATTCCTCCGTCATAGGAATCGGAATAACACGAAAGTAAACCGTGCCCTTATAGAAGTAACTGAATGTTTATTGTACATTGATATAGGAGAGTTTTTACAATGTATATTGATGTCTGGCCGCTATAGCACCGTTTAACGTGGATGCACCCACTTTGATGATTGGTGGTACATCTCCATCCCGACGACTAACGTCCATGTAAATGATTAAACAAACCCTTGTGGTCGCTGTAGTAGTTAACGGTGAAAGCGTAATCAGAGAACGAGGTGTGATAGCCAGAAGAGCGTCGCATGTTGGACGTAGAACTTGGTCGCCATCCCGCGGCATGTTAAAATGTCGTTGAACACCGCGGCTGGACTAGAGGGAAACGCGAAGCGCGTCGTGCCGCCCCGGTAGCCCGGTCTCGATTTTTGTCGGGGCGAGCGCGTGAGCGGGCAACGCGGTGTTACAGCCAGGTGAGGCAGGCGCGCGTCGCAGAGCTATTTTAGATGCGAAGCATCTCTTGCTCGGGAGTATGTCCCGCGGCGTTGTCGTCCGCACTCACACTACGCATGCGCAACTACCCTCCTTCCCTCTCCCTAACAGCTGCGCGTTACTCTCTCCACTTCTCTCCCAGCACCACCTGCTTGCGCTTCTCCTGCGTTCTCGCTTCTGCTCTCGCGGCGCATGCGCTACTCTCCTCCTCTAGTCTCCTCTCCTTCAAGTGTGAAGTGCGCGCGTTCAGTCCAGCGTTTGCTCCGGTTGACTCCTCTGAAATGCGGGCTCGACATGCCGAAATTCTCTCCTGCGCAACGCCGCGATGAGCGCCAGCGCATGCGCGTCCCCTCCCCTTCTCTCTCCTCTCCTACGCTGCCCCCCCCCCCTCTCGCCCGCCTGTCGACCGCGTTACCCGCTCGCCCTGTGAAAATTAACGGCCAGGCTAGAGGGAAGACACGACGCGCGTAGTGTTCCTCTTCGCGTTCCACGACGCGAGGTCGGTAGCATGCCCGAGGTCGGTAGCATGCCCAACGAACGCCACCGGAACGCGATCGTGCAAGTGCTCCGGCTTCGCATCGCCTCATGGTCCCCTTTAGCGGGAGATGGTGTAATTTTTTATTCGAGGTGTGATGCTTACTGTGCAGTTCTGAGGTTTACTTCCAGGCTTTTCTTTCCTCGTGCCCTCAATATTCCACGAGTTCATGGAAGGAGCGCATAACAAGAAGCAGTCTGGACTATGTGGGTAGGCGCGTCTTCTTCCCTTCCATTGATTAACAACCGGATTTTGTGCCCCTTCAGATACACCAAAGCCTGCAGATGTCCCGTTCATGGACGAGCTGTGCACCGCAGTCTGTCCTGCCCGAGTCCACGGGAGATTGTATTGAACTTCGCTCGTCCTGTTGCTGAGCGGGCATCAGGGGCGTCGCCAAGGGGGGGGGGGGGGGTGAGGGGATCCAACCCCCCCCCCCGAAAATTTTCAATTTTGCATGTGTATATATTCACGCACACATACAAACACATGCACGAACATACATAAAGTATGGTTGAACCCCCCCCCTCCCCCCAAAAAAAAACTTCTGGCTACGCCCCCGGCGGGCATGTCCTCTACATTCAATCGCTGATTCTCCTGTCAGCAGGGGTGGCTTCGATAAGCGCATTGCACTATTCTTGGTAAATGTCACGTGCACACGGCACACGTTTAGTGCGGCAGTGTTTTCATTTGTTTAACAACTATGCCGTGTGACGTTGCAACTTCCCAACGTCGTTCTTCCACTGCGACTCACGACAAGGATATCGAGCTCGTACCTGCAGATCCCCTAATACCTACCTACGTTCCTGAGATTGCCTTGGATACCACACCTCATGGCCGAATGTTTCGCCACCTTTGCACTTCTTTCCTGATGCCGTAATCGAGACAGACGGCGCCTTGCTGTGGCATTTGGGCTATTGTGGGTAGGTATCACATGCATACAACTCTTAGTGCGGCCGTGTTGCCATTTGTTAGAAATTCTGCCGTGTGTCGTTAATTGTGCCTTCCCTACGCACGTATGGCACGTATTGTTTACTATGGCGGATAATCGGCCCTACAAGCATTCTGTCGATTTCATCGTCGTCATTTTTCCGCTCGTAGAACCACGCTTGCCTTGCCATTCTCTGCCCTGCCTATCGAGCTGCCTGCAACATTGGATATTGCTGTGTCGCTTCAGGTAACCAACGTCCGTTCTCGATCGCTGCCCACCTTTCTGCCTTCGTTCCAGAGATAACTTTGAGCAGTTGTGGTAGACTGACCCTGCCCCGGAGATTGTGACGAGCTGACTGAAGACGCCTCCCCGAGCAAGCACTACTTTTGGTAGCTGTCACGTACACAGGAATGGCATAGCGGCTGTGTGTCTTCGAATTACTAGCGCGTATGTCATGTGTCGTTTCAGGCTCCCAACGTGTTCTCGCTTGTGGCGCTACAGACGACTGGTCCAGCCCACTCTCGGCCATCCATAACGCTCATCGCATTACCTCGAGAGCGACTACGCCCAGCCTGGCCTTTCTACTGGGGACTCTGGAGCGGTCAAGTCTTCGTGCGTTTCGAAGTATTCGTGTTGTATAGTACAGTTACCACTGCGCGTGGATGTTTTCCCGAAATAGTGTTGTCGCCGTCCCTCGTCCATCTACATTTTTGCTCTACGGCCGTGCATGAATGGATGTTTCAGTACTTCGGTGTAACTACGCTACATTGAAAGAGCTTGCGCATTGCTCATTCAGTGCGAAATAATGAACGTTCCATCCATCCATTCAATGGATGGCGCATCGAGCAGTTATAGTGCGAAGCTGAACAGCCAAAACTGCACGTTACTTGTTCTATCGCCCTGTCCTAATCAATTATGCCTGTATACCGCTGATCTGTAAATGTCTGACGATGAGGGTAAGGGCATTCATTCACACTGTGCGCTTTTGCAGTAGTGGAATGGTGGTACCAGTGCCTGTTGTAGCACGCGCTTTCATTAGATAATTACATTTGTTCGCAACTTATTTCTCGTCTTGTAGGGTTGCGAGTTGATGGAACTGACGTTTCACTGCAGTTTGGTACGCTTCGTCATCTTCATACTTGTCAATGTCACTCATTATCTCTGGAATTGAACGTAACACTTTTGCAGTTCAGTGGCAAATCATGACGAATGTGTTCAGGAGCTTCTCAAATTCTTTTCCACCAACTTTTGATCGTGTAGCTCAAATTATTTTCCGGCCATACTGGCTGTAGGGTGCAGGTGAGGTCGTTCGCTATCGCCCATGGACACCGGCTTTGGAAATGGTTGAATCACCTCTTTGGCTTTATTCCGGTGGTTCAACTCGGGTTGATATTTTCGATCAATGAACTGATTCGTTCATTATTCATCTTTGTGTTGTGTGAGTGGAATAACGTTTGGCTTTATCCAGAAATTTGATCTCCGATTCAATATTTCGATCGTAACACTGGTTTGCTAATTATTCATCGTCGTGTAGTATCGGTAGATGCCCATTTGGCTTTCTCCTGGGAGCCGAACTCGGGTTCAGCTCCCAGGAGTTTCGATGATTGGACTGATTTATTCATTATTCGTCGTCGTGTCGTATTGGTAGAAGCCCATGCGGTTTATCCCAGTTGCATTCATATTGCTTATTTCTATCATTGAACTGATTTGTTGATTCTTCTTCGTCGTGTTGCATCGGTAGAAGTACATTTGCTTTATTCCGAAGGTCGAGCTCTGGTTCAATATTTCTATCGCAACACTGATTTGTTCAATATTCGTCGTCGTGTAGTATCGGTAGATGCGCATTTCACTTTATCCTGAGAGTTGAACTCGCGTTCATTATTTCGATGATTGAACTGATTTATTCATTATTCGTCGTCATGTTGTATTGGTAGAAACCCATTTAGCTTGCAACAAATCTCTCCACCCATTGAACAAACTTGTAGAATCATCCTCGTGTGGAATCTGCTGAAGTGCTTGTTTGGCGTTGGCCGTCGGTCGATCTCGGAGTTGTCGGCGCGAGGGTTTCATGCATAGCCTCGGCCCTTTTACGCCTATATTCGGCAATTTAAAACAAAACATCACGTTACTGCAAAAGCACACCATGTGAATAAAGGGGAAACTGGGTGGGTGTTTACCCTCGCCAACTAACTTTCTGGTCCATGGCAAGGATTTTCCATTTATGATATTCACAATCAAGCTGATTGTAGGTGCAAGCCACCGTGCTTGTAATTAGTTGATGGGTCTAGAATTACTGTGATTCAATATATGTATGAATTTGCCTGTGCTCACGGATTGAAGTGCGTCATTATATAAGGCTAAGTAATGTACGTAGTTTCGGTTTTATCCTCTTTAGTTGGTCCAATCGGCATAATATTGGCTCTTACACTAATATCAGGAGCAACGTCACCTTTAATCGCCAGACCCCCCGTAGCGACAGGATGTGGCTATCGTAAGCAATTGCTATCAGTTCTTGATGTACGTGAAGTTTTGATGTCGCATTTATTTCAGGGAGTAAGTACTACGTAAACACCTCCTTTGAAGTGTTGCGCTGTTAATGCTGCATAGTTTCTTTTCACGTCTCCTGGGTTCGCTATTTGTAAATATGTGAACTTCGGATGGCAAGACCATTGGACCATAGAACATTACAGTCCGCCACGGTAGATCAGGGGTTACGGTGCTCGGCTACAGACCCGAAGGTCGCGGGTTCGATACCGGCCGCGGCGGTCGCATTTCTATGGAGAAGAAATGGCCCGTGTACTGCGCGATGTCAGTGCACGTTAAAAAACACCAGATGGTCGAAATTTCCGGAACCCTCCACTACGGCGTTCCGAATAATCATATCTTGGTTTTGGGGCCTAAAACCCCAGATATTATTATTATGGAACATTGCAGCAATTTATCATCATAGACGCCGCCGGGCTTAGTATCAGCCTGTTGTTCTGTTGAGGTAGGGCAGCATGGATGTTTGCACTGTGTAACTTTTGTGGCAGCTGTTTGTACGTCAGAGTATGCCTGCACTGAAACCTCTTGTCGATCCTCTACGTTGCCCCATATACGCCATGGTTCAATTCTGCAATTAAAAGATATCATTATAACGTAAACTGGAGTAGCAGATGTCAAAGCTAATGTTTTTATGACTGTGATCTCAACTGTTTGCCCATCGCTTGAAAAGTAAATAAAAATGTTTTTAGCGCTGTCCTTGGTAAACGCGACCTGTACCGCTCTTCTCTGTGTGTTTTGAATGCTTTCCTTGGTTGTTACGTTATACTGTCAATAAAAACCACAAGCACGATCACACACACACACACGTTTCTAGTTCTTGCGTTCCTAACATCGTCAATGCAGTGTGCTTTGTACTTAAAAAGCAATGCGTTTTCCGCTTAATTTAACAGGCCTGAAATTAGGTTAGAGTGGTAGAGGATGTGAATGGGGAGTTACATAACTAGAGAGCGATAGTAATGTATGGGTAGCGTCTATACATAACATTCCGTCGGCACCAGAAGAAGTACAGATGCAAACCTGTTTTGTGGAACATAGTACATAGTCTGATAGTTACAGACCCCCTGTGAAATAAGTACGCAACACAAGAATGACTAACATCAAATAGTATGTTACTTGAATGTGACAGCGCTTGCACGTATACGAGGAATGATTGAAATTTCCGGCATTTCATGTGCCGAAACCACGGTATAAACGTAGCGATACTGATATCAAATACAGAGTGCACGAAGTGTCTTTTCTGTGCCCTTCAGAGTATGGCAGCCGCGGTAGGCTTTGAACCTCGAGCTCGTCTGCGCAACTCGTTAGGAATTGCGTAGCTGGGGTGACCCGATATCTGCAAGGTTGGTGACGACTCTTATGTGAACCGAAAAGGAAAACTGAGAGCAGGTTGATCTCACCTGTCAGCTTCACTTGTACTAACTCGTTTGCGGCAGCCGCGAGCGAAGGCAAAGCTTGGTAGCACGCTCCCAGATTTACAATGACCTTGTTCGCACAGAGGTCAATGGGTCACATAGAGGAAACGGAAGAAGAAAACAGAAAAATATTTTGCAGGCTATGCCGATGGAAGAGAGAGTGACCGATACCGCGTGCCCTAATTGCAGAACTATAAGCTTCTGTCGACAACACACTTCACCTTGATTGGAAGTAAATGTATGCTTACGTAAGCTAACGAAATGAATCGTGTGTTTACAGAGCGACGCTTCGCCTACGTTATTAAAGGGACACTAAAGAGAAATAATGAATCGGTGTACATCTATAAATTGTGCTCAGAGAACTCTAATCTCGTTAATTTTGCCATCATAGGTTTATTAATAGAGGAGAAAATCAAGTTCAAAGTCTAATTTTTAAATTTCGCGCCGAAATCTCCCCCCGTGACGTCACGGATTTCAAAGTGTATTTTTCGTCTTTCGGCGCCACTGGCTCAATAAAATTACCCCAAGCTTGGTATGTTAAGTCTATGGCCCCCTCAGAGGACAATGTACTTCATTTTTACCGATTAGGAACTACGTAGTCCCTAGTAGGTGCCGTCAAAATATGTGACGTCACGGCGAATGCTGCGGAAACTTCAATGTGGCGTCGCCACCCACATTTTGTTTTTGAGTGTTTTCTCGCTTACTAAGCGTCTTCTCGCCGCAAGCATGGTGTTTTTGGTATCGTGAATATGTACTTTACTAATACGAGAAAAATCGTTTTGCTCTTTAGTGTCCCTTTAACGGGTCTAGCTGAACGTGTGGTAGTAGTGACATTGATGTAATGCCCCGGCTATGTCAGGCTATCGCCTTTCACATTCAGGTCGCAGGCTTATCTTGCTCGCACAGGGTAATTAGGCTTGGCATCTAATGCACTAAAAAACCTTAAGAGGAGAACACCGGCAAACAATATTTATAGTTCCATTAAGATAGGGTGCAGCACGTGTTACTCAGACATCAGAAGCGCAGGTTCTCGAACAAATTGTCTTGGCTACTAAACGTTATGCGCCATATCTGAAAGGACGTTTTGTACCCTTCGATACAAATCGAACGTTCAAGGATACAGATACAAACCGCGCATTGGTGTACACTGAGCTACACACTTACACAATTAATTAGAGACACGATTACCATTCATAATGTTCGTGATTAATTTTTTAAGGTCAAACGTGATGGCAAAATCGAGCAATCGAAGCACGGGACACGTGCACATGTTGTTACAGCCACTGAAAACTGTCTACAGTACTTAAGATGTGCTGTATAGCGAAAACGAAAACTATTCACAATTTAATCTTTCACACGTGGACTTCCCAGAACGACTTATAGGGCTAATACCGTCGAAGTGGAGAGAAAACAAAACGCACAAGTAGCTAAGATGAGGACATTGATATGCGGCGCTCAGCGCGGTTCATCGGCGCCTAAAGAGGCAACAAAGTCGACGCGGCCTGACAGGAGTGAATGATTGCACTTTAAGGAGAAACGGCGTTTGTACTCCTGAGCTCGCTTCGAGCTACTTCTCACAGGAAAACGAGCAACGAAAGTTTGTGCCCAATTCCCTCTTACTTTCGTTGGCTTTCGTTTTCTGTCCGTATACCCCGAAGCACGGGAAAATTGGCGTCGAAAATTCCTGAATCTCGTTCGGGAGAACACAACCTCATACGAAATAGAGCACGGTGTAGATGTACTGATCAACGAGGGCTGCATCTAGGCTGGCTTCACTGCACTTTCGAAACGTGGTGTTAGAAGTGAGGCCGGTTAGACTGGCAAACCTCGGTGCCTAAAAGGTCGCGGTGAAACAATAATGTGCAGACACATGACCCAGAGAGAGAGAGAGAGAGTACAACTTTATTGAGAGTCCAGTGCAGACGCAGAGGTTGTCCCGCGCCACCCGGCTACTCCCACGTTGGGACCGGCAGGTCTAGCCTAACGGCCCTGTCCACTAGGGCCTGAAGATTAGACGTCTTGAATTGAAGATTTTCATGATTATCTCTCGTTACCTGCGTCTCAGGCGTGATCCCACGATGCAGGAAAGTGTATCGTATGATCACTTTCTGCCCGTCTAAATCGCTGTTGAAGGAAACTAGCCGCATTATTTCGATTTGAGAGAACGCGTGATAATGGTGACGACGACGACGATAAGTACGATACTGATTATGATGATAAGCAACGACGATAAGGATTACTCCCCTTTAGCGCTCTTCGCATGTCCCCTCGCTAACTCGCCGATCACTTGAGACGTCAGGCTCTACGTAACTGTCACTCGTTACTAAGATAAGCCAAGAGGTTGCAGACCGATAAATATGGTATTACTGTTTCTCAGCTAGATCATCCACAAAAAAATATTGTCCGACACTTTTCTTACTATAGTTTGCCGTAATAATTTTAGTTTCAATGTACAACGTGGTGCCACTGCTACGCATGAAGGATTTACGAGAAATCGGCAGCCGTACGTTCTTAACGTAATATTGTGCACTGGTTTGAAATACAGCGTTCCTTAGAATCATCATTGACTTTTAGGCTGCGCAGAGTCTCGTTCGTATATCACTTCAAAATCATGTCGGCAGAGTAATGTACCGTAAGATTTCGCGCACACGATCAACTAAAGCAACCCAACGATAACGTCAACCAGCCGATGATTTCGTGGCTGGCCGTTGCTGCCGCAGTTCGACCCGTTTTCTTTTAAGCGAAGCAGCCATTTTCTTTTTCTCTTTCCCTCTACACGTTTCAATACCTTCAACCACGCTTGTACATCGCATCCATTCGTCGTGCAGGCATTTTCCGAAACGACAACTCGTTCAAGTTACACCGTTCCTTGCAGCAGTGTCATCGACGCTTCTTCACATTTAGAGATACACCCTCATCGCGTGAAATCTTTCGATTGCGGGAGCGTAGTGGCGTCGTCCTGATTTTTCCACGCTCATGCTCATCAGGCGAAGTTTTTCCCGTCAGCGAGCCACCCGAACGCTTCCGTTACTTCAAGAGAGAGAGCGAGAAAGAGAGGGAGAACAGAACCACGAGCAAGACAAGATTGGCGGTGCTGTCCATTCGAAGCCATAAGCCGTAAACTATCACGAATCGTCAAGAAACAAAAGAAACGGACGAGGTAGAGCTTGTTCCAGAAAGGAGCGTCTCGACGAGCGAAAGAGGAACTGCCAGCCATCGGTCGATCCATTCACCGGTCGCGTGCGTCCCGGATAGGCAGCAGCAGAAAAAAAAAAGGAATGTAGAAAACGGCATCAAGCGCCGCCATGCCCGCATCATTTCTCCATCGTTTTCTTGTTTGTTTTTATCTCTTCGCTTGATCCACTCTCATCTCGAGCGCGTCGTTCCTCGGCCTCACTTTCTTTCGTCCCGAAGAAGCCATCGTCCCCCTCCTCCCCTTTGTATCGGACACCGCGTCGCCACACGTATTGACTCGTTGTCGTCCCGGTGACGGCACCGGCGTGGCGGACCCTGATTGGACTGCGATGGTCGGGTGGGAGAGAGGGAAATGAAAGGAGAGAAGGGAGGAAGAAAGAAGAATGGACGGGATGCAGGAGCGTCCGCTTTCCGGAACGGGACGGGACGGGACGGTGTTCCCGTGGCGCCTGATAGATCTTCGTCCATCGAAACGGCGCTACCCCCCCCCCTTCCTATCGCGCACTACGTTCGCAGCCTGGATCGTCTCCGCCGTTTGCGATGCCTGGCGCCTCGCCTGACGCGTCGTCACTTTTGTCGCCTTTCTGGATTTTCCCGCTTCTTGTGTGTGCGTTTGTGTTCGTTGCTTCTGCTTGCTTTCGGATCGATGGTCGATTGGCAGGAGCCCCTAATATCTCTCGCTTTGTCTATTCATTCGTCGGTCCCTCTTTTCCATACAGCACCGACAAAATGTAATAAACAAATTCCCAAAGAAAAGATTACGCGGGTTGAAGTGGATGGTCACAAAAACCTCGCGCTAGGGTGCAGGATCGTTTCGGTTCTTTTCAAAAATGCGTTGCGCCTGATGTGACCGTGTACTCAGGGCGTAACGACGTCCCCGCCGTAATTTGATAATAACTGCTGTAGAAATTTCAAGGAATCGAGATGGTTCAGAAGAGAGAGAGAGAGAGAGAGACAGCGATGATAAGCGAACTTTACTCGTGTTGGAGGTACGTGGATGATTACGTCCCCCCTCGTTCCCTCGATATCGCTCAGCTGTTTCTTCTTTCTTATGTTCTAGCTTTTGACGGGGCGTTCGACCTTCGGAAGCCTTATGACTGTAGTACATAACTCCTTTAAAGACAAACAAAAGAACTGGCATTCCTCACACTGCAACCGTTTTTTTTCTTTAGGCAGTTGAAGAAGAATGTTATGAATAACTGGCAGAAGTTCTTTCATGAAAGCTTATAGGCGATGCGCAAAGCGCCGACGACGCCATCTGCCGCCACGGCTCGGAAGCGCTGACGGGTCCCGGCGAGCAGTGTTCCCGCGGGCGTCTAGCGAGTGCACGGATGGATGTGTTTTAGTCGTGATTTAACGACTCTGTCGGGCCTCAGCGATGTCGAAAAATAACTGCTGCGTTGTCGGCTGCTCAAACACACACAAAAAATCGCAGGAACGCACTTCTACAGGTTTCCGGTGCTATTTCATGAGCGAGAGCGACGGCGGCGGTGGATTGCGGCTGTACGACGTAGAAAGTAAGCAGTCGCGCTTTGTTTACGGCAGTGTTAGAACGATTACCGTGTTTTTATTTCTCCATTTACGTCGCTACGTATTCAGCGAACGCTACTACGTTTACACTTGGTCGCCTCGCCTGCATTGTAGACGCTACAATGCACATGAGGTTGTTATTAGTGATAAGACGCGATGCCTAGGCTCTCTTGAAGAACGAATGGCGCGAAGCGCAATGCCAGAGAATGTGGGGAAGGTGACGGCTCCTTTACAAAAGCGCCGTGGAATCACACGTGTGCTGGACGAAATCGGCTGCATTCTACCTATTGATGACACTGGAATGCGATCATCGGTGCAGAATGTTCGCTGTGCGCTTCTGCACCGATGATGACAAGTGTATCGTTTATTTTTTCACAAGCTTATCGTGCTGGTTTCAAAGTTTTACCAACGCTGACCCTTCGCGTTGCCGCACCTGTGAAATCTATTCGCCGGTGCGACAGCGCTCCCTCAAAATCTACTATATAAACACATGGCACGTAAACGAAGCTACTGTGTCGAGAAAAAACGTTGGTTCACGCGTCAACGCATGCAGGCATTATTGATCGCGACGTTATAAGGAAGGCGGTGTACGTACGATGAGCTCCACTTCGTAGGGAAGCTTGTTGACGCTTGTCTGTGGCAAACACTTGGCGCGTATGGTGACGTACATTGTCGTCCCACACAGCTTCGACATCGGACACATGTCCACTATTATAAAGTGCGGCTCCTTTGCGCACACTATCGCCGCAAAGGTAATTATATGGGACGCGCACAAGCGGCACATCGCACGCGCGCAAATGAAGCGTCTGCTACGCGACCCACCAGCGGTTCCAACGGCCGCCGCTACGCGGCTTTCAGTGGCGCCCCTATAGGCGCTGCGCATCGCGGATACTGCGTAAATGTGTGCTAAACATATTGTGTATTGAAGTTTACTCGTTCTCTCTTTATTCTCTTGCTTAATTTTGCACAAATCTCTTGGCAAAGCTTAAAGTAAAGCTCCTATTGAAGGCTGGTTGTTGTTGTTGTTGTTGTCCGAACTGGCTAATCCATATGGTGTTTCATTTGCAGCTTCGATAATAAGTTGTGAAATATGAGCTTGTAGACGCAGTTCAAGAACGGACAAAGGTGTTCCCTGTCCCAGGGCACAGTTTAAAATTTTTTATTGCAAATTTACCCATTAATAATCACGCAGGTGCAACTCACTAACAAGCTTCCTGTAAGAAACAAATATAAGCAAAAATAATACAGGCTAAACCCATATCTCGTAGTAACTACAATGCAATAGGTGTGTTTAGGCGCAGACTGAACTTTTTCAAGACGAGACAAGAAGCTAAGTGGTCAGGGTGTTTGGTGTCTTGTAATTTATGTAGCAATTCACGTATTCACCGATGGCTCTACCACCCAGGCCAGCTCCACCGGCGCCACCATCATCCCATCACGACACATCAACCTCGCTTACAAACTTTGTCACGTGAGCACATAGACTGGTTCGGAGCTTGTTGCCCTGCGAGGTGCCGTCGATTATATCAAGCAACAACCGGCTGAGCGATGGGAAGTATTCTGCGACTCAAAGGCGGCTCTACAATGTCTTTCGTCGGCACTTCGTCGCGGATCGTACGAACAACTTGTGTGGGAGATACGAGAAATGCTGCACTATGCAACTGAAAGAGGACACAACGTTGTGTTTCAGTGGATACCAAGTCATTGCGGTATCTCCGGCAACGACCTCGACGATGAAGCTGCCAGAAAAGCACATGTAGAGACGAACCTTGTTTCTATACCGTTATCTAGGAGTGATGCGGCTCGATACCTAAGTAAGCTGGCGCAGAACATGACACTGCAAAAGTGGCAAACATCACAGTTCACACACCGTCGACTGTATTCTCTCGACCCATCTCTACGACTGCGGCTACTACCTGGTTTTTCCCGGGAGGAAGATACAGTGTTGAGCCGTCTGCGTCTGGGTGTAGCATTCACCAACGCCTACTCGTTTAAGATAGAGATGGCCGACAACGCCGAGTGCAACGACTGTGCCGTTGAGGAAGCTATTGAGCACCTTCTGTGTTACTGCCCGACATACGCAAACGAGAGGCTTCACCTCAGCACTGCACTAAATCAAATGGACGGAAGCGCTTTCACTGTCGCGAAAATATTGGGACCATGGGGCTGCCCATCACAGTTCCAAAAGGCAACGAAAGCGCTGTTGCGTTTTCTCAAGGATACCGGACTGATTCGTCGTTTGTGATGTCGAACGCGGAACTGTTACGTCGGCTGAAAGAGTGACTTTTCTCTCCTCCTCTCTATCTTTCCTTCCCCCTTTCCCCAGTGCAGGGTAGCCTACCGGGCTCAGCCCTGGTTAACCTCCCCGCCTTTCTTTTGTTCTTATTCTCTCTCTCTCTCTATGTAGCAATTGACATTTGTGTCACGCGTTCGAATGCTTTGGACGTGAAATCACGGCAGAAATTAAGGTGTTACCAAGCGTCTTAGGTTAACGAGAAACGCAGCACTACTCACTCTCCGTACAACGTCGAAGAGCAATACATAAAAAGTTTTCCAAAGTGCGTCACTTGCGACATAAGTGTCGAACTTCGAGCGTAGCACTGGGGCTTATGAAATCGCGGCCTCGGTTTGTTCCAAAAAGGCTGGTCTAGTTATTCGCTCCTGATGTCGCTGCATTATATGCAGAGTCCGTCCACAAATGTTTCGAGAAAGAAATCGGAAGAGCTTACACGTAATGTACAGGCGCTACATTATTGTACGGATAATTCCTTTTGCAGATTTCTAGCCATAAATTATCCTTACTAAGAGAATCCTTTCTAAAACGAACCCTTTCTAAGGAGGTAGAGTCACATCTATCTCTTCTCTTTCATATTACATGCGAATATTGTCTTGTGGCTTCTTACTTCTAAGTCGGTTAGAAGCATCTGTGCCGCAGGTACGAACGTGACGCAAAACTCTTCGTCTCAGTGTGGGCTAGTGCCGGTAATGATGAATTCATTATGTTCTCATATGCAGCGGCCCGTTCCCATTGTTGTAAACCGAATTATGAAGATAATTACGACAGTCATGATGTTCATTATAATGATGACAATGATAACGATCTTAGGCATGACGGGTAACTTAAAAGAGGAATGGGTCAAGAATCTGGCCCGTTTCTTGTTCACTGCAAACCACCGTAGCTCTGGCCTTCTTTCCTTTACCTATAGTCACATGGTCTTTTTTTTTTGTAATTTTTGTACAGCGCCAGAATCTTACGGTCAGGTAACCCTCCAATTCTCTCTCGTATATCTCTGACAGAGCTTGCATCACTGCTAGCACACCCATGACTCCTCACGCACTCGATCGCTACCCCGAAATTACCGCCACGTGTCCCAAAAGTGTCCCACAGGGTACATCCAGAGAACGATTCGTTTCACCTATACTATACCTTCCCTTCCAAAAACAAATAGTCCTACGATTATTTCTTGATTCTTTTTTGTTCCGATCGTTTGTCAGCTATAACTGGATTGAAATATACGACCGGGATCCAGGCCACAAAGCCCACCGCTGACCGGACCAGCCCTCCCTGTACGATGTCCCTCGCCCTCATCCACTTCCCTTCACTCCTTAGGGGACAAATAACATGTTAAGGCGGGTCCGCTGCCACCATCGGAAAACTTTTTTCCGCTGCCTAGGGAGCGGCGCGAGTGAAAATCACTGCGAGCTCGCGCCATTTGTAATCCGCCCCGGACGTCACCTTCGTGCCGACCTCTGTACAGGCAAGCCGAGGGACACCACGCCTTCTGGTCGGCAAAGTTTTCCTCCCTTTCCCCGAGAGAGAGAGAGAAAAAAAACAGAACGATGGCTCTTCTGTCGCGAGTGATCAGGACCCATGCGGTGGGCTGCTCCCCCATTCTTTTCCTGCGCTCTCTCGACTTCTTTCTTTTTTCTATTCTTATACGTTATTTCGTTGGCCTCTCGGCTGCCAATTTTTTGGGAACAAAGGAGCCGTATGGGGCGTGTCTCCTTTCCCGCACTATACGCCGTCCCGAACAGCGGCACACGTTCAAAAACATAATCCGATTCGTTGTGATCATCGTAGAAAACGCGCAAGGGAGAAGAGCTGGGGTTGTAGTGGGTTAGCATATAGTACTATGACATAGCGAGGACGACACGAAAGCTTTCGTCATTGGTTCTTGCTTCGCTTTCTTTTCTCCCAACATTCTGCGTATTTGTCCTTGCCGAGTGGTAGTAGGCCTCACGCGTCCAGGACCCCCCCCCCCCCTGGGATTGGGCGTGCAACTCTCCACTCGATCTGAGAGCTATAGGGTTTTCCTATATGCCTGAACCGACGGAAATCACTGCTATTTGATTCGCGGCATTCGGTAGACGGATGACAGAACAACGCGTTCTCGAAACGTATGCACCGCAAGTCGTGCACCCAACGGCTCTCACCGAATGCGAGGCATATAGCTCCGGGCTTATTTCGACTGGCCTATTCGCGTGACTGATGCGGTCGTACGAGAGAAGTAAGAAAACGAAGCCGGTTGCAATAAATCCTCAAAACTCACAGCATCTGTGCCACATGCGAGTCTCGTTACTGCGTTCCACAGAGTCTCCATTCCTACGATGCATTTTTTTTTCGTTATTCACTCGTTGTGTTCGTATGTAACAAGTTCTTTCTTAGTATTGTTTCGCAGGAAGCAAAGGCTCGGCACTCTTAGCGAATGGCTCGAATCAGCAGATGGAAGACGGTGAAGAAATAGAGCGCCACTGATTTATCGCGGCCATTCAGTCGTTACTCCTGTATGCTTGTCCTGCCGGAGCGCCGACAAACGGTTGCTCGAGAAAGTGTGCGGCAGCTAAAATATCAACAAGTAGTACTCACTCTTGCGCTGCCAGACCACGGCTCGCGCATGGTAGGGTTCCTATCGGTGTTCCCCGACCTCCGCTTGCGCAAAAAGCCAATTTCCGAGCACTGGTAGCAGTAGCACCAGCTGTTTTCTTTTATGTTTTTTTTTTGTTCCAAGAGTGCGCTCGGAGAACTCGCACGACCTCACGGTTCACTATCGTCGTGTGTGCGCGCATACTCCTTACGGCCCCATGACATTCGGCAAAACGACTGTTCTATTGCGCCACATTTTGCAATTCCACATGTTAGAGCTTTCTCTGTTTTGTCTCGGGGCTCCTACCATCGCACTCGCGAGAAAAACGTTGCGGCATCCTGTTCTGGCGCCTGTTTTGCTTCAAAGCCGAAATGCGCGCGGGTTTGCCAGCTTTCATATCGCAGAACTCTCCTTCGTCTTCTCCCTCCTTGCTTTCGAACTTCCTCGCAACACCAGCGGCAGTGCGCAGACGGAAAGAATGAAATGAAACAGTGGCTCGATAGGTCAATTCACTCATCGATAAGCATTTGCAAACAGAAGTGTGCGCGGTTGGCCCGGACACATTTTTTTTTACACGCACTATAGTAACGATAGTTACGGTGCTCGGCTGCTGACCCGAAAGACGCGGGTCAGATCCCAGCCAAGGCTGTCGCATTTTGATGGAGGCGAAATGCCGTAGGGGCCAAGAGAGTTGCCTGTTAGACAAGTTAGTACATGTTTACACTAGAAGAAAGCCACTAAAACGTGGAAATTTGAAAAACTTAAAGGCACAAAGGACACACAGTAACGCAGAGGAAAGCCACCTCTGTGTCAGTTTTTTGCCTCTCAGTTCTTCCTGTTTCCACGTTTCAGCGGCTTTCTTCGAGTTTAGCTATAGAGGCTGGTGTATACTTAGATTTTGGGTACACGTTAAAGAACGCCAGACGGCCGAAATTTCCGGAACCCTCCATGATGGCGTGCCTCCTAATCATCTCGCCGGTTTTGGCGTTCGAAACCCCAGAAATTATTGCTAGGAGTCACAGGTAGGACGTAGTTTGCTCTACCCTCTCAGATAGCGTAAAAATTTCCAGCCATCAAGCGTCACCGGGCAGCTCAGCCTTCTCGGAACAAGAGTACCATATCGCGTTCGCGCGGCTGCGTTTCTGCCTTGAACGAAAAGACTTCAGGCCATAAACTTACAGTTTCAAAGCGAAGTTCTGCGACAGATGAAGTATTTAAAGAATATGGACGTCGTCGCCAACAGATCTTACATTTTTTCACGAAAGCTTTCGACGACCAGTCATCGTCGTAGTGACAGCTGCACTACTTAACCAAACGCGCTCGCACAGCTGTAAGAAGACGCACGGCATATAAAGGTCAAACCGAACATGCTATATCTGTCGAGCATCCAGTTGTGCACACCGGTTCCACTTACGAACGAAAAGTTGTGTGAATACGACCCGAGTTGCCTTGAAACTAGCGGACCAAGGAGGACGTTGTAAACGTACTGCCGAATGGACCGTCTACACGCAGTCTCTGCGCAAATGTGCTTGAGGTTATACCGAACGTCTTCTCATAGGACCCAGCCGCATTTTAACAATGTTGTAAGAGCTTAGCAACTAATTCATGTCACAGTTTACAAGACCGTTCTACGAACTGGTTTCGTACGCTTGTGTCCTGTCACCTGGGCCCGAATTCACAAAGCTTTCTCTTGCCTACGCAATTTCTTAGCCAAGAATTCTCGTATCTCGAGGGATTACGATAGCAATGGTAGGAATTTAACTTACCAGCCACTTTTGAGGGCAAGGAGGCAACGCGAAAGCCGATCAAACGACAAGGAAAGAAAGAAGTGCGCGCAGGTGATAGCAAGGCTGCACGCGAAGCGTCTAGCATCGAGGGTATACGATGATACCCAATGTATTTTCGCTGCATCTCAGCTTCCAGTTCCGGGCGTCTGCTACAGCTCTTACGTGTTGCCGCAGACGTCCTGGGGTCTTGCGCGAAGCCCAGTGCTCGTGTTTCATCGATGACCATAGCTAACAAAAATCTAGTTGCTCGATGGCGTTAATAATCCGTGCGCTATCCTGTCAAGTGCAGGCGAACAACGCTCCAGACGCACTGCATCTTTAAACCGCGAGTAAATTGAAACATTGAAGGTTTGATGATGTGACCGAAACGTCTCCCCCTGTTTACCACAACCAGTTTAGTTACATTTTCATGAAGCTGCGCTGCCACTAAATTAACTAGGCATGTTCGAGCACGGTATGGTGGTTGCCATTAGGGCGTTTTGTAGCTAGACGTAAAATTCTGAATTTCTTACGAAGATCTCAGTACAAGACATAGGAGCGGCTTTTGAGCCTACGGAGAACTGTAAAGAAATACAAAGCAGCAGTAAGAAAGGTATCATAGCGTAATGCCGCAGGTCCGATTCACCGCAGCATTTTGACAGGGCTGGAATGAGAGAGCAATCGTATACGCTTAGATATGTGCACGCGTAAAACAAGGAAGATTCGTCGGGAGGTTTCTACGTGCTAATGCTTTTCAGAAAACACGGCGCAGTCACTTCGTCCTTGCCGAGTTTGCGTGAGCAAACATAAAAGAAGCGGTGTTGTCTCGGCCTGAAGTGACATGACTACACATGCGCCTGGATTCACAGGGCGCGCGTGCTGCGCGTTCGCGCGATTAATAATAAGAAAAAAAAAAGAGACGGCGTTCGCGTTACTTACTAACGTCTATGGGAGCGAAAGCCATACAAAAGCGAGCGAACGTGTGATTGTGCTTATATATGAGAATCGAAGCAAATTAAGTGAGTAGCGATTTGTTTAGTGAAAGTTTATTTAAACGACAATAATCGAAACACATTGAATATTCAATTAGTGAAAGTGACATTAGTGACAGTCAATTAGCGATAGTTGATCAGTGATGTCGCACTCGATACAAAGTGCACGGTAATATAGCCCCATTTGATGGCTTTAACCTTCGAGTCACCTTAGGCGAATGCATTAGGATCCCGAGTTTTTTCTTCTTTTTTTGATCGACTTTCACCGGACGTCTTGAATTACGTGTCTTTCGAGGGAAAGATAATATATATACAATGAAGTAAGTGTTACAGTGGCCAGCTCTTTTCTGAAACACTGCAGCGGTGGTCGAGTCGTTACAGCGTCAGACTACAATGCGGGAGGTACCGGGTTCGATTCGCAGTGTCGCCAAGCACCCACGTTTTTTTTTATGGAAAAATGGATAGCACGGCCTGAGGTTATGTGTTGCGAGCACTCTTTTCTCGAGAAGGTAGCCTTTCCGCTATCTTCATTCACGCCCCTTTATACCCAAATGCGCTTCGCCGTGCTCCCTCACGGATCATAGAAATAAGAGTATCTTTTTCTTTGCTCTAACCACTACTATCGCAAGGGTGCCCAGTCCCGAAACCCAATTATCATACCTGGGCCTTACTTTTCACGACTCTGGCTATTCGACTGCCGGTCAGACATCGCGGTGTTTTCAATAACATCAGGAGACACGCGGCGGCCAAAATGCTTGCGGCCAAGATGAGTGCCATTGTCGGGACACGTTTGCGTGCTAGTTGGGTGGGATTCATTACAAGCAGCTGCGCAAAACGACAGGGACAGAGAGAAAACACACAAACACAGTGATGTGTTTGTGTCTTCTCTGTTGTGTTGCGCAGCTCCGTGTAATGCCTCTGTCAATGGCTATAAAGGACTCCAGCAGGCTATCGAGTTCTGAGGAGAGGGCAAAACAGTACGCCTGGGAAAACATTACGGCAAATTCATTTGCGTCATAAAGGGCTACTCTTCCCTTGGTAAGTACATGAAAATTTTAAACGCGAGTTTCTTCTTTATCAACAGCAGTTACAGTATAGATGACAGGTGAACAAACAAAAATCCGCATATTCAGCTTGCCTAGTTTGTGCCCTTAATAGTAATTGGCAACACGTATGACAATACGTAGAGATACCACGCACATATGTAAAAATATGTACAGCCACGGGCGAAAGCTTGGTCCTCCTGGTTGAATTCGCCTAGTCTGTTGTACATATTAGACAAACGCAATGTGTAGAAGCAATGTTACACAGAGGAGCTGTCCTATAAACTTATTTTTGCTGGTTGGTTGCATAGTTCCCAACTTCTTGCAGAGAACTGTACGTTGTTAAGTGAAACATCTTGTTTGAGTGCACATATTTTTTGTAAGGTTACATTAATTTTTGCGTAGTAGAAAACATATTTGAGAAATGAAAATGAGATAGAAAAAGAACTAGAAATCAAATAGCAAAATTTTTATGAAAATTACACTAAAGAAAAAAAAACGTAAGTTTTTGTTTAAAACATACATACATACATACATACATACATACATACATACATACATACATACATACATACATACATACATACATACATACATACATACATACATACATACATACATACATACATACATACATACATACATACATACATACATACATACATACATACATACATACATACATACATACATACATACATACATACATACATACATACATTGAGTAGTAGTTAATAGGATGAACTGCTATAAAACAACAATGCTGATACACGCAGTCTTGAGCACATGAGGTTTCAAGGCAGTAACTTACGAGAGAAATCTCTCACCACTCTTATGTGCCAACTCGGCATTTCTCGAACCCTCTTGGAACAATTTCATGTAGTTTCTGCTTCTGCCCACTCACAAGCAGTTTTTATACATTTTCGTGGGCGGCAGCCTACGACGATACATAAGAAAAGAGCCCCCGACAATGTGATTTTAAGGAAAAACGCAATGCATCACATTCTGGTACATGTCTGCAAGATGACACATAGTTTATTTACATAGTCCGGCATATTGACAACACTATCACAAGCCATGTCAGGTGACGTGGGCTGGAAGATTGGCACAGCTCGGACAGATTCTCGACAACACATAAATAAAACAATTCACTGTTACTAAGCTCCTCGGTACAAATAATGCTGTTGTTAACATGTAAATACCCTATTGCTTCTTCTGAAAACACTCCTCAAAAAGGTTTCAAAGTGTGCACATGTGCCGACTTCCTTCAAATGAGAGACTGCTGTATATCAGTCTCTCATTTCGCTTGAAAAAAATTTCAGTGCACTGCTGGGCAAGGAATGTGATGCAAAGATTCAGTACCTTGCATGTATATCTTGCTGCTGGCCTCAGCTCAGGGGCGTAGCCAGAAATTTTTTTCGGGGGGGGGGGGGGGGTTCAACCATACTTTATGAATGTTTGTGCGTGCGTTTGTACGTGTGCATGCCTATATACGCAAGCAAAACTGAAAAATTTCGGGGGGGGGGGGTTTGAGCCCCCCCAACCCCCCCCCCTTGGCTACGCCCCTGCCTCAGCTGCAATGTTGATCAGCACAAATGGGCAGAATAACATCTTATAATGTGCCATGACAAAGTAATTATGTTTCAGGTGCATAAAACATGGACAACAATAAAGGAATTTAAGAACATTTACCTGGCACAGTTTACAGAATCTTAAATATAATTTCATGGAGCTATCACAGCTTGTCTGAATATAGTAGTAATGGTTATCAGCCTTCAAATTTGTTCGAAGTCGCCAGTTTCAAGTTTAGAGCACACCAGCAGCCCCCTCTTCAGGCTAAACCACTGCACAGGCGCATCAAAAGGCATAAGTAAATGCATGCATAGTCACCATACAAAAAGCAATAAATACTTTCAGCAGTAATATGAGCAAAGCTGCATAGATGATAAACTATTTGCAGAGTATACAAGTACATTATAGAGAAACCTATGGCAGCAAACACTATATGAAAAAAAATTAACTTACACAGTACATGCAGAAAGGTTGACCGTTGAAGAGGACAAGCATGCGATATGATAAAATTACACAGGTGCTAAAGCCTGTTGGACATACTAGGAATAGTGACGCTCCTTTTGCATCTAAATATTCCGCGGAAAATTACTTTCCAGAGCTTATATATACATAAAATCATTTGTGCTATAATAATGCATGTATCCTGAACGCCTATATAGACCAAAAGCAAAACTACGCGCTTTAATGGTTTCATTCGTGCACTACCAAACATGAAAACACGGTTTTGGTTGCCAACCATGGCTGCTGTTTCTAATGGCAGTGAAATGCAGACACACACATGCACTTTGAGTTACGTGCATGTTAAAAATTCAAGGTAGCCGAAGTTAATTTGCACATTACCACTACAGTGTGATTTACATCAACGTCAAGGTTTGGTATATTAAATGCAGAATTTAATTAATTTTGAATCCTCAGGTGCAAGGAATTGCTGAATGATGCACTGCTCAACGATTAAACTGCAGCTGTGCAGATTCTCACCATACAATTCAAGCTGTTCCAACTATCACAATGCATTCTTTCTGTTGACGTGCACTTTGAACAGGACACAGTCACTGGTAGTCGCTCTCTACTTGTTGGCCTTGTGTGTTTTGTCCGAGATACACTGTACAATTACATGACAGTGGGGCACCTGATCCCATGGCACTGCTGGAACATAGAAAAGTACAGGTGATTGTTACAACCATGCTATGTGTAAAAATCGACAGCTGATATGTGCGAAAAAGTCTAGCTGTCGTATTTTAAGAATCCAATGACAAGTATGAAATATAATAAAAAAACAAGGAAAAAGGTCTGAACATAGAGCCACCTACAATGAAGACCTTGAAAAATTATTTTATGATATAAATGTATACCTACGATGTTCATTTTGAAGGCAACAAACTTCTGCCTAATAGTGAGACATCAGCCAATAAAGTATCTTCTATTTCGACTTTACACTAGGTGCAAGAAGCCGACCAAAAATGAGTTTACTATGCTACACTCTAAGAAAAAATCAAGTATTTGTGGAGTATTGCTACCCCACAACTATAACGTCATCCACATCACGTACTTTCCACGCGTTATCACCACGGTCCCGGGACTTCCGGGTCACGAATGACGCGCGTGTTATCAAAGTGACATAGCATTCTTGACAGAAAAGTGCCAAGAGCGAAGTTTTGATAAAAGGAAATGCGAGCAAGCAAGATTTTGATTATTGCTGTGTAGCTGAAATACTCCCAAATAGACGATTTGTTCCTAGAGTGTACTCATGTATTTTTATGTTACAAGACAACAGTTATTGTTCATCACTTTAAAGTTATCTAACATAGCCACCTCATCATACAGTGTGAAGGAGCAATTTTGAAGACTTGAAAACACAAAGCATTATTGGATTATGTGTGTTTTTGTTGCTCGAAACGGTTTTTCCTAACAAAATTACACTTTGCAAAAAAATGCACTTGATTAGGAGAAATGATTCCGAGCAACAAACACACTCATAATCCATAAATGCATGTTAATGGGCTCCTATGGCTTCCGCAAACACTCACCATCATTATTATTGATGTCACTGCCATGCCGGACGGATACGCTGTGTCCTGCTCAGAACACCAAAGGTGCACTGTATGACCTGTCTTGCATGGGTGGGGGCTGCACTACACTGCTGCTCAGCTGGGCCAGCCACGGACAGGAGGGTGAGCACCCATGGCTCTCAGGCATAGTGAGAGTGACCTTCAGAGATCAACAAGCGTATACTCAGGACACATACGATTTGTAGAAATAACCGTGCCACTATGCAATTGTGCTGAGAACATGTACGGCGGAAATACAACGTGCCACAACATTGAAAAAAGATAAGCTACGGCAGGTAAAATGCGCATTTACTGCTCCTGTGTGGCCTGAGGCTTGAACTAGAGTTCTTTCTCCCTGCATGTTGCGAACAGCCAGGCGATTTTCTCCCGCTTGCTATTTCCATGCAGAGCACTTGATACACTGTGTGAGTGACAGGCACAAGAGCTCAATAGGCAATAAAAGTACTTGTGCTATTTCAAAAGCACAACTTTCCAGTCTCACATCTATGGAGTAAAATTCATAAGCTGTAGACTTTACACTTTCGACAATGTCAATTCTATTATAATTTGCTTCTCTTTACGCGTCCAATTAGCATCGCTGTGTGAAAATAATACAAGCATCCACTGTTAGTAACAATGTTTTGGTTGTGAAGGTGTGTACATTAACCGGTGTTTACTGTGGTTAAACACCTAAAACACCTAAAAAAACTAACCTAGCAACCAGCCATTATGCAGTTTTCTACCCTTGAAGCTCCCAGGCAGAGCACAGTCCATCCAGATGAGGCTGTCATGCGTGCTTCCAGGCCCCTTTGAGGTCGGCTGGATGATGACACCCCCACCGTTGCAACAGACTTGTAGATTTAGGGAGCACAAGTCCTTCCTATTTCTGTACAGGTGCTCCAAGTCATAAGGTGGCTTGATTTGCCAGTGCTTGCAATCGATGTATCCCACGACTTTACGAAAATCTGCAATCTGTGAAGAGGCCAAGAAGGATATATTAAAAAAAACCATCATTGAAAGCGCTCTTAATACATATTTGGCAGAAACACAAAAATTATCGCTTAGTCATAGCTATCAAATATGCTTTATTCAATTTGAAACAAACTGAAGCCCCATGTAAGCTTTACATACTGTAATGTATATGTCCTGGTAAAGTATAGTGCTGCCACAGTGGTAATCTTCTATACAAGTAATTTTGCAATATAAAGGGAATTCCTGAAAAAGTGCTAAATGGCTCCTGGAAGATAAATTCGCATCAAATATTTTTCTCTCAACTGTCAAGCGTGGTAAACAGACAGGCTCCTTTAATAATCAGATAAAAGCCTGCTTAAGCAAAATCATAAAAACTGCTGGTGTAGTTGTTCATATTGCAATATATGTATATAGGCCATATATACGTATATACCAAGCGGTAGTAGTACATTTTTCGTACTTGAACTTAACAAGGGGTGTTATTACATCTGCTGGGATGAAAAACTTACAAACGTACGTTATAGCACTACACGAATAGCAACGAAATTAGTTGCGCAAGTTCAACTCACCGATGGCACAACGATATTAGCAGCCGTCAGCGTCATCGGGAATGGAATGTGCTCTGCAGCCACAGGCAAAAGACGCCCGTGGACTGGAAGCTGCCGTTGACGTAGAAATGCAACTCTAGCAAGACGTGTACGTCCACTGGTGAAGCGTGAGAAATCGCCGTGGGCCGCTGTAGTCAAGGCTCCAGTGCCGTGCAAAACGACACGACAGATGGGCTCGAAAACCTGTAGTCAGCAGGTGCTGGTCTACGACTTCATCCAAGGCAAAGCACCAGTGAGAATTGTGGTCTGTCCGGAGCGAAGCGTGACGTCCACGTGCTTTCGCTGCCAGGTACAAGTCCAAGTTTTCACCGGAGAACAGTCAAGGCATACTGCCAAAGCAGCCACATTTACAGCACAATGTCTCGGCGAGCGACTTCGGTTCGACACGTTATGACGTTCGAATTACGGTTATCACAAAAAGGAGAAGCAACGAGTTAAAAAAGAAAGCGCCAAGACCAGCGCCAAATCCTTAAAGCCCTCAAAAAGCACCATCGCAACTTCGTAGGACGAACACGGTTATCAACGCTTTAATCTTCTGTCACACGGGCACAGCCTCTTTACAAGTCTTGGAAATGTCAACACAGCACCACTGTTCACAACGCACATCAGTTTCACTCCCGAACACTGCATTTGCCTGGGCTGGTCACAAGAAAATAGAAGCGCACGGGCTAACCACTGGCGAAGGAAGAATCAAATACAGAGCGTAGTTCATGCGTTACCGTACGGAATCACGGAAGCACGGAATCACTCAACGTGCCAAAATGCTGTCAATTCGAAATGCCGCACTGCACCTTAATGAGACACAGGAAAGCGAAGCAAACGAACTGTTACCGACACTCAAACACACATTGCAGGCTCCTCCAGTGCCAGTTACCGTCGGTACACAGGCGCCGATCCCCGCTTCATAAACACTCCGTGGCACAGGCTTCGCTACGCTTCACGGCACACCAAGAGACACTGCCGTCGGTCTTCACACTGCTTGCGCGCACCGGAAAAGCAGCGGTATTCACAGCACATCCAGTCGAACGCTGAAGGAATTCATGCGTTTGCGAACATCGGCGCCGACACCTACAGTTTACGGCGCCATGTTGTTCTTACAAACTGCGCAGCAGGGGGTAGGCGCTAAGACAACTTAGAAAAAGCTCTTTCGCGTTGGTCGCGAGAAGATAAAAAGTTCTCTTATGTGCGAGGGGGAAGATATGACGAACACGACAGGAGCGCGCGATGAAAGAAGTGTTTTGTCAACGTCATAAGATGGGCTGTTGTAGAGAGTACTGCTTCCCAACCAATCACAAGTTGCACCTCTCGCCCAAGCCGTCGTCTGCTATCGTTTGTCGTCTGCTACGATAGTAGCCTCCTGCGGGGGTTTCGCCTTATCTACGTGATGATTTCTAGGTCAAGCTGACGCTTCTGAGCACAAAATACACTTATGAGTGGGTGAAGCCACGTTCAATCGATATTCTCACGCCATGTTAAATGGCAGTTAGTAATCAAAGGGTCGTGAATCCGGCAAAGGCTTGTTTATACTCGAGAATCGTGAGCATTCGCACATATTTTTGATGTCATTTCAAATTACTGGATCCATTTACTTCTGACTGCTCGCCGTATAAACGCGTTCCGTTTCGGTTTCCGAACAGTGAAGATCGAAAAGCTTGATTTATTTGAGATTTCATGCATAATCTCGCACATCTATAATATGCTGCGATTTGCAATGTACGAGCCCGCTCTGGATCGACCCAAAGCGCGTAGCGACAGCTGCGTTTCAGCGATCGTGCCTATTGGGCAGTTAAAGCCTATCCAACTAGACAAATTGTGGAATCACATATTAGGCTTTAATAACGGCTAATTGAAATGCTCCGCTCAATTTATTTCCAATAGCGTGCAGCTGATGTGCTCCTTGAACCTCTTTGGTGGTGGTTTCGACCAATGCTGCGTACATCATGATAAGTTGGACGTCTCATTGGAGGAAGTCGGACGCAACACAACAACATAACAAAAAAAATGTTGACCAAATACCGCGCCGCTTTCGACTTCATCGACCATTCATGTAGACCTTTGGTTTTAATCCAACCACAAGTCTTTGCATGCATAATGTTTCGCCATTGACACCCAATAGGCTTCTTTAATTACTGCGACTCCCAGTTTATTGGACGACTGCGAGCGCCAATACAGTCCATAGCGTACAAGCGAAATAACACACGAAATTCAAAGCGCCCAAATAAATTAAAACGCACCAGCAATCATCAAGAAGCCTTAAATGGCCGTGAATTAGCTCAAAATTAGCTACGGCACCCAGATACCCGCCGCAGTTACATGTTCTAAACAGCCATATTGTTCGTAAGAGTGGTCCAGACCACTCTTGGGATTTTCTCGTAGCCACGCTGTTTCCGCGCAATTTTTTTGCTTCGTGAATCCACTTACGAGCCTTTTTCAGTGACGTCACCAAATATAGCAACTGCATCACCATCGCTGACATGTTCCTGGACAGTCACAGCGCGCTTTACCGCAGCGGCCGATGTGATAACGATGGCCTCTTACGACGTTTTTTTCGCTTCGTGAATCGACTTACGCGACAAAATTTCTCTTACGCGACAATTTGCTCGTAAGTGAGTTTTGTGAATTCGGCCCCTGATTGCCACGCAGAATGCTTGGGTTCGATTCCTGCTGGGATCCCAATTTTCATTCTTTCCATTCGTCCGGTCGACGCTGCCGATGTCGGTTTTTTCTTAACGCCCTCGCATTTAACTTACCAATGTCTGTTCTCGCCGTTCCTGGTTAGATATGAACCAGGGGGGTGAAACTTCCTATACCATCCATGGAACGCATTATTCGCTGGCAGCGCCGGACGACCGCCTGGTGTTTGGGGGCGGTACTAAAACATGGCGGCGCATTGCTGACACGCACTGGGGGACGCCATCTTGATGAGGACTGAGGAGTGGTGGTGGGGGGGGGGGGTCGATTTAGCACCAAATTCAATTGGGATGCACCAGCAAGCCAAATTGAGCGAGTGGAAGGTATTCAGATGGCGAGCACGCGAGCTTCTTCCAGTTGCGCAACCCGCCACATGATCAAAACGGCAATCGTTGCGTTCTGATGGATGAAGGTTTACCCATCCACCTACTTTTGCACCACTTATTCTAAGTAAGACTGTTTTTGTTTACGTCTACACATGAATTAGACAAGAATAAAGAGCAGAGTTTGTCTGATTGATTATTGCCTAAACATACGATTCATACAGTAAAAGCACAACTTGAATATTTTACGCTACTGCTGCAACCGCATCCTGATATGCCGTGCAAGCGTAGAAAAACAGAGAGCAGCATGCAGATCGTACCTTTCGTCCGCCGGGATCCTAAAGAATTTTATGCCGGTGTGGCGTGAAGAATTTCGACACCCTCAGCACAGCACGATTTGTGATAACGGCGCGAATCCATTCATGCGTCTGTTTCGCTGAAGCTTGCAAGGGTTTCGCCAGTTTCCTTGAAACAAACCTTACGGTGGTAAAAGCGGCCTTTGGGACGCCGTAGGCCGTAGCACACATGGGCGCGCAACAAGAAACGCCCCTTTTTCGCCGTGAGAGATAGGATGGCGCAGTTGGGTAAATATCCCACTCACCATCTCCTTCTGAAAAAGCTCGCAAAGATGCCCCAGGCCAATACTAGTGAGAAACTGCATGAATTCTTTGTTTTGTGTCGCCAGTTCGGCCAAAGGAGCAGCCCCTTCACTGGCTGCTGAGCCCTCTCGAACATGACCAGCACGCTGTGTCGACAGCAGGCTCATGGCAGCAGGGATTTCAGCTTCCAATGCTTCCAATGACAATGCCGACAGTGGACTTGCTCCTAGCACGTTGGAAGGACATTGCGGCTGAACTGTTGATGCTTTAGCCGAAGGAGGAAGGGCATGCGGAGGCATGGCGTCCGTCAGCAGGCAGCGCACGTCTTCTGCCTATTAATGAAGAGAGAAAGAAGCTACAGTTCTGCACGCACTACTGCAACTACTAAAAGGAAAAATTGGCAACCACCTGTCTTGTAGCAAAAAGACACAAGGAAATCCATACAGATTCCTCAGAAAGAAAGCTTTTTAGTTGACGAAAATTCGTTGTGATCCAGGGGTTGAACCCGGGACCAACACCTTCCCGGGTTGGTCGCTCTACCATTTGAGCTAACCAGGAAGCTAGCAATTGGTAGCGCAGACGAATTAATCGACAACACGAAGCACATGGACACTGAATAAACCGTGTTTGTTACAAGAGACACTCAAGGAACCCGGGAAACAGGACTCTTGTAACTCCAGTCTCTTCTATCCAAAATTCTAGAAACACGGAAGAGTTTGACTAGGTCACTTTGTTATATATCAGAATCTACGGAAAGTTGCTCGATATGGCTTAAAGAAGCTTGTATAAGCTTCTTAAAGAAGACTGTATAAGCTTCCTATTACACTCCGGGTGGCGCTCGAATTTTCGCAACCTCGAACTGCAACCTTTAGATTCACTTGCGTATTAAAAACTCCGGAGTTAGTAAGTAACCTGGTAATTACTATAAAATGGAACAACAAAGTTCATTTATGTTCGTATGTAGTACAGCCCCCAACATTAGGATCGCTGCGGTCACGGGACAGAAAAACCGCGAAGTTCCATCCCCCTGTATGAACTGTCAATCACCTGTGGCGCATACCCGTACACCGGGGCCCGTGGTAAACGGGTATGTGCCACACGTGTCTGGAGGAAAGGGTTTGACGACGTACGCGACAGGATTTTCACGTTATTCATGTCATGACCCGACAGTCATATTCGCCAAATCCTCTTACCCTCCCATGCCAATTTTGGTCCACACCAAATGAAAAAGGCGATCATGAGAGCACCCAGACGTAGGCGGCTAGATAGATAGATAGATAGATAGATAGATAGATAGATAGATAGATAGATAGAGATAGATAGATAGATAGATAGATAGATAGATAGATAGATAGATAGATAGATAGATAGATAGATAGATAGATAGATAGATAGATAGATACGTAGATAGAAACGCTCAAAGTGTCAGAGGTTCGCTAAGAAATGCTTCGCATTTAATAGGCCATGAGAATAAAGGCTTCACTTTACAGCAAGAAACACAAAAACGCGCGTGTAACTGTGTACGTGCACTGGTTCACCGTAAGCGTTTCTGCAGTGGATAATGTCCCCTCTAGCAACATGTTTGTGTTTCTATAGTGTTATGGGATTGCCACGTATAATTACCCTAGTGCGAAGGAACACGCGGTGCAGTAGACTCAGTGCAAAAAAAAATTTTTATGGTGTTCCTTTAAGTTGCACCATGGTGTATATAGGACAGACGGGGCGCTGCTAAAATAACATCACGCAGATAGCAAATGGACACTAAACAATAATTCGGGTCGGCACAGTAAGCGTTGCCACTGCCGCCCAATCCTTATTCGTATCCAATCTTTAGCACGATTCAAGAATATATTACAGAGGGAGAACCTCGCAGACCTTTATATTGAGCGCGCAGGAGACGCATGCAGTAGTTGCATGCCAGTGGCACTTGGGGAAAAAGGGACTACATTTATGTCGCGTTAGAGTTTTGTGACATCATGATGGTGATATCGTTTTTTATGTATTAGAGCATTCATCTAAGAATTTATTGAAACAACAAACGTATGCATGCGTGTGGTTAGATGAACACGTGTTAAAAATCTATGAGCAGAAAAAGGTGATTTAACTGAAGCGCTTCCAGAATGTTTAACTCTGCGGCAAGTGAGGTGACCGAGCGTTTCGCGACACACGAATCACCTGATTTGCTGATCAGATACGCTTCTTCAATTCCACGTGCTGCCCTATATTTGAACCTACATCGCACTGTAGTATAAGCAAACAAGCGTGCGCAGCCGCATTCTCTACAGTGCAACGATAGGTTAGAACATGGCTGCCCCTAGTTCATACGTGTTATTGTACGAGAAAACTTCCTCACAAGGCCTAATACAGCGGGTTGTAATATTTAAACGTGGTTTCTTGAAGCCAGTAGCTCGTATTTTGCATGGGAAAATGCTGTTTCTTTTGTTAGGAAGGGACAACACGACCTCCAACGCTTAAACACTGATGTATTTCTGGGCTTGCGCGTGTTTCCATTCACATTTCCCGCTATTTCTTGTTGCTTTCATTCTTTACGCTAAGCAAGCGCCACGCGCGTTTATAAATTTCATTTGGATGTTTTTGAGTTTCGGCCAAAAAAGTGTTAGCAACGCTCGGTGAAGCCCGCGCCAAAATGCCCAAGAAGCTTCGCGATTCTTGGAGACCAGTCTATTAAGGTTACGCGCAGGACGCGAATAGTGAAGTTTATTCTAGAACATACGCGAGCACAAGCGATTACTCTGGAAAGTTCGATGACTGCTTTCTAAAAGACGACACACAATGGAGAGAAAATACCACCTTAATGTTTGTGCGAAGGGGCGCACGAAACAAGACAATGGAGAGAAAATGCGAACTAAGAAGCAGCGGCACCGAACGTTTTGTTTATTTGTGTTCTTTCCCATTTGTCCTGTTCTGTGTGCTGCTAAACACAGGTGTTATGAATATTTGTCCCCAAGTAGTCCAGCTATCCACTTTGCTATATTTATATAACTTAGGAAGCCGTCCCGCTGCACTATACAAACTCGGGTAGACCTGCATACACACCTGTGTATTGTACACTTTGTGGTCGTGAAAAAATTGCTGTTCGAAGCGGTCCACTGCTAAATGCGATGTAGGAGCGCGTGGCGACTACTCGGCTACACCGCAACCTACAACGACCTTTGCGTAGGCGCAGGGAGCACCGTGGACGGCACAATGTTGACGCGCGAACCTTTAGATGCGCGAGGATTCGAAGTGCGGCCTGCGCCTCACTTTGACAGCGAAAGAGCAGAGAGCACCACAAGTTCGTTTCAGCCAGTGGTGGCACGGAGCGATCGTCACGCGCTCCGGTGCTCCATTTAGCAGTGGACCGCCCAGTACATACGGCGATGACACCTGGCACAGAAAAAAAAGGTACTCCCCTGGCCCATTCGTTATGACAAGATAACTGACAGGTAACAACGGCACTAAGTGCATTGCAATGGCATGGTTGAACTTCGACGCATCCATTTTCGACAGCCTCCAGCCGGTTTCTCATAGAAGAGGCATGGCGAGCGCACCCCGTACGGGCGAGATCTGAGAACACACCAGGCACAAAAGCAATGACACGTATAAGTTAACAAATCAGTGCATGCGAACAAGAGCAACATATTACCGCACGATTTCTCACAACCACCGCCGAAAAGGCTAAAAGAACGTGGCCATACGTCTGATGGAGACATTGATGCAGCATCATCCCATGACTTCCGGTTGTTTTCATTCGCCACGAAGTGAACGATGGAACGGATAGCTCTCGTAGTCTCCCGCATTCTTCATCTGCTGCTCCTCGCGCTTGAGTGGTGGGCTTGGAGTCGGCAGGGTGACTGTCGTGTCGGGCCTTGCGACGTCAAGGTAAACGAAGCAGAAGGCGAGGTCGCGGACGACTTCATCGATGGAGCGCTGAAAGGTTTGTCCAGCGTTCTTCAGGCCGAAGCTCATGAAGGGAAATTCGAAGAAGCCAAACGGAGTGATTATTGCCGTTTTCGAGATGTCATCCAGATTGGACGGGCATCTGTGTGTAGGCCTTCACCAAGTCTAGCACGGAGAACACGTGGCCGCCATGAATGCGATGGGCGAAGTCCTGTATGTCTTGTACAGGGCCGCCAGCCTTCGGTCTTCTCCGAACAAGGTGGAGTGGCGACGCCCATGGACTGTCAGAGCGACAGGCGATTCCTTCGCGGAGCATGGCCTCGAACTCTGCGTTGGCGATGCGCATGCGGTCCGGGGCAAGGCGACGGGCGCGTCAGAAAATCGGGGGGCCTGAAGTGGTCTGGATGTAGTGCACGGTGGTGTTGTGCACTTTGCATGGCAGTCCGCTGGGGCGCGTTAATCCAGGGATTTCGGCAAGGATGGCGTGGTACGGCGAATGATTGTGAACACTGAGTACCTTGATGCTGGTCTGTTGGGTGGTCGTTCGCTGGCCTAGTGTGGAATGTCCAGTTGTCGCATCGATGAGTAGGTCGTTGCGGCAATCAGGAAGGTGGGTGTAGTGGGCCAGAAAAACTGAGCCGATGATTGGCTCTGCGACGTCGGCGATGACAAAGTTCCAGTGAAGGTCATGGCATAAATTTCTGAGCTTGATGTGCAGGCGAAGCCAGCCGTACGTCTTGATTGTGGAGCGTTTTACCGCACTGAGCTCGAAAGACATAGGCGGACGAGGACCTTGAAGATAGGATCGTGGGTAGGAGCAAATGTCGGAACCGCTGTCGACAAGGAACCGCTGCTTCGTGGTTTGGTCGGAGCTTGGAGCCATCTCTACGAGCTGCTGTTGGAGGTTTCTGCCTGTCCCACGGAACAGGGTGGTCGACATTGGCGTGCTCTGTCCCCGAAGGGTCGGTGGTAGTGACACGGGCCGTTGTTATCGGGTTGCCGCGACGAAGTGCTGTTACGGTCGCGGCTTTGCAAGTGGCGGCGCTGTTATATCGGAAGACGTTCAGCCAGGCGTTGCTGAATGGAGGTGAGCTGCCGATCGATGTCGTCGATACGGCGCGCAAGCTCTGTGGTGTTCAGCGGTGCGGCGACAGCCTGGATGGTGGGCGACAGCTGCGGCAAAGCGGCCTCGATGACGCGATCAGCAATCTCCGCAAGTTCGTCGAGAGGTAGCCTGACCTCAGCCTGCAGAAATGCCTGGACGTGCGGCGAGAGTCGTTGGAGCCAAAGCGCTCACAGGAAAGAATCCTGGACTTGCATGTTGCCCGCGAGCGCAAGCATGTGGCGCAGGAGTTGCGAAGGTTTGCGCTCAGCAGGCACTGCGGACTGAAGTTGTCGTATCTTCTGTTCTTCCGAGAGTGACAGGCGGCGGATAAGTGCAGTCTTCAGGTGTTCATAAATGTTGGCCGTTGGTGGGTTGGCAAGGTTATCCCGCACCTCGTTCGATTAACGTGCGTCCAGGTGCGCGACGACGTAATCGTAGCGGGTCCGGCATTGCGTGATGCGCGCCAGGGAGAACTGCGCCTCGACCTGGGCGAACCAGACTTTGGGCGAGTTCACCCAAAACAGCGGAAGCTTGACAGCGACACGCCAGGTGTCGTATGAGGCAGTGTGAAGGACGTCTTCTTTAGGAGCTCTGACGTCTTCAGGGGAGCCGGTAGGCATGGCCTCGGTTGTGGAGGCGTTGCGAGAATGCTGCTGTTGCTGGATCTGCAGTTCTTGTCGGAGTTGTTGCACTTGCTGGCCAAGAGCGGTGAGGGCTTCTGGGTCGGCCATGGTGGTGCGGTTTGTACGGTTTCCGGGTCACCAGATATGGGATGCCGTGTCGAGGGAAGGACGTATCCCAACATAAAACATAACGACTGTTAGCGCAGTGGCAGCAGCGGGACGAGCATACCGACGCCGCACTGGAACGGTTAGCGAAGGAATAATAACTACCGAGCTTGGCAGCTTGGGTTTATAGCCCCCGTCCGTGACTTAAGCCTCTGGTGACGCTGCGGTGGCGCTGTCCCTTATCGGAGGCATGGTGCTGCATGTAGCCGTGTCACGCCGGGCTAGCAGTGACGAGCCGGAGGCTGCGCCAGTTTGTGCGCAGTGTGTCGCCACATCTGCAGTGTGTCGCCACAACGCTTATCTTCACTTGAACTTACGAGACGCGCCATTGAGTTTTTATTCCGCTCACTTTGGCTTTAAATATACTGCGTCAGATCTATACTTCCTCGAGATTTACGTCATTACATCGATTTTCTTCCTTCTGCTTAGGTGCGCAGCGCTCTTGCTCTACTGCATAATGTGCCGCATCTCCGGTGTCGCGAAAACGGCTATGAGTATAAGAACTGGTGTCTTAAGGGTATTTTTTTTCTTCCTTCTTATTTCTCTCTGCACCCTCCTTCACCAAATCTATGTAATAGCAGATGGGGTACACACACCTAGTACCGTATAGCTATAGCATTAGCATGCGCGCAAACATGATAATTGATTGTCATGTTCACTCGCAAGGCCTCCCCAGGACCACCAGTGGCACCCCATCGCCGTATCGAATCCCGGCGCTGAAGTAACCTCCCCACAAGGTGTAGGATTTGCCGAGCTTTTCTTATTTTTGTCCACTTCTTTGTTATGTCGAAAGGCACTGCTGTTCAACGAAATTCTCTTGAAGCAGAGCGTTTGCAGGAGAAGTAACATAGCAAAGACAATGATGACACCGCGTTTTGGCTAACTTGTCATTGTATTCATCCTTACTGCCTGAGACCTATATTCTGAAGTATGAATAAAAAGTGGTTCCTGAAAGTTGACCTTTGAACTGAATAAAAACTGCAGAAGGGTTTCTTGAAGGGCCAGTTGGTACATGATGCTGAGGGGAACAGCGCAAAAAACGGGACGGAGAAAGATTGAACACACGACACAAGCGCTGACGAACAACTGTGTGTAAATTTATTACACCTGGAAATATATAGCTGAAAACAGAAAGCAAGAGCCATCACGTGCACATCAGAGCGAAAGGCAAAACCGAATCTGTCACGACTCAAAATGTACAAGTTAACTGCTCAAAAACATTATCTCTTTCTCCAGGAGGGCGAGTGAAGGCTCACTGACGCTCATGTCCCCTTTCGTCTTGAAGAGCGGGGCGCAGCTCACTGCTTCTTGTGCGGCTGCGCCCCGCTCTTTCATGAATGCAAGATACTCGCGAGATATCGTAACAAGACAGAGCGCGAAATTAACGAGGCTTTTCATATCAAGACGAAAGGGGACATGAGCGTCAGTGAACCTTCACTCGCCCTCCTGGAAAAAGAGATAATGTTTTTGAGCAGTTAACTTGTGCATTTTGACTCGTTTTTGCCTTTCACTCTGATGTGCACGTGATGGTTCTTGTTTTCTGTTTCCAGCTATATATTTCTAGGTGTAATAAATTTACACACAGTTGTTCGTCAGCGCTTGTGTCGTGTGTTCAATATTTCTCCGTCCCGTTTTTTGCGCTGTTCCCCTCAGCAGAATAAAAACTGAATTTGCAAGTCCAAATAGCTGAACTCTCAATAAAAACTGAGCGTATGAAAATAATAATGCTATGAGCGTTTTCTTTATAAACGGGCGGTGACTTGCGCCGCCAGGTTCGGCAAAAAGAAAGAAAAACCTCCTTTCTTTTTAGGCTGGACTAATGCCTTGTCTACTTTGTTTAATTCGATCTTACATGGAGGAAAAGCACAAATTCACAATCCAGCATTCTGCCCCTTACGGCCGAATGTCCTTAATTTTCTCACTATTTAAATGTGTTCCTTTTCTCTAGCTGTCTGCAATAATACTACAACTAATCTTACTTATTTCTATCGCGGACGTCTTCACTTTTCGATTGTTGCCCCTAAAACCCAATGTTTCATCTAGGCTTGACCCCAAATGCACACCAGCATGTACATCTCCACAATCAATCCGAAAATGCCCCATCATTTCCTTTGCTTCCCTACAGCATGTGCATTTTCGTCTTTTTTTTATTCAATCTTGCTTTTAAATATGCATTCTAAGGCAACCCGCCATCGCTTTAAACAGTAAAGCGCTCCTCATGAAATTATCATAAAATGCCTCCCTCGTTATTTCGTTTTTGTCATTTCGGTACTCAGAGCCGGGTTCTTTCCACAGTTAACTCCCGCCTCCTGCATTTATGGGGCGCTAAAACAAGATTAGAACGACGCTGGCAAAAGCAGCGTTGGAACCGGACTCTTAGACGTCGCGTCGCCCGCCTCAGCAAAGAGCTAGAGACCCACGCAGCCGCTTTTTCACGTCAAAACAAGGAATAACTTTGCAACAAATTAGATGGCATTATGAGTTTGCCTCAGACTTGGCTTGTTTAGGCACTTAATTGAGCCAACTCAGTCTAAGACTACACAAAGGCACAACTTCACCAAACTCCTACATACTTCCGAAATGCCTCCACCAGAACTCCTCCAGGAACTTTGAAATCATTACTTCTCAACATACCCTGCAGTAACACACCCCGACTATATAGGGGTGTGCTACTGCAGGGTTTGTTGAGAATGACCTCTTAATGACCCCCTAATGACCTCTTCGAAAAACCCATTACAGTAGCAGAAGCTCAAGCCGAGCTACAGAAACTAAACACTTGTTCAGCCCCTGATCCGGACGGGGTGCACAACAAAGCACTCCGCAGTTTCGACGCCCAATCCATTGCCGTCCTTACTGATCACTTTAATGAGTGCTGGCAAAAGGGCACCCTTCCACCTCAATGGAAAGGCGCCAAGGTCATCTTTATACCCAAACCTGGGAAACCACTTCTTACCTCTAACCTCAGGCCCATATCCCTCACCTCATTTGTCGGCAAACTTATGGAGCATGTACTCCAAAACAGGCTTTGCCAGTACCTAGGAGGCAAGAATCTCATGTCCACTTGCATGTTTGGATTTCGTCCTGGGCTTTCCACACAGGACATTTTCCTACAACTAAAACATCATAGTCTCCACACTAAAACCTGTGACACCAGAGCTATCTTAGGTGTAACACTAACAATGTTATACACTCAGCTATCCAACAGAACCTTGTAACTCTGGGAGTCGGTGCAAAGACGTACAACTACGTCCGAGACTTCCTCAGCCACCGCACAGCCACACTTAACTTTGGCGACCAAAGCCTTCCAGGCGTCACGCTTGGCGCACGAGGTACACCCCAGGGAGCAGTTCTTTCCCCTCATCTTTTTAACATTGCGCTTCTTCATCTGCCCCAACAGCTGGCTCAGATGCTCGACATCCATTTCAGCTTCTACGCCAACGATATCAGTCTGGACAAACCACTGCAGTGAGGCCAAAATAGAAGAAAACCTACAACTGGCACTGACCACCATTTACACATATGTACGGGAGCGTGGCCTTACCTGTTCCCATTCCAAGTCAGAGCTCTTTATCTACCGCTCGATGCAATGTAATTCAGTCGTTCCCCCCATCTCTCTCACACTGGGTGACCATCCGATCCCACTAGTCTCTAAAATTCGCGCGCTAGGGCTCTACTCGCATGGCGCAAATGGAGAAGTCATAAGGACTATCCAAACACACGCTCAGCAGACCACTCGACTGATTCGCCGCATCGCGAACCGTCAGGCTGGCCTACGCGAGCGAAACACGCTTCGCATCCCCCAGGCTTACATCATAAGCCGCACCACATATGCCCTTACCTACCCCTCTGACAGAAGGAGAGAGACCTGGTTAACGCGAGAATACGAAGTTGCACGAAAACGGCTCTACGACTTCAACCCAGCCCATCCAATGCCCGACGCCTCGAACTAGGTGTATATAACACATTTAGGAACTCGCGGAAGCCACCTTTACGGCACAAAGATCTTGTCTGTCTAATTGAGTGGCTGGCGCACTCAGTTGTCCCAATTAAACTTAACCCCAATTACACACTCACCTTAGGGGGTCCCTTTTTCTTCTAATCTCTGCTCTCACCACAACTCGCCCCCCATTCCGAAGAACATGCACCCTGTGCGAGACGAGAAACGCAGAAAGGCAAGGGCTCGGGCTCTCGAGAAACAACATAGCGAGGACCATGACGTGGTCTACGTGGACGCAGCGGAATACGCGTCAGGATCCTGTATGGTCCTGGCAGTAGCTGACAGTCAGGCAAACCTTCTAACATCGTGCTCAATAATCACCAATTTCTCCACAGATGCAGAAGAGGCAGCCATCGCGCTTGCATTTGTCTTTACATCGGCCTCCACAATCATAAGCGACTCAAAATCTGCTACTCTGAAATATGCCACTGGCTTCATTTCCCGCACCGCTGCACGCCTACTACGCTTCTGGCAGCCCCAGCGTTCCATAACACTCGTCTGGACGCCAGCACATGCCGGCCTCCCTAGCAACGAGGAGGCTCATTCCCTAGCCCGATGTCTCACATTCCGGGCAGGAGAAATGGAGCCCCTTCCACAGGCCGAGGAACACCTGCTCTCCTTTCGACATATTCTCTCGTACTACCGGGACCAACGAAGGGTATACAGCACCCCTTCCCCATCCCTAACCGTAGCTCAGGCCGCACATTGGCGACGCCTACAAACTCAAAGTGCTCCATACCCCATATTACTAAACGCCCGCTACCCAGACCAATTCCTCTCTTCATGCAAACTTCGTGGCAAACCAAGAGATTTCCTACACATCCTTCTCACATGCCCCACCTTCCCTCATCTCCCATCACCGGCTGTGGCGGTGTATTACTGTGAGTCCATCAAGACCCGCACTTCTGCTTTCGATCAGCGCCGAATCATCTCCTGCGCGATGAAGAGGATTGCGCTTCAGGGCCTTTCTTTCGCTTTCTAAGGGTGCCTCCTTATAGTCAGGGAGCACCACGTGCCGTGTAGGGCGTTGCCGTGTAGGGCACACACTGGCAATAAATGTTTCTATGCTGTCCAAATATGCCTCTTCGCCTCTGACTTCCCTTTTAACGCTTCTTGTTGCCGTGTGCCCTACACTGCCAGCCGTGTACTTCCTGACGAGTCTCGTAGAGCTTTTTCTCCACGGCGAGCCAACGCTCTTCCTATACAAATACTGGAACACCTTCCCTGCCCATCTACTCTTTCGTATTCCTTTGCATCTCTTGGAACCTTATCTTACCACGAAAGTGTTTTATGCAGGGGTGCGCCAAGTACACCTGTTACGGATATGGCGTTGATAGAATGGACACAAACGGGGGAAAAAAATTGAATAAAAAATCCGCCGCTGGGAATCGAACCCACGAACTTGCTGCCATGACGGTAAGCGACTGACGCCCAACCGACTAAGCTCCTTTTGCAGGGGTTCGACATTTCACAAACGCGCCTTATCTCTTTCACACATTCTCTCTAGCACAGTGCTCTCTGTTAGCGGTGTAGGTACGCGGGGCGGAGCGGAGCTGTGCCGCTACCTGTGAGAGGTGAAAAGTAATGCTCCACGATCGACACTTACTAGCGCTTACAGCGAGATTGCACGCGATATCGGATGTCATGGTTAAATCGACTCCATACAAACGAGGCACACTGGCCGTGTTGGCGTCGCCGAGGCACCCTAGACGCAGTTGGGTTCTTTATCTCTCTTTGCCACTACTCCGGTCCATCGGAGTAGTGGCATCGAGACACAGGCCAGCGGGACGCACGCGTTTGCGACTCAAGCTACGAACCTCTGCATCCCGTGTCGCTGAAGCGCAGTGTGGTAGCGTATGCATGAACACAGGCGTCGGTTCCCATTACTAGAAAGTGCACAGCGTGGTGTTTCCCTCCTTAATTTACGACGTTGTGAAGGAATTCATATCGGGTACCGGTGTTTCATATAGGCTTGTTGATGTCATCTTGACGTAGGATTCACGGTTCGCTGTGTCCACATATATGTTCACAACTTCAGGTACCAGAACGGTTTAATCATGATCATCGGCGTCAGTGGTCGCGATGGAGACATGCCACTAAGCGTCAACATGGTGCCATCCACGACAAATGGTGCTATTGATGCCAAACCCGAATTGACATTGTACAAGCTCTCATATATCACTACACAAAAAGCACTACTGCTGTGAAGGTACGTTTCATTCTCGTGTAATACCGATTCCTATGACGGAGGCATCAGCCATGTTTTTTTTTCTCTGAGCTTCCCTCATCTCAAACCTTGTCCATCCCATATCGCCATTTATAGCGCTATTTGTCATCTCCCCGTGAGCGCGCAATGAGAGGTGTCCCACAGTCCTTTCGTTCACATCCAGTGCACATTGTACCTGTGACCTCATGCACACCACTGAGTTCCCGAGTGTAAGCCCCGGAAGCATTACACTTTTCCACAGACTTCGAAGCACCTAGTACATATTGTATCCTCATTACACTATCTGCTGCACTATTGCAGCATTCCTGTTTCCTTTCGCCGCCGAGGCTTTTTGCTGTACCACCATATATAATGAAGGAATATACGCGCCACCTATTTGGCTGAGACGACTGAAGAAGAAATAATTTCTATTTCCACGTCGCACATTATTTAGTCAATGTTTTCCCCGGCCACTAACCGGAATTGCATGTGTCTTACGCTGTTTGAAAATTGTCTTTGTTATTATTGGTGACACGACCTTGTTCTTTCTTGCATTTTCATCCGGTTTGAATTTGCACGTACTCTCCGCTGTTATTGCCTTGACCTTGAAAATAAAAGAATAAATATGCAATCAATACAATTTCACTCGAAGCGGCGTCAAACAAAAGAACGCACGCAACCCCCAACAAGGTTTCTAAGGGCTTGCTTGAAAGCGATGCTGCAGTCAGAACAAAGTCGAGGAAAAACAACTTCGAAATATTTCGTCTTTTCAAGTAATCTGCACACCCACAAAAGATGTTTTTGTAAGAGCTGTGTTCTTGGAAAAGAACAACGCACTGCAGAAATATCAATTTCAAATACGTGAGAGCGAACTGTTTCCGCTCATACGAGATCTGTGGAAATTTCCGACCGATGAGAATAAAAAAGGAGAACAAAGTAGGGTCGACATTCTTTTTTATAGATGTTTTACAGCTACAAATGAAGCGGTACAGCGAAGCGGTATACGACGACGATAAAGGGATTTCTTTGGGTCGACAGAATATTATTACATGAATTCAAGTAAAAAGGCTCAATCTCCAATGAAAGTACTCTAGCAAAATAAATAGATTCCTCTATTACTTTTTAATGTTCGGCTAGTTACAAAATGAAATCTGCATATTTTCGACAAAAGTGTTACTACTAGCAGAGATTGTTGTTATTGTTCCACAAAAATGGGCCAGTACAGTGAAGGCTTGTAATCAAAATCACGAACACAAAAAATGCGCGTGTGTCGGTGTTCGTGCGCTCGTTTACAGTACGCGTTTCCATAGCGGATGATATTCTGCCTAGCAACTAATTTGTGTTATTATTGTGCTATTTGATAGCCACGTATACTTACCTGCGTCAATAAACACGTGGTACAGTAGACTAAGTGCAAAAAAATTCACCGCCATATCCACGAAGTGAATGATGTTAGAGGAGCTTGCTTGGAGATGATCGGGTAACCCGCGAATGCTCCGTGCACCTTCCTCTACCATCATATATAGACGTGAAAACGTTGTTATACATACATTACATCCACAATGCTTTTTAATTTACGGTTGGATGCACTATATACATTTTGGCGAAGTATATATACATTTCGATGAACTATAAACATGATATATACACAAAAGATGTTGTTTTACCAAGTTCAAACACATTCCTCTACCATTGTATATAAACGTGACAACGTTGTTATATATGCGTTACATAAACAATGTTTATTAATGTAAGCCTGGATGCTCTATATACATTTTGATGAAGTATATATACATTTAGATTAACTAGAAACATTATATATACACAAGAGATGTTCTTTTACAAAGTGCAAGAAGGGCGTCCCTCGATGAGCTTGGGGACTCGTTTCCCTTTAAAGATGATTGCTTTATGATCAGTAAAGTATGTTGCCAAGGGATCGTCGATGATGGGACGCAATGGAAAGTTCGAGAAGGCAACATCGATACAGGTGCCCCTGATGGTGGTGGGATGTTTGCAGTCGTACGATACGCATCGGAGAGCGTAACGTGACATCATGTGTTGGCTGGTTATTGGCAAGGCGAGATCTTCCCAAGCTGCTGCTGCGTTGCGAGCCCGTCGCGCTGCTGCCGTTCATGCTGCGGAGCGGCAACGAAGAGTGTTCACTTAGTGAGCTCCCGGCGAAGAGAAAGGAAGCCAGCGAAACGAGAGGTGCGGCCAGTGCGGCCCTCGAGCAGTAGCGCTTGCGCCGAGCGTGGTGTGTGCCGCCTTGAGCGGCGGCGCCATCTAGTGAGCATTTTTGAAATCACCAGAGAGAGCGCAGCTGCGCCGAGCGTCGTGTGTGCCGCCGCGCCGACGGTCACATAGGTGAGGACAAGGCGCGAGCATAAGAAGCTTGGCGAGCAAGCTCCTAAAAACATGTCGACTATGAAATTCCCCTAAGTTGCAACAAGGCCTATATAGGAGAGACGGCATAAGCGAGCATGTTGCGCATGTGTTGATGAGAAGTGGGTGTATATTAGCCTGTTTTCCACAAGGAATAAACAGTTGTAAGTGAGCGCCCGTCCTGTTTTGTGTTTCTTCTTCTGTGTGAATGTGAATTTGGCGCGAAGTTGACTATTTAATTCAGACATGTACCAACTAGCCCAACAGCGAGTTCTACAGGAGAGACGGGTTGCTGCGAAAATAACCGCGTGCCAGTGTACAACGGGTCAATAGACAGCAACGCGAGTGGGCACATGTCGGAGCGCGAAAGCATTAATACTGCCGTCCAATCCTCACTCGTGCCCAATTTCCGGCCCAACCCGGATATGAAATAATGGCTTCGAGGATCTCACTCTCTAACATTGCGCGCATCAGATACACGTCCATTCGCTGCGTGTAAGTGGCACTTGGGGAAAAAGTAATTCGAAAGCTTTCTGTGCCTAAAGTGGTTTCACTGCCTTATAATAGCTGCCTCTAGAAATGGAGGCATTGCAAGCTTTCTGCGCAGCACGTGGTCTCGCTAGATCGGCTGACCTTTGACCAAGCGACGATGTCATGTGATTAGGCCATCGGGTGAGGTCACATGGTGGGACGTCATAGTGACGTCTCGATGACGTGATGGGGCCATAACAAATTTTGGCGATCTGTGATGTCATGATGACATCATAACTTTTTATTTATACATATTGCACTCCTGTTAGGGTTATGACAGGGATTTACGCAGTTGTACAGTGGACAAAATATAAACAAACAAACGGTATCAGTAGATGTCAAGATTCAACATAACATCTGCCAAGAAAAGACAGTGAATAATACCACGTAGCGAGTTTCAACGTTCAATAGTGAGAAGAAAGAAACCATATTAAAACGCATCGGTTTGAGACCGATATAGCACTAGGATAAGATGATGAAACTTCCGAGATGAGCAAAGTTCGGCAAATTTTACGTGTGTTCTATGGGGAGAAGAGTTAGATTCGCTCGCTGGATTTCAAGCAAGACGGACGTGCCGGCCGCGATGTCCTGGATTACTCCTCGTACCTCTCGCTGATCGGCGCCCCATGGCGGTCGCCTCGCCCGCTATGCCGTGCGCCGCTCATCGTCGGGGCCTTCGCCGCTTCGTCGATGTTGTGCACCGTGCCTCTGGCTGTGTTTCGTGGTCCCGTCCCTGAACTCCCGTGATCGTCTCCCACATCTTTCCTGTCCTCTTTTCTCCTCGTTGGATGGATGGCTCTATCACTTCTCTCTCTATTTTTTCCTACTATTCTTTCATTCCCTCCTTACCCCCACCCCTAAAAGGCACTGCGCCGTGTCGCCTGAAGGCAGACAGAAATGAGGTGCCTTTTTCCTTTCATCAATAATCACAGAAGAAGAAGAAGAGTTAGGTCGCGTGAATATTAGCTATACATAGCTTCCGGCACTCTAGGCTGCGACGGCTGCTAATTGTCGTTAGAATTAAATCAGCGAGCTTTAATGACGGAACGGTGATAGATGATTCGGGTGGCTTTCTTCTAAACCATTTGCAAATTCTCGGTGTATAATTTTTAATGGGGAATCCATACCCCACATTCATATTCTAGAAGCTGGCGGAGAGCTGATTTTGTGTGATTATGTAAAGTACACAGCAGTAGCCTAGCCCTCGAAGTGCTTTATCGCAGATAAAATTAATATAATGTTACCATGAGATGTTATTAGTGAAATAAAGACTCGTGTGTTTCTACTGTGACACATTTTTTAGTGTGCAGTTAATAAATGCATAAAGATATGTGAATGCTGAGAGACGTTTTGAAAATGTCATATTCGCTATTTCTATAACCTTATAGTCATCTGCTAGGTCTCACGCCACTTGAAGAAATTATGAAAAGGATCAATGAAATGCAGATGATTTTGAGCTGACGTAATTGTTCGGTAGAGCACGCGGTCGTCCATGTATAAACTTGTATTTACACGTATATTGGATGGAAGATTGCTATTATGTAGCCAGAAGAGCAGACATCCCAGGACATAACCTTGTGGTATTCCGGATGTTACTACAACAGTAGGACAGCTACTATTCATGAAGGAGACCATTTGTGAACAGCCTGTAAGAAAACTAGCGATCCAGTTAACAATCAAGATTTGCTAAACATGGAGTCGACTCTGGATATGATTTTCCAATTGGTGACTGTATATAATGCTTTGGAGAGGACGATGAATAAGACATCAATTTCATAACCTATATCAAGCACACTATTTATGTCATGACTAAATTCTACAAGTTGTCAGTTGTGCTGTGACTCCGTCGAAAGGCATTCTGAGAGTTGATAGTATTAACAGGATGACGTCGTTATCGAGATAGTCTGAAAAACGCGCGTCGTATATGTGCTGCAACATTTTTCACGAGTAGGGCGTTAGAAGGATGGGCTTATAAGCTGACATATATTTTTTGTCACGAGATTTTTATTATGAACTTTTATTGCTGTTCTTCATGGCGAATCGACCGCACTAGACGTTAGTGATTTCCTGAATATAACTGTAAGGTAGCGACTCCACCAAGAGAGCAACGGGAACGGTATCATCAATACTGTCATTTTCGTCATGACCACATTTGTTTGATGGACGGCCCTCTGTTACGCTAATAAAGTGGGCGTGCAACAGGTGATGTCTTAAGAGTTTCCGTAGCTGGCCTCGAGTACTGCTTGCCGCATTTATCACACTTCTCAGCCTTCGTTTTCGAATATTCTGTGAACAATGTCCACACCGCGCACCTCTTGCGATTGCTCGCCACTATGACATTCAAAGGAAACAGTATAGACACCTATATGTGAACATAACAGTAGAGAACGAAAGCCCCACGGGTGCTTTGCTGGTGGTTAACCAGAAAACGATGGAAGAAAGGAGGACGAGTGGAGGGGAAGGTGGTGAAGGCAGTAGGCTGTGAGCCCGAGAGAAGCGGCGAAGCGCATTTCTGCCTCGTCGGGGTGGGGGGTGGTGCCACCCCTGCCCAGGCTTGAAGCCTTGAAGCCTAGGGGCCCGGAAGGGGGGGCCCAGGCCCCCCTTCCGAAAGTTTGATGAAGTAGGTGTATTTACCAAAAATAAATAATGAACATTGGTGTTTTTCTCAAATAGTCAAGGTTTTCACCGAGTGGGCCCTCCCCGCAAAAAATTCCTGGCTACGGGCCTGGTCTGGGCATCACTCGCCTCGCAATCATGCGCTCTAGTAAAGGGGTGGGGGTGCCGTAGTCGATTAATATAATACTTTTAATGAATTAGTTCGATTAAGTCAAAGGTGGACATCGATGACAATTATTCATCTTGCGGAATACCTTTGTAGATTAATCTATCGTTCGTTCATCGATTATACCATCGCTATGCTTTCGCCTTCAAGTTGTGTTAAGCATGTGCGTAAGGGGCGCGTCTGTAATTTTTAGTGCTTATATTGGTAATAAAAGTGCAATAGCTGTCTCTGAGTTAAATTTAGCACGTCTTTGCGCATCTGTTAGTTGAGTTAATCAATCCGCTGTAGACAGAAGTACTCTTTTCAGTGTGAGGATTTAAAGATGCCAATTTTTATGTCTCCACGAATAGCAGTGTTGTGCGTTTTGGATAAAGTAAGTCCGAATTATTCAGACATAGATCGAGAAGTCGATCCTCTCGTAATCCGCACATACGAGCGTAAACTAAACAAATTCGCAGGTTATTCGCGTCAGACCCTGCAATCTTCGATGTTATGGAAAACATAACAAACTATAGCAAAACTCGTCGTCATCCTCATCTTCGCTCTATGTAGCTTCCTTTATAGTCTGATTAGTGCGTTTGCTTTCACGGCATCGGAAGCAGAAAACGGGCTTCGATTCCTCCTGTTCGCCATCGTCATCACCAGCCTGACTGCGGCAAATGCAGGGCAAAAGTTCCCACGTTTCGCCAATCTACCCGGCCGTTTGCTTGCTGCGGCCACGTGATCTCCGCGAAGTTCTTAATCTCATCTTAATCCCATCCTATATATTTGCCGAATCTTGCCCAAGTCACAGGTGGAGTTGCTGTTATAAACAACAAAGTGTCTATAGTCTCAAAAGTAGTGTGTTTCACAACATATTTTTCGATTACAACGTGACCTGACAGTGCTTTAAGAAATGTTTGGTGCATTAAACCGCTACTTTCTATGCTCAGAAGCTCCAGTAAACACCCTAATTTAGCTTGCGACGGACATTTACCAAGCTGCTCTAGCTTACGTTGTAACGGTGTTACATGTTGAGCGTAAGCCTGAAGCACTTTCTCAGAAACAAAGGGATTGTCCTCCTTTAGTTTTGGTTTATTTGGTTTTTTCCTTTAAAATATCCCCTGAGAGAAGATTGTACCGGAACACATCACTAAGTTCACCCGTTCCTGTTGCATTTAACAAATTTTGGGAAAATGGGTTATCAGCTCCTTAAAAAGAGTATTTCGCATTTTAAGTACACCAAATGGAAAATAAGCTATCCGAGGTGAAGCTTCACAACACAAGGCATTTTGAAAATACGTCACCAGCAATGATATTAAGAAAGCCCAAATCTAAGCAAGGAAACTCTTGTAGGCAGTGAAAGGATACCTGACATGCTGTATTAACAATTACGCACCACTGTGTTAGTTGTTTATGCATAGACAACAAGTGACTCGCTTACAGTGATGTATATTTAATCGTTTTTTAGTATAAGAATAGGTTTAAATGGCAAAACATCTCTGAGTCAGCGCTCAACCTCAACCTCAACCTTAACCTTAGACCGACATTTTTCAATTTTGCTTGCGTATATAGGCACGCACACATACAAACACACGCACGAACATACATAAAGTATGGTTGAACCCCCCCCCCCCCGAAAAAAATTTCTGGCTGCCCCTGCTAAATGTATAGTAGCATCACAAACAAATGGCCACGCAAGAGACACCACACACGCATGAACCACTCACACAGCGCTTCTGTGTGCAGTGTCTCTTGCGCGGCCTTTTGTTTGCGTTGTTGCTTTACCTATAGATATTAACCAAATGGCCCGGAAATAATTGTTTTCGATATGTTCTACAGTTAAACTTATGCCCAACAAACTTAACACAGCTAATGCTACAAAATGTAGCTTTGTATATAAAGCTCGGTACTTATTGAAACAAGAATGAAGGAATGTAAACATTACAAGTGCAATGATTTCCAAATTGGTGTTGGAATAAAACTTTAGCAACAATTATGTGATGATAATTCAACTGCGGCGCTCTAGCAGAGGCAACTGTGTGATTAGAGTAGAGTAGGTCCTAGGAACTCTGGAACACATGCTTTTATATACTAATGAATAATAGCAGAAAAGCCCTAACGAGACACGACGAATTTGGGAGAAAAATACAGTGACAGCCCTTGAAGGAAGAAACATATATAACAAATTTAATAATAATAATAATAATATTAATAATAATAATGAAGAAAATGAAGAAGAGGAATGCATTTTCTGAAAAAGCTCACGCCACACGGTAATGGTGTCTTTTTGGGTGCCGAAATAATTGTGTTACAGCTACTGTTGATGGTTCTTGCAATGACGTTGGCCAATCAAGGAAAGACTCATGCCAGTACTACAAGCATTGAAACGAAACCAATATGAAACCTGTAGTGCACCTGCAGAAGAACAAAAACGTGTTTCGACAAGGCGTGCAAACGTTTAATTCATAAGACGACTGCAGGCGCTATCTTCTAGTTATCAATTTGGCAACTTCACGGGCCGTTATAAAGGCACGTTTGATAGGTTTACCATGCAAATCAATTACGGGCCTGCTTTAAAGATTCCGCTGTTGAAGTTTTGTTCTTTAACCATGGATAAAAATCGCACATGACTAAACTGTTTTAGGGCGAAGTCGGACAGCAATGTTTTTTATGCATGCTAGCACAGGCACACTCAAGACACAAGCTGAGACCCTAGAACATGGCGACCGAAATTTTGTTGCCCTTTTGGCACACTTTTTTTCTTTTTCTGTCACCAACACTCGGGACATGAACTGGTAGTGGGGAGTCTGATTAAGAGAAGGAATAAGTAGTTTGAAGGTGGCGTAGGAGAATGAATAAACCGCTCTGTTTTCACGCTGGTCTAAGGAACGTCGCGTTCGTAGTCCGGGTCACCAGTATCTGTAGCACTCTGAAGCACGATTCAGGCAAACACAAAGCGGTATATTCATGATGATGTTAATGAAGCTCCTGGGATGACCGGCACCTACCCATTCAGGGGGATACTTCTAGGCCATTCTTCGAACTACTTGTTTACCCTCTTAAGTAGACTGCCCACTGCGAGTTCATGTCCCGAGTGATGGTGAACATGATGATGATGATGATGATGATGTCCTCTTCCTGATGGCGCTCACCCACAAAGGGGATGCGCCAAGAACCGGACGGCAGGATGCTTAAGGCAAACACCTATGAAACTAAACAATTCTGTAAATTTAGGTCGAAAATGAAACATCGAACAAATGCAGTTGTTTAACGGCAGGCAGTCAGACTAGTCTCTCACAGCCTAATAAACCGTGGCTCCCACCCACTGCTGCAGATCGACCGCTAATAGGGTGGGTATAAAAAGTTAAGGACATCATAGCATAGCTAGAATTTTTTAGGGGGTGGGGGGTGGGGTTGGGAGATCATTTTGTAATTTTTGTACGTTCGTACGTGCTTTTGTATGTGTGCGTGTATGTACACACATGAAAAATGGAAAAATAAGGGGGATTTTAACCCACCCCCTGGCTACAAAAGTGATGAATAGTATAATGTACATATTTGAAATTTAGAATTATAGGTAACACATAAAATCACAGTATGGATTAGAGAAAGATAATTTGCGCAAAGCGTAGTACTTTAGGGCAGGCCGCCTTTGGAAACTGAACTTGACAGCGTTTAGTGCTAGAACTTTATCTATAGAGGCGAGTCTAGCAGGGCTACTCGAAGAACAAGAAGGGGTTAAATGGGATATAATAGGTCTGAGTGAAGTTAGGAGGACAGATGAGGCCTGTACACAGCTAAAGTACAGGCATGTCCGATGCTATCGCGGCTTAGTTCACAGAAGTAAGGGGTTGGGGCTTCTTTATAAAAGTATACCTAGTGACATCGAGGAATAGTATAGCATCAGTGACATGGTGGCATAATCTTAGTTCAACCTAATTATAGGTGCAAGACGATGAAGCTGGTACAGGGCTATGCGCCTACATCCTGCCATGATTGCCATTTAGTTGAACGCTTCGATGAAGACGCGAAATCAGCAATGAGTATGGTAAAATACAGTATACTGTACTGATAGGTCACTTTAATGCCAAAGTAGAAAAGAAGCAGGCCGGAGAGCAGGCAGTGGCGAATATGGTATCATTTCTAGACATGCCAGAGGGGGATATAAGTAGACTACCCAGAAAGAAATCGTTTACGGACTTGAATACATTCTACTAAAAAGTGGTAAGCCGATGCCAGTGTGTGTGCCGTTATGCCAGGGCTCCCAACGCAAACTTCATTGCTGCGGCAGGATATTCAAGCTGGTACAACGTCTGACGCAAGTGGCGTGAACATCGATGGACTGCCTGATGCAACCAGAGTCAACACCAGCGAGGTGCCTGATGCAACGGGTGCCAACCAAGGCGCGAGCCTCATGAAACCCACGGAAACTCCTGCGATGCGCCTGACGCAACCAACGGAAATTTCTCACGCAACGTGCGGCAAGCCCTCTCATCCACGGATCCCATTCCAGCCAGCGACCAACGGCGGTTCCTGATTGGAGGCTTCGAACTCGCTATAGCCCTGGCTGATGCAAGGAATCGGCCAGGGCTATAAAAGAACCAAGCTGCGCGGGGAGACGGGGGACAGCGAACGAAGAAATTCCGGTCATTTTCTCCGTCATTCCACCCCAGTGCGAGCCGAATAAGCTGTCGGCCCCAGGGCCGAATATGTAACGCCTCTGTTTATATGTACATAAATTTTGCCTTAACTCACCGCCGCCTTGTCCTCTTCGTCTGTAAGCTCTGCGCAGATGCAGCCTCAAGCTGAGACACCCGATACCCAACAGTGGACGGCAGCTGCAGGATCGGTCGGCGTCAGTTACCTCGATGTGGTGACGGCCTGATGTTTTCCCCTCAGTACACCAGACTTCTCTAGCGCAGGTTATCGTAGTTTAGAGAAGGTTGTGTGAAGCATCGGATTGAACTTTGATTGTTTCGAGTCAAGAAGGAGCGCCTAGAAATCATAGTCAATGCGGAGGGTGTAAACACGGCAGTGTTGAGAATTACAGGGAGTACGGCAAGTAGGTTCTAACGAGGGCAAATAGCAAGAGGCTAGCGTGAACGATAGAGAACCTTAAAGTAAAGGAACTCATCGAAATTTGTGAAGAACCCGGCCATACTCTGGGCCTTGTGAAACGAAAGCAAGCGATCCTTGAGATCACGCAGAAGGAGGGAGTAACGGCTGAGGAAGCCGACGAGGCCTGGGCGGATATCAAAGAACGCCGTGAGCGCAAGGAAGCGGAAATACAAGAACACCGCGAGCGCGAGGAGGCTGAAAGACGACAACGCCTTGAGCACGAAGAGACCAAAAGCCAAGAGCACCTCAAGAAGAAAAGAATAGAACTGGCGCTCCGACAACGTTCGCAGGTGCCTAGCGTAGCTTCTGCGATGGTTCAGGCCAGCGGTCATAGAATTTGGGACCAACTGCCACCGTTCCTAGTAGGCGACGACATGGTGAAGTATCTCGTAATGTTCGAAGACGTCTGCGATAGAAATGACATCGAGCGGTCTCTTTGGGCACAGACCATGTTAGCACTGCTTGCCGGGGAAGTATCCGGCGTGATAACGTGTTTGTCGAGGGAGGCGTTTGAAAACTATGGCGAGGTTAAGGAAGCCCTTCTGAGAAAATATAAATTGTCACACGATGTTTTCCGGCAATGGCTACGGTATGCAAAAAGGGGTAATGAGTCACATGTTGACTTCGCGCTTCGTCTTAAGCCGATGTAATTGAATGGCTCAAGGGCGAAGATGTTTATGACGATCGCGATAAAGTGGTAGAGTGCATTGCATTGGAGCAATTCTACCGCTGTATCGAGCATGAAGTCAAGCTTTGGCTGCAGGATAAGCTTGGAGAACACAGCTAAACAAGGCAGCAGAGATAGCTGAAGTGTGCTACACTCGTCGAAACTTGCACAGTAGGGCACTGCGTGTTGAAAAAGCTGGAAGAGGGTTTTTTCAAAGAAGCTGATGAGCGAAAACCTTCTCCACAACGTAATTTCAAAAAGACCCGTCTCTTACGAAGGAGACTATAAGGGAAGGGCAAATGGAAGCGCAGAAATTGAGTGAGCTTCCCAAACAGCGCACTGATACCACACGGGCGTTTGAGTCACGGAAATTGCTAATCTCTTACAATTGCAAAAAAGAAACGCACATCGCGTTAAATTGCAAGCAAAAGGTTGCTTTTGCAACAATTCGGGAAGCAGCTCGGAGCAGCTTCTGAAAGAGCAGGGTAAAGCGTTCTTTTCCAGCGTTGCATACATGGCCCTCACGCGATCGCAAGCGCGGAAGCTCTCACAGGAACATGGTCTCGTTCCATGTAGTACAACACCACCTGAACAAGCTGCCGAGCTGCGTGAACTAGGCAGCGAGTCGACCGAGCCTTGGACAGAAAACTCTCGGGACGGGTTACTCGAGTCCCTGCACCTGAAGCGGGTAGCGTCGTCTCCGTCGGCGGAGAAATCGAAGTGGCGCCGTTGGGCGAGGCGGGCAGTACGCCAAAGCCTGTAGCTGAAAGTTGGTGTGAGCTGTCGAGGGCTCATTCTAGAGCAGCGTGATGACATCTTGATAAAAACACTAATGGAAAGCGTAAAATTGGGAATAAGGAAAAGGAACGCATCTTTTTATGAGAAATCTGGGATATTGTATCGTAGCTACACAGATGTACAAGGTCGCAAGTATGAGCAACTCTTCATACCGCAAAAGTATCGTCGCCAGCTATTGGAACTTGTGCATGAAGACGCATGGGCAAGGCACCTCGGCTTCAAAAAGACCAAGGCTAGAATTTCCCTTGCGTTTTACTGGCCGAAATGCAGGAAAGACACCGAAAACTTGTGCGCTCTTGCGAAACTTGTCACAGGGTGGGGAAATCCACGGAAAAGTGGAAGGCGCCCATGAGCTTGTGCCAATTATAACAGAACATTTTCGGCGCCTAGTAATCGACATTGTTGGGCCATTGCCGGAGTCCAAGAGAAGGTTGTCGATATATCCTGACGGCCTTCTGTGTAGCAACAAAATTTACAGAAGCGGTAGCCTTTAGGGAGCTCAATTGTCCTCATATCGTGGACGCTCTGCTCTCGATATTCGCGCGCGTGGATTTCCTTCTGAAATTCAATGCGACAATGGCAGCGTCTTCACCAGTTGCCTCACATCTACCTTTCTGGATAAATGCGGAATCAAGGTGGTGCACAGCTCGATCCATCACCCGCAATCTACTCCGGTAGAGCGTATGCATTCAGTTTTGAAACGTAAACTGAGAGCTCTTTGTTATGATCACAAATGAGACTGGGAAGCATGTATTCCTTCCGCTATGTTGCTTTGAGATCTACTCCTCATGAGAGTACTGGTTTTAGCCCCGCAGAGCTTGTATATAGCCCGAGCTTAAGAACACCATTGTGAATGCTACGCGAATCTTGGGAGGGATATGCTGAGGACCCGAATGTAGTTGCTCCTGTTCTCGAGCTCCTTCAGAGGCTCGGAAAAACAAAACATCTTGTGGAGAGCCACGTGAAGTCTGTGCAAGTACTGTCGAAAGAATACTACGATAAATCGGCAAAAAACCGTACCTTCGAAGTGAGAAGTCAGGTAATGGTCCTGCGGCCTTTCAAGAAGAACAAGCTGGAGGTTCATTCGGAGGGGCCCGCTACAGTAATATCGAAGCTTTTTGATACCAACTACAAAGTGAATTGAGGAAGGTGCTCTTACAAAATTTGTCACAGCAACTTGATGAAACCGGACGTTCAACGTCAGGCGGTCGTAAATCTGCTTTTGGATGCTTCAAAAGGAGGAAGGGGCAGAAATTCAGACTTCTAGTGATGTAAGCAAAGGGGTTCAGAGGCAATGTAGGAACAGTTGAACCTGGAGCGAAGGTTAAGTCAAGTCCAGAAGGAGGGACTTGAGAAGGATTCTTTCTGAGTTCAAGACGTGTGTTCAGACCTGTTCTGCGAAAACGACGGTTATTAAACACGGCATAAAGATAACATGTGAGAAACCAATCCTTAGTAAGCCATATCGATGTTCCCCTGTGAAGAATCGGATTATAAAGATGAGATCGTTAGAATGCTTGAGTTTGGGAGTCATAGTTCCGGGTAAGAGTGACTATACATCTCCTCTAATATTGGTGCCGGGAAACGGTCCTAGGCATTGCATCGATTATCGGCGCTTTAACGTAATAACTCGACGCCAGACTTATCGCATACCAAATCTCGTGGAAAGGGTGGAAACGGTGTCAAAGTCAAACTACATTTTCCATGCTAGACCTTGTGCGAGGTACTGGCAGGTTCCCCTTACGGAGCGTGCTAGCCGCTACGGCCGCGTTGGTTTCTCCATTTGGAACGTATCGTCCCCTTATGCTGAGTGTTCGACTGAAAAATGCGCCTTATAATTTTTCGGGTCTAATGGACAGCGCTCTTGATGGCCTGCCTGAGTTCGCACTGCCGTATCTCGACGATCTCACCATCTTCGCCAACAGCTGGGAAGAACATGTCGAACATTTACAGCTCTTAGTGCGAAACTTGCTAGATGTCACGTAGGATGCGGTGAGGTGTCTTAACTGGGACACATTGTGGGGCGTGGCCGGCGTAGACCTTCAGACATCAAGATAACCGCCGTCGTGAACTATCCTCGAGCAACCACAAAGTTTGAGATAGGGGCTTTCTTAGGGCTAGCGGTATACTATCAGCGTTATGTGCAAAACTACTCTACCATTGCCAGCCCTCTAACTGACGCACTTCGGAAGTCGGAGCCAGTTAAAGTAACATGGGACTCTCAGAAGAGAATGCGTTTTGCAAGCTGAAACAAGCCTTAAGTGAAAAGCCCTTTCTTATGGCCCCCGACTTTTCCAAGGACTTTATCATGCAATGTGACGCGACGGATCGCAGCGTGGTAGCTATATTGTGCCAAGAAGATGGCAGTGGTCACGAAAGATTAGTTTTGTATTGAAGCCGAAACTGAGCTGCAGGAAAGCGTATAGTACCCCTGAAAAGGAATGTGCCTGCCTCGTGTGCGCCGCTCAAAGGCTGGCATGTTATGTCTGCGGTTCCAAATTTGGGGTCGAAACGGATCACTGTCCTCGAGCCTGGTTGAGTCACATGTCCAAAAGCGGCCGGTTACTGAGGTGGAGCATGATACTCCACCGCACACCTTGAACGTTTCTTACGAGAAAGGAAAGCTAAACGCGAACGCAGACACGCTGAGTCGCGCGTTCTAATGAGTGCCGTTTTCGGCTATCCTTTCGGTTTTTCGGTGGCAGACCGGGCAAAACATTATCCTCATTGGGCCTCAGCTGAGCGCTGCTCCCGTCCTGAGTGATTTCAAGGGGCCAGCTTATTTTGTATTCTGTTTGATTGCGTCTGTTACGCGTGTAATATTTTGAGTTCTGCTTTTAAGAGTTTTGTGTCCCACATGTCCCTCTTGATATAGGGGGAACAAAATTTCGATACACACGTACTAGGAATATATTATGGTATTTAGGTCTGGTGCTCTGTCGGGTGATCGATGGCATTTGCTTGTGTTGTCTGTTGTCGTACCGTTCCTGACAAGTTGCAGAACGATCAACAAGTGCTGAGACCAAAGATCGTCGAAAGAGACGAGCAGCGCTAGTAGACGCATCTTGGTGATAAGCCAATGGAGCAGCGATCCGGCGTGACAATGGGATCTGTTCACGGAACGAAGCATGGAGCTACATGTACGCCATGGCACTGGAGGTGAACCTGGGGACTTGGTGAATGAGGGCTCCCGGAATTCGAGCCACGTGGAAGCAGCTCGTCTTTCCCCGAATTGTCTCGCGGCGGGGTGCTGGTATGTCGGGCTCCCAACCGAAATTTCCTTGCTTCGGCAAGGCATTCAACTGGTAGAATGTCTGACGCAAGTGGCGTCAACATCGATAGACTGCCTGATGCAACCAGTGTCAACAACAGCAAGGTGCCTGATACAATGGGTCTCAAGGCGGGTTCTCATGCAACCACGGCAACTCCTGCGGTGCGCCTGACGTAACCGACGGCAATTCCTCACGCAACGCGCGGCAAGCCTTCTCATTCACGCATCCGATTAAAGGCAGCGACCACGGCGGTCCTGATTGGAGGCCTCGAAGTACTAGCTGATGCAAGGGATCCCAGGGCTATAAAAGAACCAAGCTGTGTGGAGACAGGAGACAGCGAACGCAGAAATCCCGGGTCGCTGTCGCACCTCGGTGCGAGCCCAATAAGCTGTCGGCCCAATGCCGATCATGTAATGCCTCTGTTTATATGTATATAAATTTTGCCTTAACCCACCGTCGCCTGGTCCACTTTGTCTATCAGCTCTGCGCAGATGCAGTCGCAAGCTGAGACACCCGATACCCAACATGTCCTAACAAACGGTGGATCCCACCCCCTGTTGCAGATGCCGTTAATAGGGTGGTTATAAAAAGTTAAGGACAGCAGTAGCATAACCAGCATTCTTTTTTTTTGGGGGGGGGGGGGCGTTCAACTATACTTTATAAACGTTCTGTGTGTATTTTTACGTGTATGTGTGTGTATGCGCATGAAAAATTGTGGGGGATTGGAACGCCCCCCTTGTTACGCCAGTGAAGCACATGTAATGTTTAACTATTAAAATTGAGAATTAGAGGAACAACACGTAAAAACGTCGATGGAGTAGGATAGACAAACGACGCAAAGCGTAGTAACTGCTGAGGCATCATTTATAATGCACTGTCGACAGACAGACAGACAGACAGACAGACAGACAGACAGACAGACAGACACAGAGACAGACAGACAACAGACAGAGACAGCAGACAGACAGACAGACAGACAGACAGACAGACAGGAGGCAGGCGGCAGCAGACAGCAGGCAGGCAGGCAGGCAGGCAGGCAGGCAGGGCCATGCACCCAAAACTGGCGAACCGTAAGTGGACGTGGAGAAGCCCGAATTTCGAAACACGGAATGAAGTAGACTTCATACTGAGCGCAAAACCTGGCGTCGTGCAGGATGAGGAAGTGGTTGGGAACATACGATGCAGTGACCATAGAATGGTAAGGTCTCAAATACGCCTAGACTTGAGGAAGCGACAGCAGAAACTGATACGCAAGAAACCAGTTATTGAGCTAGCGCTGAGAGGGGAAGTACGGGATTCAGGGTCTTGCTTCAGAACAGATACCCGGCTGTAACCGAGGAAACCGAACTTAGTGTTGACACAATGAATGATAATTTGACAAGTATCATTGTGGAGTGTGCAGTAAAAGACAGAGGCCCAGTCATTAGACAGGACACTGACAAGCACTCACAAGAGACAAAAAACATCATTAGAAAGCGTAAAACCAGGAAAACATCAAACACAACTGACAATGTAGACCTAGTAGAGCTTTCGAAGTTACTCAATAGGCATAATGTAGCCAAATTATGAAGGTATGACATAGATACAATTGAAAATTCTCTAAAGAACGACGAAACCTCAAAGGGTTAAAGAGATAAATGGGCGCAGGCAAAGACCAGGTGTATGTACTAAGAGACAAGGAAGGCAAAGTTGGTACCAATATAGATACGATAGTTAAAGTAGCTGAGGAATTTTACAGAGATCTGCCCAGTAGCCGGGAAACCAGGACGATAATGTAAGAAGCAAAAGTAGCCCAGAGGATGTGGACATCCCACCAGTAACGACGGGGAATAGATAGACAGAAAGAGTTGGTCACCAGTTAAACAGCATAGCCGTATGGTTTCATTGATATAACTTCGCAACGCAAGTAATATTCTGCTGTGTAACTGAAACATGGGGCCTCAAAAACACAAGTCGATGTGGGCATTTGATGTAACACCGTTCCGTTGCCTTATTCTCTCTGTGTTCTAATCAGG